>NC_141154.1:97429154-97738529 GCF_053477565.2 Lygodium microphyllum | reverse complement strand
AGCCAACAATTGATTGGCCATTCCACATCACAGCCACTCAAAATGGCATGCACACCATAGAGTGTACACAGGCATGGAGAGACAAGGTGCCCTCTTAGAACCAACAGGCTCTAGGATTTTGGTAAAAAGCTTTCACCGGGAAAAGCTGTAACGTTCCCATGAAAATCCGTACAATGTCAGGCAAGATCAAGTCCATCGCTCCTGTTTTGGAGTGAATTGAGCTGTACCCACATCTTACTCTCTTGTGCTGAAGGCGGCTTCTCATGTATCCTTAGTTCGTCCTTCTCCAGCACATCGTAATAATCAGAGAGAACTTTAGACTCTTCACCGAACTCAAAAGGAGAATTAGGAACTCTTCTAGGGCTTGGAGATGGTGAAGGGGAGACACTTGGTGTTGCATTTGGAGTGGCAAATGGTGTAGTAACAGTGAGATTTAGGGGAAATCCTCGCCTTACTGATGAGTTAATCCAAGTTTGTACTGCTGGTGGTGACCGTGGCAGTGCTCTTTTGGCGATATCGTCTACATAAAGAACATCATCTATTCGAGCAATTATGTTGAAAGCCAAGCTTTCTAGAACTCTTGAATAGCTTTCAAGAATCGCTTGTCCAACATCCTGCACGGTCAGGCCGGTAGAGATGCAGGATATGTCATCTAGTCAGCTTTCAGCAGTAATGCATACAACATTAATCACAATGCAAATGAAAGCGGAAGATCTGTTAGAAGTCGCAGTACCTTGTTATACTGAATCTTGGTCATGTCTAATAATGATTGCCGAAGAGCAGGGAATTTCTGCTTCAGACATAGCAATAGTGTTTCTGCCCTCCCTGCAAGGAAATCCCTCCTTTCTCCATCTAGGACGAGGTCTTTCACCATGCCCCATGAAGTTTTCGAATTTAGCTCAGAATGTTTGGATGCTTTGCATGTTGCCAGTTTGGGCCGCTGTCTATTTCGCCACACATGGATAGCAGCTTCAATCCGGTTTGCCATTTCCACTACATTATGCTCAGTTGACAAGTCCAGTGTACAGAGGACTGCTTCTGCAGAGAAATACTCTGAAGAAATATGCCTGTAAATGGTCTCCCCAAGACTGGTTTTTCCACTCTTTTGAGTAGCAAAAGAGTGATTGTTAGCGTTAAACTGCTGTAAGAATGCAATGTGACACCAAGCACCGTAGCCAGAACAAAATGAGATCAAATTACCTTGGGCAGTGCATCCCAATACACTGCGGGCACTTCCATTTCAGCCAAGACTTGACTATTAATTGACTTTGCAGCCTTCAGTATCTGGTTTACACACTCCCTTTGATGTTGCAGGGACCGTCTTCCTGTTTCTGAAAGACCATTTATGGAGACTTTTGGGATAGGCAACCACCACTTTTCTTCCTGTCTTTGTGGAAGCCTTTGTACACCATAGCCATCATCTTCCGCAACAACAATGCCCTGGTCAGCGTACCAAAACTCTGTTTCACTGAAGCTATCTAAGCAATCCTGCAACATGAAGTAGCCTTCAGAGAAGGGTAGAGTGCATAATCCCAAAAGGATGCTAAAACATCACGAAAGAGGTACATACCAGAAGCATTGCATCCAACTTCCGTAATGCAGGAAGATTGACCTGGATATCAGAACGATGTTTGCTGATCATTACCTGCAGCATACCAGGAACGTTTAAGAATAGATGGCAATTAACACGACATTTTCAAGGATACACTTACAGCACCAGAAGCCTGTTCTACCTCGACTCTACTACCATCTGAAAATTTCTGCCAAGAAGGCACAAGCTCTACAATGTGGTCTGCAACAGAAAGAAACCAACTCATTTCTCTTCTCCACATATTCTTTCGCTCGATAGAGAGAGGTTCAAGCCTCCAAAGCTCGCCAAATATAGAAGCTGTTGAGTTTTGGAATAACGTAGTCATGACCAGTTGTCCAGTAAAAGGATAGGCACGACAGCAAAAAATACCAAGGCATCATTGTTTGCTCACCAGAGAGGTTTGTAATTGCATTGGAAATAGCCAGTGCTGTGCATACACCTTTTCCACCACCAGACATGTCTTCACCAAGAAGTAACTTGGCAAATTTGTCTTTCATCATCTCGATCTCTGGAATGTAGCAATTAAAGATCAGGCTAGGCTAGAAAATAATGCAGACTTCAACTGACCAAAGATTAGCGACATGATCAGTTTCACAGTAGACCGAGTCCAGAAGACATGATCAATTTCGTAAGAAACATCAAATAAGAACTGCCACATTGCCATGATAAGCAATGATGAAGGTTGCTGACACTGATTCATTTGTCTGTAAATACTAAATACTGCAGTTTTATTAACAGAAACACACCTTTGATTCTGCGATTCTACCAAATAATTTCTCAAACCTAACCAAAAAGCACATAATATTCATATTCGACAGCAGTAGATGCCTCACGTTCAAAGCCGAATGTCATCCACTCTCCAGAGTGGAAAGTTTGGAAATTGCTGCTAACGGTCTGCAGCAAAGCTATGTAAGGATACCTTCCTACTGCACTTCGAACTACATTCGGATCCTGATAACCACGAGAAATGCTTTAATTACTCCTAAGACAAGCATGTACCTTGGGACGGTTCTTGTAAACTACATCGAATGAACCAAAGATTCATATTCGACAGCATTAGATGCCTCACGTTCAAAGCCGAATGTCATCCACTCTCCAGAGTGGAGAGTTTGGAAATTGCTGCTAACGGTCTGCAGCAAAGCTATGTAAGGATACCTTCCTACTGCACTTCGAACTACATTCGGATCCTGATCACCACGAGAAATGCTTTAATTACTCCTAAGACAAGCATGTACCTTGGGACGGTTCTTGAAACCACATCGAATGAACCAAAGATACGAATGAAAACTCTGAACGGGACAAGGAACTACCAATACCAAAAGCATCATACAACGCAGCAAGCTTATTGCTGAACCTACTGAATCGAAAAGAGGAAACGTGATATACAACACATAAAGAAACGTAAAGACCTGGCAACAAAAAGCAAACACCTCAAGTTAAATTGTGTGAGGCGGCCGACCTACCAGAAACATCTGTCTTCTTTCGTTGTCCTTTCTCCTCCCATGCTGAGCTTTGGCTCTTGATAGTTGGTTTTGAAGGAGAGGTCTCTAATCTGCCAACAGGCCATCCCAATGGTGGTGATCCATCTGCACTACTGATACTATCATCAACATGACCATGATCATTACTGGCGTCTCCAACGCTGAGGCTTCTGGACTCTGAACTTAAACCGTCCACGCTAAAGCTAGAGCTACCACAGTCAAAGCTAAGGTGCTCATTAAAGTGTTCATCAAGAGCTTCAATAGCCGCCATATCCACTTTGGCCAGAGGATTTATATAGAAATCCTTCATTTTATTGTCAGAGCCTGCAACATGCCAGTTAGAAGGAGACCCTCAGAGGACTGCGCGCTGATTTCTGGAAAGAAAATCAAGACCTTCATACAAATCAAATTCTGAATGTAGCAACCCTACGGCCAAACTAACATTGCTGTATGAACCTGAACGGCATCTGTTGCTGATGAATTCACAAGAATTGCAAATCTCGTCGTAATTGATACATGTTATCCTTGTCTGTAGCTATCGTGATGGCTTCTATGGAAGATTCTACGGAAGCATGAGGATATGTGCAGAGTTATGGACAAACTGACGAAGGTGAAAACTTACAGAGAGACGCAAAACATCTGACAGGGTCCACCTTTAATCTGACATCGCCTGAACTGAGCAGGCCACGACTAAAGGAACGATGGAGGAGGGGGACTACAGCCGCTGCAGCAGCAATCACCGAGTGGCTGGGGACGTACCCCGGGCTAGAGCTGGAGCTTTTCTTTCTGCTGAAGCTGCTCTGACAGGTCAAGCTTCTGAGGACTTGAAGGACCCAGTAGCTGACAGAAGACGGTACATATCCCTTGCTACATTTCACAACTTGGAGGCAGTTGTCATCATCTTCTTCCCCATGGCCCCGGCCATCCATAAGCCGAAAGCCCAAACTTCTATGGAGGAGAGAGCCACATCAATGAGCCTTCTTCCAACATACTTGCCTGTACATTATTCATCGTCAATAATGTATAGGCTTTGCATGTTAAGTCTCACAAAATGCATCATGTCAGGCATTGGAAAAAGGGATAGCACACTCTCAAACTGCTTCTCTCCTCTGCATTGTGCTTGATGAAGCTTAATCAATGGCAGTTTCGTGTTCCACAAGTTGCACACGAAACCAAGAAGATGCTCTGAACCCGTCTCCTATGAGAAGATGCTATTATCCACGGGTCTCCTCCTCCTTGCAGCTATTACAAGGAAATTAGACTCTTTGAAGCACTGATATTGAACTATTGCACAGAAATTGAGCAGCTATGGTGATGGAGCAATCATGCCAGGGTATTGAAAGGAGCGAGGTTAGTAGTAAGTGCTCCCTTACCGTGATCCTACTCCTACCAATTGTGTTATCAACTTGCCTGTCTGGCGATTTCTGACTTTTCTTGAGTCAAGTAATCTGTTTTCTCTCTGATGCCTCGATGGCGCAGCGTGCTGGAGTGCAGAGGGAGAAGTAATGATTGTGCTAAAGCAAGGGCCTGACAAGCAAGGGAGAGCTACAGAGAACGTGCATGCTTGCAGGTAGCTCTGAGAGAGAGAATAATGGCTGTTTTGTAGTTGTAGTTCAAACCAAAACAGATGGACGAGAGAGAGAGAGAGAGAGATGGACTGTGGAGTCTGGACGTCGGAACTTGGAAGAGAGAGAGAGACTTCTGAATTGATGCACAAAGACAAAAGCCAATGTGTCTTTTGGTGGGTTGCCTAGAGTCTAGAGACACTTCAATTATGGCCCACCCTGATGGGATGATGTCGCTTAACAAGGGGCTGTTCCCACATAGCAAACAATATGTACGTATTATAAAAGGTGTTTAGAGCCCCATCACGCCAGTGGCAATGGTGCTAATGGCATATGTGTGTAATAAGAGTCCATTGTGGTTGTACCTAGTCACTTAGAAAATGGTTTTTCTATCATACAATTAACAAATTTGTCAATGACTCTCATTTGCTTAAATGGTGAATGCTACAAATCTCCCATGGACCAATGAAACATTAACCCTCTACGTAGCACTAGGTTAGCATGGCCTTTTCTCCAAGGGTTAGTAAGGGGAGTGGAGGGGTAAGAAATCCCCACTCCCCCTATTTGCACTTGGTGGAAGTGAGTGATATTCCAATGGGGTCTCACTGTCCCCACTACACCTTGGCATTACAAACAACATGTCAAAAGTCATGGTGTTAGTCACCTCGATACCTCCTCTAGATTCTAAAGAGGGCAATCCCTTGACTATCAAAATTTCTAACACAAGTAGTCATGGTCAAGTATACCATCCCTGCTCTTCCATTGAACTTCACCACACAAATTCATGCATCTCGTATCTGAGCACAAACTGAGGTACTTCAAAAACCTTGTTTTGCCAATACTCTGCATCCTCGGTGCCCCAAAGGGTGGGATTCTTCTCTCTTTCTTCCAGCCATTGTTGGCCTAGCCAGCTTCCAATGCCGATCACCTCTTCCACTACTTTAAGGGAAAGGATTCTGTGCAGGCCGTTGGGGAGGAGGAAGCTGTAGTTAAAAGGTTGTTTCTCTTCTTCTTGTCTCTCCCAAACTACGAGTTGTGCATGGACGCTGGCCCAAAGGTCACTTGGGCATGGTGGAAGAGGTGTGGACGGCTGTGCCATAAGTTTGGCCCTCAATCTCTATCTGGCTTCTTCCACCATTTTCTTTCTCTTTTCCCTCAGGGCAGTTTTTCTTTCCGCGGATTTTTCTATTGACTGCTACTATTCTTCAAAGTGGGGTGAAGGGGGTTGTGGGATCACTTCTTCTTCGAATCTACCCCTATCAAATTGCGGTTCAACTTCACCCCTTTGGCGATCCTTGTTGTACCTCCTCTACAAACCCCAATGCATCAATCTCTTGGGGAATTAGGATGGCCAACAACAAGTACTTGTGTTGTTCATCAAGGCTCAACCCAACTATAACGGGTTGTGGTGGCATGTGTAGCCCTACTTGCAAAGCTCTGCATGCTATGTTCACAGCTTCTTCTTTACCACCTCAAGGGACTCCCCTTCCTCCGTGTGCGTTGGATCCATCAAAGTATTTAGGAAAGCTCGTTGTTGAGTATTGAAGCTCACTTGGGCTGCCTCTGCTCTACTTTCTTCTAGGACTTTCTCTTTTTCCATGAGAGCCAGGCGACGCACCAAGGTCTTCACTCTTCGTTCATTTTGGCCTGCCCACTCTTCCACTCTCTTTTTCATCTCCTCCATACTTTCTCCTTGTCTTTGTACCAGGGCCATGAGTCTATGCTCCTGGTCTTCCAATTCCCTGCCCATTCTCCCCTGCTCTTTTCTTTCAAGGCTCAACTTTTCGGTCATGGTTTCCATCTCTCTGTGGTGTTGCTCCTCTTCTTGCTTCCTTTCTTCTTCCCTTGTGACAAACTCTTCCATGCCTCGTTTGATCTGATTTGTTTTTGCTGCCAAATCCTCATGTTGCATGACTAAAAGTTTATATTCTCTTTGCATTTTCACTAGCTCTTGATTTTCATCTTCGAGTTGTTGCCGCCAGCTTTCCTCCTTGTCATCTTTGGCCTTTAGTTCCTGTTTTAGATCAAAGATCTATTTTTGTTACATAGCAATTTGCCTCGTCTTTTCAAGCTGGAAAGTTGCCACCGACTCCTTTTCCACTTTCAACTCGGCCACCGCTATCTTTCTTTCCTCCTTTGCCTTCTCTAGCTGAGAGAGCAATTCAACAACATATTCATCATAGTTTGATGGTGGCGTCATAGTAGTAGGGATTGGAGTGGTTGAAGCTTCCACCTTTTGGCATTTTGGATCCTACCTAGACTCGGCATCTATGGCTGGTCTTTTCTGACCAATGGCCATAGTCTCCATACTCTTTCCTTGGGCCAATTCCTTATTAATGAAATACTGCATCCAAACCACAAAATTGTTTACATCGGCGTTGAGCGGGATGCTTGGAGTGAGAGTGGTTGCTTCGCTAGTGGGCACCAAGAGGGGCGGGATGGGATGGATGGGAGCCTTACCCTTGCCTTCGATGACCACAAGCAGTATGACTTCAGGTACATGAGTGCTTGAGCCAGGTCCCTCATCCCTGGGTGGACTTAAAGCCCCTAGGTCATCGAGTCGACTTGGTTGTTCTATGGACCGGCGAGTTGCTTCGGCCACATCTTCCTTCTCCTTTCTCCTCAACTCCTCCTCCTTTTCTGTAGCTCTTCTCTCTCTCTCTCTTCCTCTATTTTCCTTGATTCTTTTGTTAGATTTTCAGCATCTTCCTTCTCTTTCTTCTTCCTCTCTTCAGCCTCTTTTAGAGATTCCCTTTGGGCTCTCTCTAGATCTTCTTTTTCCTTATTCCTGTCCTCATCCTGTTTCTTCTTCTGAGCTATCTTTTTAGTGGGCTTCTTTGCTTTTTTCCTTTTGGAGGATTGAGCCTCCTGATCCTCCTTCTCTATCTCAGTTTTTGTCCAATCGCTCGATGGCTCTTTCTCCTGGTGGATCGGTGACCTATCTAGAGTCTCATCCTCCCCTTCTTCTCCTTGCTAAGCTTCTTTTACAGCCTCCTGGATGATGGCTATCAGCACACTTCCATATCCGATGAAAGAGGCTTTCGAGGAAGGTTTCTTTCTCTCAGTACTTTTAGAGGCTGAGGACTCTCTGCGTACCGATCTGCTGCCCAGGGCTAGTGCTTTGGCTGCTTGGTCTATAGTCTTACACATGTAGTCATTCTAGCCTACCTCATCCAAGGTGTGGCCTACCACATTCTCCAGCACATGCACACTGATTCAATGTATGAGGGAGTTATAGCGCTGGCTAGAGAAGAGTGAGTGCACCAATTTTGCCTGCATGCGGGCCTCAGCATCAGGGATATCCTGTATGTTGATGGCGTCGTTTACCAAAACATCCTCCCTCTTCATCTTTAGCATAGCATACACATCTCTCTTATGTTTCTTATCCACGTTAGGTTCCAACCCCAGTGCCTTCTCCACCAAGGCTTGGTTCAATGGCACATGCACCTGTTTAGCACTCTCTCCTCCTTCCATAGTCACCGTTCTGCAGTCTTGATCGGGGTTGTATGTTCTCAGAAATTCCACACACTTTGTGTGGTCAAGCTCCTGTGCAAACTTCTCTAGGTACTCCGAGGGGTTACATTGTTCCACCACTCTCCTTGTAGCCTCCTCCTTGGCTACCATCTCCTCGAGGTTATGGATACTGCGTAATTTTAGCTAATTATAAGCATGGTTTTCGAAGCTAATGTTGTATTGCGTCCTCTCCTCCTTCATGAAAGGGAGTCGGTGAGCACGATCTTACTGCGACATCTTTCGTTCTTGTCATCCACGATTCCCATTAGTGCTTTCAAAACAATTATTTGCTGAAAAGAAAGACTTCATGTTTGTTGAATGAAAGCATTTAAGCTCCAAAATAAACTTTCCCTTCAAACTTTTAACCCTTTATTTCAAAAAATTTGAGACATTTTTCCTCAATCACAAGTTGACATGTTTCTTTCCTTTCTGGTTTAAGTGTAAACTTAGGTTTTCACGGCAGTGTATTTTTTCTTATGTGTTTATGCATTTGCTTAATTTTGATTGGTTCTGATTTGACTCCCCTTACCCCCTCCCCTTCCGGATTTGAGAAGAATCCTTCCTAAGATTGAAGATTAGCGGGCCAAGGGCATTCAGTGTACAGGTCAAGTGTTTACCTTCGCATGAGCCAAGCATAGAAATCTGGATTGTACTCCAACTGAGCTTCGCGGTCCAGATCGAAGGGTCGGCTGCCTACGTGTGTGATGTAAGTAAGGACATCCATTAGGAAGTTGCCGGAACCAACACGGCTAGCAATATGTAACTCTTCCTTGGTCAGGAGGAGGTCAAGGTAAGGGTGTCCTTTGATGTGCTCTTCCATGGGTCGGCCACAAATAGTTGTTAACACCCTATACAAGGTTGGAGCAACATAAGTTGGGTCATAATCCGATGTATTGATTGCGCGTTGTTGCTCAACATTGGTCATTATTTGGCATCCTTCGAGTTCCCATTGCAATCGAAGAGTGTATTAGCTCCATAAGAACGGGGATTCAATTTCAGCAAGTTGTTTCAACTCCTCGATTTCTTGGTCACTGATAGCAAAAGTAGCTCGCTTATCGTATGACATAATGAGATGTTGTTTGATGGCTTGCTCTTTAGATATCTCAGTGTTGAGCAACTCTGCAGCACAGCTGACTGGGGTGCTTTGATGAATGCGAATTCAAATGTGTCCCATGAACAAGGCATCATATGAACTTCGGTTGCTAAGGGCTCTTGCAACAGGTCCAAGTCCAAGTGGTCATAGCTCAGAGCCAGTGACATGAATGTGGCATCTAAGCATCTAAGGCAAGCAATCACGTCATCCCCTAAGTCTTCGGCTAGATCTACAGCCCGTGTCAAGAACGATTTCGACTCATAGGAGTGTCTAAGGCTTGTGGGTGGTTGGGGTTTGACACAACTAGAGAGTTTGGCAACAGATGGTTGCAGTTTTGGTTGTTCTTTATATTGCGGTTGTGTCCCTTGCACAATGAGCTGGGATGACTAGACTACTAATGGGACACTCCTACTTGCGGATGTGGCTTCCTGAGTCTTGGTAGAGTTACGTGGTACTCATTTGGGAGTAGTAAGCTGAGATTTGGGTCGATAGACTTGGTCGGTCTTCATGGGCATAATCAGTTATGAGTCTATGGGCTTGGTGTCTCGAGGCTTATGTGGCTTTAGGCCTTGACATGTTGTATGGCTAGGTATGATTAAGCGTGAGGATGGCGTTTAATCAGTGCCTTTGGTTGTTTTAGCCTTAGGGATCCATATCTAGGCATTATCCTCATAATAGCCTTGTGCTTGCAATAGGATCTTAGGAACCCATCGCACCTTGACTGTAAGTTGTTGTTTGTAGCTTTGTCTTGGCCTCCTAGGTTTTGAGGTTGCATTCTTAGCCTTGCGAAGGCGTGGCCAATTGCTCCTCGGGGGTAGGCTATGATGTCTAAGTACCCCTTTGAATTGGGGTTCATGGGCATTGGCTTTGGCCTTAGTGGATTGTTGGCGTAGAGGCTTGGCAGGTTGTAACAAGTCACAACCCCCCTCCTTAGGCTTGGCTGCAGGTGTTTCTACCGGTGGCTTTGCAAATCTCGTAAGAGTCACACAGCCCTTGCTAAAAGCTGCTACTATGCAGACATTGCCAATGGCTAGGTGGATACATTGTGACTCATAATCGACATTGCAGTGAGCTTTCTTTTTAAAGGTTTGACCTAGCAGCGACTCCGTGCCTGCATCTTTAGTGTTTGGAAACACATAAAAGATCATTGATAGAAACTGCGGCCCTGCACTTCCCTAGGAGTGCATATGATCGGGCCCCATATGGGCTTAGTTCGGTGATAGTGGGCTATAATTGTGGTTTGCCATTGTGGGTCCAATGATCGTGGGTTAAGACATTGAAGCCTGCTCCCTCATCAATCAAGGCATTGAAAGTGCATGTCTGCTTGGCAGTGACCATGATGCAAAGGTAAGCAGGTTCTACGGCTTCCTCATTTCATCATCAATCTCCATGATTGTGGCTACTTGTACCTTGACAGGGGATTCTAACATTGGTGGTTCATGCAGAGGATGCATTGGAGGGTAGTACTTCTTGATTTGGCTACCATTGAAGAAGCTTATGCCCTCGCCTTCCAGAGTCTCGAGTTTGACATTTCAAGTTTGGCTGATGGCACAAACCTTGAAAGGCCCTAGACCTTTAAAATTCATTTTATGTTTATGCCCCTTAACAGAGTACAAGAGCACTAAGTCTCCCTGTTCAAAGTCGTGCTGCTTGACATGCTTGTCAAACCAGCTTTTGTGTCGTGCTTTCTCGCATATGAGTGCATGGGTAGCTAGAAGTTAAGTTTTCAAGAGGCATTCGAGTTCAACTAGACGTTTATCCATGCCTCCTTCCCTTCCCATCATTCATGAAGTGCAATTCTCAGGCTAGGAATGAAGAACTCTACATGTAGAATTGCTTCAGTTCCATAGGTCAACCTAAAAGGCGTCTGGCCTACAGTCGTTTTATAAGCTGTGCGGTAAGCCCACAAGGCTGCCATCAACTTATTATTCCGGTCGCTATGCAAAGTAGAGACTACCTTGGTGAGAACATTTACTAGAACTTTATTTGTGGATTCCGCCAGGCTAATTGCCTGAGGGTAGTATGGCGAGGATTTCCTATGGATAATTAGAAAGGTGGATAGGAGATGCGCAATCACTTCATTAATGAAGTGTGTGCCATGGTCGCTAACCAGTTTGATGGGGCAGCCGAATCATGAGATTACTTGCTCCCATAGGAACTTGGCAGTCATTCTAGCATCATTCTTTCTCATAGCTCTTGTTTTTGCCCATTTCATTAGATAGTCAGTGGGCTACAATGATGTACTTGGCTTGCGAGTATTGTGCCACAGGACTAATGGGTTCTATAAAGTCAATTTCCCATTTTTCGAAGGATGGTTGTGCAACTATTGGGGTTAGCTCCATCCGATCCTTGCGAATTGGGACCTTTGTCCACTGTCACTCGTCATAGTGCTTAATGAATCGTGCCGCATCGCAAAAAAGCGTGGGCCACCACAGTTGAGACTGTAGCACCTTGCAAGCTGTCATATCTTTGCTAAAGTATCCTCTAGCAATTCCGTTGTGCACCTTTGAGATTCCATCGTGCATCTCATGCTTGCATACGCATCTACACAACAATCCGTCTTGCTCTAGCCTATATAGCTGGCCTGCTATCAACGGATAGGGTTGGATCTTGAGGATAAGTCACCTAAGTCGGGCTTTCTCCATCGGTCGTTCAGGTAGTCTATGCTCAAGTACTTAGACTATGTCGTCTGCCCAATATGGCATCAAGTCAGCTTGAAATAAATCTCTCTCGCTGGATAGTCTAAACAAGTGCGTGTTTGGCAACTTCATCGACGATGCCTTGTCCAACGGCCTCTCCCGTGGGGATGCGTGACATGTGGTCGGCCATGTAGTACTGCTTTCCCTTTCGTACAATCATGTAGAAGTCGAATTCTAAAAGTAGAAGGAGCCATCGAGCTATGCATCCTATAGCACAAGGTTTGTTTACTAAATATAGAAAGGCTTGATGGTCCACAAAGAAAGTGAAAGGCATGGCTAATAAATAATGCCGAAATTTCTTCATGGCAAATAGCATGGCCGGACCTTCTCTTTTTGTCATTGAGTGGTTTATCTCGGTCTCAGTGAGTTGTTTGCTAGCAAAGCTCATTGGATGGTCGAGATTGTGTTTGCTAGGTTGGCACAACACTGCCCCCATAATGAATTTCAAAGCATCAGTATGCACGTGGAAGGTAATGGTCCAATCTGGGGCTTGTAGAATCGGTGCTGTGGTCAGAGCCTTTTTCGATTCCTCATATGCGTGTTGGCATTCTTCAGTCCATTCGAATATAATCAACAGTTTGTATACAGAGGTCTAGCAATCAATGCATAATTCAGCACAAACCACCGATAATACCCCGCATGTCCTAAGAAGCAGTGAACTCCCTTATAGTTGGTTGGGGGTGGAAGATCAACAATGATCCTGACTTTCGAAAAGTCCGTGGCAATGCCATTCTTCAACATCATGTGCCCTAGGATGCATCTATGCTTTACCCAGAACTGGCACTTTAAGGGATTCAAAGAGAGACGATATAGGCGATACCATTCAAAGACTGCTCGAAGTTTTTCTAAGTGTTCTCTCCAGGTCAAGTGAACACACAAGTTATCTACGAAGACTTCTAACTCTTTCCTGAGCATGTCTTTAAATATAGTGCACATAAGGCGTTGAAAGGTGGCTAGAGCGTTAGTCAACTTGAAGGGCATGACTATGTAGGTAAAGATACCCCACTCAGTGGCGAATGCAGTTTTATGCCTATCGTCAGGATGCATCTGCACTTGATTGTATCCAGAGAAGCCATCTAGAAAATTGTAGACCTCTTTGCCCACCACTCTCTCGAGCATGTGCTTGGTGTACAACAATGGGCAGTTGTCCTCTTAGTAGCAGCGTTCACATTCTTGTAATTGACACACACTCTAATCTTTCAATTTTTCTTCATTACAATGACTATGGGTGACACCCAGTCTGCATGCTAAATTTTGTAGATGAATCCCTCTCTCATCAGCTTGTCAACTGCATGAGCGTGTTTTAGATTCATAGGGTACGGTCACTGCTTGACCGGCATTGCATCTGACATCGTGGGTATGTTATGAGTCACTACACTTGGATCTACCCCCTTAAGCTCTTCTAAGGACCAAGCAAATACATCTATATACTCTCGCAAGAGAGCAACAAGACTTGTCTCCTCTTCTTCCGTCAAGTCATCGGCAATAAAGACAGGTCGAAGTGTCTCCCCTTCCTGAGCTAGGTTCACCTCCTTGATTTTGGCAGGTCCCTTGATGGGTTCACTTGCTTGCCCTTGACGTTTGGTACCTAGTAGGATCACTACCCTATCACCCTTCTTGAACTTCATAAATCTCTTAGGGATGTCCTATGGTTTTCGTTGTTCATCTGCTCGTGCATCCTTAGGCTATTTTGCCCTTTCTTCCTTTAACCATCTATGCCTCAGGCGGATGGATAGGTCCCCCTTGGTACGTCTAGTCTTGGAAGGCCTAGGTAATTCTGGGTCGCTCTCTGAGCTCACTTCCGACTCAAAATCCCCGTCTTCGCTAGAAGAGGTAGTCTCTCCTAGTGGTCGCAGCTCAGAGGGTGACTCTGTTCTAAGCATTGGCGTGGTACCTGGTTGGGTTAGGCCAGCTTGTTCAAAGTCTATAGCTCCTATATGTTCCAACCAAGCACGGTCACAATCCACGTGCATGACCCCTCGCTCTATCCTGAAGGTGTTCTTTCTCTATGGCTTGGAGTTTGCTCATATCTGTTCTATCTCTCATCCTTCAATGTCGTATTCTATGGTATCTATCTCACCCTCTCTCATCAACTGAAGGAGCGAAAATCCTCGTATTCGTCATCATTAGCATCTTTTTCTAACTACTCGTCATCTCCTAGGTCTTGATATGTCTCGTGTCTTTGATCGGGGACTAGGGCCCAATTGTACATGAGATTTAGGTCATGCACCCTGGTCCATTGCCACCTTGGTTCATCTAAGAGATCTAGGAGTGCCTTGACATTTGCTGCTGGAGTGCTAGCTAGCTTGCTGGTCAAATACTCTAAAATCTCCTGGAGTTCCCTCTTGTTTTTTGGCACTTGGAAAGTGACAGGGTTGGGTCTTTTGCAAAGATTTTCTGCCATAATGTAGACTAGTACCGAGGGTGCACCCTTGGGCTTGCCGATCATTTTAATGGCATGTTTGTACTCATTGTCTGAGAACATCAGGCTAATGGTAGCAAGGACATGCATCCAATCTCACTTCGTCTTCAAAACATAGGATATACTTAGTCAGGGGCCCGTAGGATTTCTTGATCTGATCATCACCCTTAAGAATCGCAGAAATGGCATCAAGGTCGGCTAATGTAGTCTTCCAAGAGTCCATTTCTACCCTTATGGCTTCTATTCTATTTCTTAGGAAGATGAGACCATTCCCCCAATCTTCGATCACTTTGGCATTGCGCATCCAAGGTTGGCCCAATAGGATATCATAGTCCACTCCCTTCATGACTATAAAGTCAATTGAGAATTGGACTCTTGCGATTTTCACTGGCCAATTTTTTAGCACCCCAAATGGCTTCACTTTCATTCCGTTAGCTAATGTGACATTGAACCTAGCAATCTCGACAGGTGGGTTGCCCCAAGTCTGGAGCACTGTGTGGCTCAATACACTAACTCCCACCCCTGTGTCTACAATCCCTTTCCTTGTTGTGTCACCTATAGGGCTAAGACCGATAAGACCACATGCATCTCGGTGCCTTCCCAAAAAACATTAATATGAAAGGACTTAGACACTGAGTGTAATGTCAAACTCGGTATCTTCGTCTCTGCATCATGTTCTTGTAGGTCTGCAAAACAGCTTGCTCTTGTGATCCTTCAACCCACTACTTCAAGTCTTGCCATAGGGTCGGATGTTGCCTAAGCAGATCTCCCAGGCTTAGTGTCACAGGGGTGGTCACTAGAGTAGTGAGGAGGTCATTAGCTGCTCTATTCCAAATTTTCTTGGCCAATGGCTGTGACTGATTTGCTGGCCCGTAGCGTTAAGGCTTTGCCTAAGCGGTACTGCTTGTGGCGCAATCGCATCTCTCGATTTTGGTCGAGGGGGTGAGACTGGCATACTTATGCTGGAGAGATCCTCGATCTCGTCCTCTAAGATGGGCTCAGCATCTTTTAGATGTTCTTGGGCCTCCTTTACCCACTCCTTCACCTTCTCAATGGCCTCTAGTTGGCGCTTCAGGTTGGGGTGCTCCCCGACCTTAGCACTTCCCTTTTCAACCATCTTTGGAGCCGATGTCTCTACATCAATATTAATGACTTTCTTTCCATTAGGTAGCGTCGTGGCACTCTCAATTTTGAGCGTGACTTTAGCTTCGGGTCTCTTCTTCCTTTGCCTACAACTCTTCTTTCCTATCGAGGCTACGTCAAGATTTCTAGGACCTGGCACTGATATGCTGGGCTGCTTCATTTGTGCACGGATCATGACATGCAATGGAATAGGTGTAGCCTCCCCATTGAGATTCTCGACATCGAATAACCCCAATGGGATGGATGGCACATTAGCCCAAACTCGAGGATGGTTTTCGCTTTGGACAATCAACGAAGAGATGAGTGATTCTGCACTCAGGGCACCTTAGGTCAGTCTTGTCTCTATTTTGTTTCTCCCTTTCAAGACAGTGTGATGAGGCGTGTCTTGGGTGACCACAAGTCCAACATATGATTGGTTCTTGGGTCTACCCTCCTAGGCCTCTACCTCCTCCCCTACCTAATGCTATCATTGGTACTGGTTGAGTCCATAAGGACTACGTTGCCCTCATCGTTGTGCGAGACGTAAGGGTATACATAAGTCTCTTCCTCATTTGGCTCTTCCATGTAGTGGATTGGAGCATCGCTCGATGAATGGGTCACATAGGGACTAGGCGGTCTAGGTATTCCAGTAGGATTTATGTCCACTCTAGGAATAGCCAGCTTAACATTGTTTGGCGCGGGAAGGGCCAATGGGGCTCCCCTTCCGAAGAATTGTTGCAGCCTATTCACTAGGTAAGGTTGATCGTATGGTTGTGAGTATGAAAGTCTTCTAGGCAATCTACAATGCACAACGTCGTGACCAAATCTACCGCAATTAGCACAAGGTCGTGACCTAGGGTCTTGACACTCAGCTAGAAAGTGGTTTCCGCCTAGTACATGCATTGGATGTGTGGACTCATTGGTCGTCTTAGCATCTCTTGCATCTTGGCTATTTCCATTTTCATGACAATCAATTCCTGGTTGGTGTCCGTGGCCTTTCCCTTATCTTGGGTACTTATGCTTAATCACTCGCTAGATGCTGAAGCTCTCTTCAAACTTCTAGAGTTGATCTCTTCTTGGTTTGAGTTCCTGGAGCTCCTCTCCAGCTGGTCATCTACTCGAATGACTTCTTTGAACACCCTAGCTAGCTCGTCTCGTTGCAAGTTCGAGTTGCCTGCCAAGGCTTTATAAAGCTCCTCATTTTGTATTCCACTGATGAATACGGTCAACACTGCTCTTTCGATAGGTCGTTCGCCCATCAGGATTCTCTTGAAGAGACTCCTCACATGGATCACATAGTCGGGGATGTCCTCTTTTTCTTTCTGCTTAACATTCATAAGTCGTACTAGCAGGTTATCAGAGTATCCGAGCTCAAAAAATCTCTAAATGAAGAGGTTTTTGAGGCCATTGAAGTTCGCTCGCTCTACAACATCTAGACTTGCGTACCAAGTCCAACCCTTGTTTCCTAAGCAAAAGCTAAATGCTTGAGAGTGCTGAGTCAAGTCAATGAGACCATTGGCCTCGCAAACCTGCTCGAACTGCTCTATGAAGCTGTATGGATCGTTGTGGGCCTCATACTTATCGAGCTACTTAACAACAAATGGTATCTTAGACGGGCTCTTAGAGCCTTGGTTTACCCCTAACCTTGCTAGTAGTGATGTCGCTAACGCTACAGTGCTCTGCTTTGCTACTGTGTTGTCTAGCAATTGCTTCATGAGAAGCTCACTCAACGTCAAGTCTCCTTCTAGCACTCTATCATGGTAAGTTCGATTCGTGCTTGCTAGGTTCAGCACTCACTGTATCTC
This sequence comes from Lygodium microphyllum, assembly GCF_053477565.2. Lineage (NCBI taxonomy): Eukaryota > Viridiplantae > Streptophyta > Polypodiopsida > Schizaeales > Lygodiaceae > Lygodium > Lygodium microphyllum. Next base: position 97,721,238 of record NC_141154.1, on the reverse strand, counting down.
TCACATCTCTGTGTTCTGCCTCAGGCTCCTAGTCTACTGATCTCGGTTGTATTCTATTATGCCTTGCATTGCTTTGTGGGCTAGCTTCCTTTCCTCCTCTAGGTCAGCTATGATGTCTTCTGTCGTTCTACCACGGTGCTCATACCGAGCGTGAGAATCATAGATGTTCACCAACTGCTGGATCACTTCTATGAAAAATCCCAAGTCGAGTTCCTCGTTCTGCCTACAGTTTGAGCTTTTTTCTGACATGGTTGTGTTCTCATGCTCCATCAAGCTGTCGATAAGGTTAAGTAGGTCGGGTAGATCCACGTCTCTGTCATTGTTCGCTTGGTTCTACGCTGGGCTCTGATTGCCCGTCTATGTCTATTGGGATCTTCTCCTATTGGTGGGTTCCTTTAAGTTTCTTTTATCTGAGTGAGTTCCTTAATTATTGCATGGCAATGGAACCAAAATGTGGAGGGAGCTCCACTCAACCGCCAAGACCCACGGATTGCTTATTGTTTCAAGTGTTTCAAGCGAGCTCTAATGGCTATCTCTCACCTAGCCAACACGCCTTCGAACCTACAAGCGTAGTGAGCTTACCTCGATGCCGAAATTAGTTGCCTCCTCCCTCACACACACCAATAGCTCTATGATCCTAGATACTAGCTCAAGCATCCTCAAGCCTCCTCCATTGAGCTCCATCCACCACCATAGCCGCACGCACGTGAGAAAAGAGAAGAGAAGAGAAGAGAAGAAGAGAAGGAGAGATGGTGAAGAGCTTCACCCTCTTGATTCCTCACTCCCACACACTAACTCCCTCACACTCTCACACTCCCTCCCTCAAGAACACACCCACAAGCAAGGTGAAGAGAAGAAGAAAAGAAGAGAAGACTCTTGTTAGCCACACACCAAAGAATGAGCTTCCATTCACTTTTTGAACTTTATATACAAGTCCAAAATTCCCATGGGCACCCATCCTTTTTTACATGACCGGCCGTTGTGGCAAGGTCCTTTTTCCTATTTCCCTATTCTTGCCTCATGCCTTAAGCCTATACCTGTCTATTCTTTTACAAATGGTACAGGAGGTAGCCTGGCGCTCTTTTACAAGAGTTTTTAGAGTTTTTTGAGAGACACCTTTCATTTAAAATTTCACTTTTTGCCTCAGCTTAGCTTTAGGAGCCACCTCTGTGCCTTTGCTCTTTTTCTGTCCTTTTTTCGCTCTTTGCTTCATATTTCTACCATCTCAAATTGAGGTTAATAGCCTTTAAGTGGGAGATTGTTGGAGATGAAGGCACCTGTGCCTAGCCGCCCATGTATTACTACACTAATAGTACCCACACACTTGTACATTGCAGTGGCGGGCGCCCATCACTATCACTTCATTCTTTATTTGTTCAATAACATTTGAATAAAGGAAGGCCGGTCACACATTGTGAGTATTGGATTTTCCACATCTTGTGCGTGTCTCTCTCTCTTGCTCTTGCTCCTTCCACCATAGCTCTTGCTTCTGCCGCTCGCATGCTTCTACTCTGGGCTTACTTGCTTTTATGTGTCTCCTAGCTATCTAGAGATTCCAAAATGATAGATAGTTTTCCTGCCACTATAGCTCAAGCTCTTACTCCCTTCAATCGTCAAATTCTTATTCTCTTTCATCTTGCAACTTCTAGTAGTTTTTCCAATATCTAAAGAATCTTCTTTAAATGTTAGGGAGGAATTCAAAGAAAAATGATGGAGAGGAATATTTGCATGTATGCATATGTGTATTAGTGCATGCACACACCAATACATACATAGTTAAAATATGCAAATGCATGTGCACACATAATCATGCATCACTTCACACCCATGTTAGATGAAGATAAAATGCTCATTTCTACTCTTTTTTCATTTGATAAAATCTTTGAAAAGTTTCAAGTTGTACTCAACTTTATGAAGATGCTTAAAGCCATATAGATGTTTAAAACAAGATAAGGTTAGGGTGAGATGGATTATAACAAAATTTATTGTCATCCCAAATTACAATGAATGCATGTGTTAGAGACTTGTGTAAATTGTCCAATGAGTTTACTGATAGTAGTGACAATTGATTGTTTTGTATACTACAAGGCTTTATGGAAAAAAAGGAGGGCTAAAAGACTTTATGAAAAATATATTAAGGAAAAAACCAACTTTAATCAAAATAATTGAGGTTTACTGATCTCATTTTATAATGATAATAAAGCCTTTAAATGATCTTATTTGAAATAGCATGCAAAGAAATTGATCTTTCACAAGGTGTACAAATGGTCCCAAAAGATTTTACTTTTTTTTAAAACTTGGCTTACCAAAATTAATGTGAGTTTCCTTTTATAAGCAAATTTTTGGCATGATTTTTCATGGGTTATGAAAACATTATTACACAATAGGTCATGTAGTGGAAGGTTAATGGCCATAAACTCTTGAAAAGGAATCTTTCTTATGGAGGAATGTAGTGTGAGTTATGCACATTGAAGAAAGTACAAATAAGATCCCATGCCTGGGGATTTTGCTTTTAATGTGCAATGCTTACTTTTAAGTGAAAAAGGAGTGAAAGATGTCGATATATTATCTTGCATTTAGATACAACTTGGAGTTTAGGGATTTACCCTTATAAGCTTACAATTAGATTTTACTATGTTTGCTAGCAAATTCCTAGAGATGAAAACTCATTGTCTACATAAAAGAGACTTAAAATAGGAATGCTAGATATCTTTCAATGTTCATGGTATTAAAGGGGAAAGGCTTCCTATGATGCATTATGAATCCTAGAACAATGTTGTCTTACCTTGTTGGAGTACAAAATTTATTTCTATATGATAAATGCTAGTACAATAACCAATATAGGAGTACAAATCACAAACATCACTCTCACAGTTTTCTTGCACGTACATATTGACTAGCTACTTCAAGCTTGCTGATTCACTTGCCAATGCCCCTAGTTTGTTCACAAGATCATACTCACAAACTTTTCTTGTATGGTGAAAAACATAAATGGAATAATCAATTGCGCTAAAACCAAAAGTTAATATTCTTAGATTCTCTAGTATGAAAGATGATTACTTAAGCTTAAAATTGCTTTATTTCTCAAAATTGAATAGTTTAAACATCTACTAGAACTTGCATTAAACAATAATTGAAATTTGGCTTTCTACTTCGAAATGAGACACAACAATCCTAGACATGAATCTCTATACTTGCATAGGATGCAAGGTAAAAGAGTGTTGGTATTAAAATTGGTCATGCACATGTGATACAATGCTACACTTTTAGATCTTATAATTGTTTTAGATTGACATCCAAAAGCTTTTACCACATATCAACAACTCAAGTACAAGAAAATGGTTCATGCAAAAGAGACTAGTAATCTCAAGTAATTGTCTTTGCTTGATATTATTACATGCCACTTCTTTTGCAATAACAACTTGAGAAACATGCATGCACTTTAAAATCACTTGATGGGACTTGACTATTATTGAATAACAAACATATCAAGCTTTATTGTTAGTAGAATCTGCCAAAGTTCTCGTGTCTAAGTGGAGATGGCAACAACCATGATACTTCCTATAGCTACCTAATATTTTGTGGGAGATATGATGATGGTTTTTAACAAACTCTATTTGTGTGTGCTCACTCCCAACGACCAAGGGAGATATATTTATTGATAATTGAATATGGTTTAGTTGTCTTCACTTAATGATAAAGTGGTGGTTTGTGAGTCCTTAAATTATAAAAGAATAATTATGGCACAACTGGTGGTTAATATATATATATAATCACTTTATTATGAAAAGTGACAACAATAGGCCTTATTTATAGTACCTCTACCATGAAAAATTGAAATGCCTTAAATATCACGTGCTAGAGAGGAAAGAAAAGGTGAGCATATATGTGCACACATGCATGCATGGCCCCAAAATGTCTCATCAATAGGATCCCTAAAGTGAAGCTAAAATTAGAGACAACATCTTACTACTATATTATTTTAGCTATAGGTTCGAAAAGCCCCTAACCTGCAAAGGGCTTCCTGAACCTACCCTCTTTTCCAAACCTCTCTTTTTCAATCAAAACCCCCTCCCCTCTTCTCATTTTCTCTTCCCCTTCCCTTTTTTCATTATAGTCTTCCCTCCCCCCTCACCTCCCCTTTTTAAATTAAAACCCCTTCCCCTCTCTCTCACTTATAATCTCTCTCTTTTTTTTCCCCATCCTCTTTTTAATTAAATTCTTCCCCTCTCCCCCCCTCTCTCTCTCATGTGTAGGGCCTAGGTTCTCTCTCTCTCTCTCTCTCTCTAATTAAATCAAACTTCTTTTTAAATCAAAAGTTTCTCTCTCTCTCTCTTTCTCTCTCACAATTAGATTAAACTCTCTCTCTCACACATACACACACAGTGTTAGACTTTTTAATTTAATTTTTTTTAATTAAATATTCTAAAAGCTTTTTTTAATTTAAAGTTTTTCGAACATAGTTTTTCACACATTTTGAGAAGGAGATAGAATAAAAGAGAGAGAGAGAGAGAGAGAGAAGAAGAAAAAGAAGAAGACATAGAGAGAAGGGGGAGAAAGAGGAAATAGAATAGTCTTTTTTAATTAAACACTAGCGTTCTGCGCGCACAGAACGCTAGGCCTCAAAGTGGCAAGCGAAGTTGTCATGCTTGCTCAACAATCCACTTCTCATCTTTCTCTCTCCTCTTTTTCCTCTCTCTCTCTCCCTCAAATTTCCTATGTCTATTTTTTTTCTCTCTCTCTTTCATTGCCTTCTATTTTAGTTTATTTTTTCTTTTCTCCTGGTTTTCTCTCTCTCTGTCTCTCTCTCTTTTCTCTCCCCGCTTTTCTTCTCTCTCTCTCTCTCTCTCTCTCTCTCTCTCTCTCTCTCCTCTTTTATTCTCCCCCCTCTCTCCTCTCTTGTCCTTCTCTCTCCCTCTCCTCTTTTTTCTTTTTTTTTTCTTCTTCTCTCTCTCTCTCTCTCCTTTTCTTCTATTTGTGCTTTTTCTCTCTCTCTCTCTCTCTTTTCCTTCTCTTTTTCTCCTCTATTTTTATTATCTCTCTTTTTAAATTTTATCATTTCTCTCTCTATATATTCTCTCTCTCTTCTTCTTCTTCTTCTTTTTCTTTTACTTTCTTTCTCCCCCCAATCTCTCTTAAAGTATGTAAATGTTATATTTTCCCTATATATAATTGTCTCTCTTTTTCTCCTCTCTCTCTCTCTCTCTCTCTCTCTCTCTCTGTGCCCCCTTTTCTTCTTCTCCCCTTTCTCCTAATTTTCCATTTTTTCTTCTCTCCCTCTCTCCCTTTTAAATTTTATCTTTTTCTTCTCTCCTTCTCCCTCTTTTAAATTTTATCTTCTCTCTCTCTCTCTCTCTCTCTCTCTCTCTCTCTCTCTCTCTCTCTCTCTCTCTCTCGCTCAAAAAATATTTAAATTTTAAAAAGAATTTTTTCTTTTCTCTTTTTTTCCATCTCTCTTCCTCTTTTCCTCTTTCTTATTCTTCTCTCCCTCCCCCTCTCTCTCTCTCTCTCTCTCTCTCCTTTCCTTCTCTCTCTTCTTTTTTCCTTTTTTTTCTCTCTTTAATTTTTTTTCTTTTCTCTTTCTTTTAAATTTTATATTTTCTCTCTCTATAATTCTCTCTGTGTTCAAATTCTCTCACTTTTTCTTCTTATTTTCTCTCTCTCGTTTTCTTCTCTCTGTCTCTGTCCCCTCTCTCGCATCTCTTTTTCTTTTTTCTTTTTCTTTCTCCCCTTTGTGTTGAGATATTTGCAATCATGCCTACTTCATTCCCTTTGTAAAGAGCAGTGAGGGCTTAGGACCAGAATCCCACATGCACAGTAGGAGAAAGTGCCACCACTCAATTCCTATAAAGCATTCTTGCACTCTTTTTCAATTGCAATGATAGTACTATTTTCTTTCTAGTAAAGTTTCTAGGTCACTGCACACACACAAGATTGTGTTTATGAGTCCAAGTCTCAATCTTGGAACCTAATTCACTTGTGTGACAATTTGTCTTTGTTAGGGTCAATGTCTTCATGAGTTTCTTCTTCCTCTTTCAACCTCCATAGCTTCCGCATCTGCCATGCTCTAGATCCCACATATTTTAACATGGTATTAGAGCATAGTGGGGCATGGCATTGCTCCTCCAACTCCATTCTACTATCATCTAGTCCAGCTCAGGTTAAGTCTAGGAGCTCATCTCCTACTCCTTTCTCTCCATTTGACCTTGTGGCAGCCATAGCCACCCTGCACCTATCCCACTTAGCTTTTTTTGCGACAGCCTCTGGTGTTTTGCCATGTTTATGGTGTGCCACACTTTGCAGGTGTCGCTTTCACTATAGCCTCTATACGCTTTGTACTTCTAGTTGTGATTGAGGAGGGGTGTTGAGATATTTGCAATCACACCTACTTCAGTCCCTTTGTAAAGAGCAGTGAGGACTCAGGACTAGAATCCCATATGCACAGTAGGAGAAAGTGCCACCACTCAATTCCTATAAAGCATTGTACTTGCACTCTTTTTCAATTGCAATGATAGTACTCTTTTCTTTCCAGTAAAGTGTCTATGTCACTGTACACACACAAGATTGCGTTTATGAGTCCAAGTCTCAATCTTGGAACCTAATTCACTTGTGTGACAATTTGTCAGGGTCAATGTCTTCATGAGTTTCTTCTTCCTCTTTCAACCTCCATAGCTTCTGCATCTGCCATGCTCTAGATCCTGCATATTTTAACACTTTGTGACAGAGGTTATACCTATGGTCTATGTATGACCCGTTGTTGGTACATTCTTGATGCTTATGTTACCTACACATGCTAGTTACATTGTTTGGACTTGAATGCTACTGGAGCTTCATTTGGGCTTGACTTTGGATATTCTGGAGCTTATTTTGGTCTTTCTTTGGCTCATTAGAGATTGATTGGTATTGTCTTCATGACATTGGATGCTATCATTGGATACTAGATCGCTCATATGCCCTAGATGTCTTACTGATGTATGATCTTGGATATTCCATCTCATTGGTGCTCTTACATACTTTGTTTGAGCTTATTTGCTTGACACTTATGGCTTTTGTGCCAATGGGAGTATCTTTGTATGCTTATCAGACATTGAGCAGTGCAGGTTATGCATATTGAGCTTTTGGATATTTGAGACTGGGATCTCCTCATGGATGATGTATGGTTGATATATCTTGGTCTGTTTAAATGTACTTGGGCTGATTTTGCTTTGTATTCACTGAGCGGACACCAACTTGTGTCAGGTCTTTGCAGTGGTATGTACATTTTACCTTGTTGATTGGGGGGTATATTGACTTTACTCACGGACTTTGTCTGATATGCTTGGGTGTTGGCTCATGTTAGTTTGACTATTACATGCTTGTTTATGCCCGCTTGATTTTGGTTTTGCATTGACAATTAGTGATTGACTTTGAATATTGGGTTTGGCCTACTGTCAGCTCTCATTGTACATTGCTATCATAAATTACAACAAGAATATATCTCCGGACTATCATGTATTTTTCATGTTGAACCATTCTGGTTTGATGTACTTTTGATGGTACTTGGTGGACAGCATCATTAAATACTCGTTTCTCGCCATTTTGCCTTAGTTTTTTTGTCATTTTCTACGATTTACAGCAAGCAGTTTTAAATTGTCACCTTTCAATCACAACAATCACTCCTACCATCGAAGCGACGATAAGATCTCTTACAAGGAAGTTCTTAGAATAGCCATTCGGAGCAGGTACATCATAACTTCTCAAGTTTATGAATGACAAAAGATATGGTTTATTGCGGCATGTAAATGAGAATGGGGAAGAATATATACATCAACTTCTCTTCACAAAAATGCATGGACAAGATAAAGCAAGTATTGCTCTTGATAATGGAAGGGGTGATGTTGATAGTTGTGTTCGATTTGCAAAAGAATTTGTTGGAAATATCATAGATTGTGTGAATGAACGGTTTCCAAATATGGATGTTTTTGGTGCAACAAGATTATTCTCTCCAGAATATCTTCCACATGATCCAAAAGAAAGAGAAAATAAGGTCATGGTTGGACAAGTTACTACAAAAGTTTAGTACTTCTATTTTAGATACTCAAGGATGCAAAAATGAAATCTATGCATTCACTGACACACTACATTTTGGATGTGAGGGAATGAGTATGAAGGATGCATGTCGTGTTTTCTCCAGCAATTCTGATTGGCAAGCAACATATCCAAACTTGATGAGATTATGGAAAATTCATTTAGTTCTTCCTACTTCATCAATGGCATGTGAACAAGGCTTCTCTAAGCAGAATATAATCAAAAGTGATCGTCGCCAACTATTGAAGATGTCGACTCTTGAGGCATTAATGTGAATTTCCTTTATTGGCCCTAACATCAAAAGCATTGATTGGGCCTTGGTCTATGAGAAATGGGAGCTAGTAAAGGCATGAAGACTACTTGATTTGTAGTTCTTGCTTGTTGCTCACCTTGTTTTCTATCATGATGAACTTTATCAACTATGATGTACAAGGGTCTAGACCTTGGAAAATTTTTTAGTCTTAAGAATATGAAACCAAAGTTTTCATTGTGATTTTCCACACTAGTTTATACTTGTTTTTTGTATCATATATTATGGGACCTTACCATCTTATATTAAGAGTTGTTATCTCTTAAGCTCCATCTAAGAATGCTCTCTTGTAAGCTTCTTGGAAGTTGATGCCTAAATCTAGAGCAAAGGTGTCAAAATGAAGCTCATGAAAAATGATAAAGGTGTCATTGATTTTGTCTTGAAGCCCAACCTTGGGCATCAAATTTAAAGCCTAATTACCCTATTCTTTCTATTTGGATAGGACATTACACCCCCATCAATCGCATAACCTAGAAGTATACATATACATAGAAGACCATTTAAAGGGATTATGGTACATTGACTAAATCCTTCATAAATGTTAGTGGTATCTTCAATGCTAGTACCATCAAGAAATAATATGTGATAAACTCATGAAAAGTAACCTCTACGATTTAATAGCTTATAGTTATGAACTAATGCTACCATAAACTACGATTGGAGTTGATTACATCCAATCAACCTATATAACTCTTGAGGTAGACTTATTTGCATTAAATAAGAAGCAGTTATGGGCACCTATATTACACAAGCCATCCTCTATTATGGTAAATTTATATTGTATGCCTTTGTAATCTAACATTCCATGACTCAATGTGTAGCTAAATAATGGATACACTTTCAATTCTAATTATATTCATGCTATTAATAATTCATTTGTGTACCATCCAGCATAAATACCCCACTTGAAGTGGCTTGAATCCAAATTATACGGACAATACAATGAGGATTAGTCAAGGAGGTAGACACAATAGATTAGGGGTTTTTATGATGGGGGAGATAAAATTCACGTGTCACATATGCGATCAATATCACCAACATCACATATGGGACACATTTTAATGTTGCATAAATAACAACATTTAACAACACATATACCACAAATTTGTGACATAAATAATGATATTTACAAACTAGAAAATGTCACTTATGTGATGTTTACGAATTGCATTACATAAGTGATGCGTAGAATTAATTCTTGTCGACTCATAATTCTTCTTCTTCTTTGTTGATTGAGCAAAATAGTGAGTGGAGCAAGCATTATTGTGCTTGCAACAAGGAAAGAGAAAACAAAGGTGAGTCTATGCTTTTTAATTTATATAACTTACAATGAGAAGTCCTCTAAACTTAGGTGATTAATGGGATCTATGATAACCATGCAGAGAAGAGATTTTGGACAAAATTTTAAATATGTGAGCTAGAGTTGTCCAGACTTGCTACTAGTCATTGATTCTTAAGTCATTCTAATTTTGAAGGCAATCATATGCAATAATCCATGGGCCACAAATCCCCAACTCTATAATTTTTTAATCTTAGGATTGCACACATTCATGATATATTTCCATAAGAATTCAATCTTCTTAGGGGGCATTGGTCCAAGTTAGTTTGCAAAAGGGTTTCCTTTAAGTTGCTATTTGGCACTAGAGCTTAGATGTTTTATAATTTCAACCTCATATTTTTTAAAAAAAGTTTCATTGGAACCTTAGAGGGGCTCTGCATAAGGGCAATGTTATGGTTTATCGACCTTTTCAAAATGATGCTATGAAATGTAGCTCTGCCAATTGTGAAAAAGTTGAAGAAAACATGTGCAAGTTTTGTAAGTTTGTTGTAATGTGTAAAAAGTTATAAAAGGCATGTGGACTTATTAAATCTAAAGGAACACTATCTAAAGTTTGAAATTTAGCTAGGGTTCATCTCAACTACATTGTATTCTAATTGATCAAATCATTGCATTGATGGTGCAAAACTATTAATGTAGGCACAACTTAGTGGAATTTGAATTCTTTGCTTACAAGTTCCAACCAAATATAATTTTTTAAGAATAATGTAATTATTGTGTGGTGACATTGTTTTATCCACATAGTCTAGGATGATGACCTTAAATGGTTTTCCTATGTCCTTGCCCTCAAGGAGATGATATCCTTAAAGCAGTCTTTCTTGTAATATTTCCATGCAATTAAAAGTTAGTCGATTAGTTTAAAATTTAGTTGGTCAATTAATAAGTTAGTAAGATTACTAACTAAAAACTAATTAGTGTTATACTAACTAAAAACTAATTAAAGTAAAAACTAACTAACGTTATTTAAGTTAGTAAGATTACTAACTAAAAACTAATTAAAGTAAAAATTAACTAACGTTATTTAAGTTAGTAAGATTACTAACTAAAAACTGATATAATTGACAAACTAACTTTTAATTGCATGGAAATAATGTTAGTTAGTTTTTGCTTTAATTAGTTTTTAGTTAGTAATCTTACTAACGTATTCCAACTAACTTTTAAACTAACCAACTAACTTTTAATTGCATGGAAATAATGTTAGTTAGTTTTTACTTTAATTAGTTTTTAGTTAGTAATCTTACTAACGTATTAATTGACCAACTAACTTTTAAACTAACCAACTAACTTTTAATTGCATGGAAATATTACATCCTCCTCCCCTTAGAGAAATCGAGATGTCCTCATCTCAAGAGAAACTGGGGGTTTCATTCTGGAACCTATGGGGTAAGACCCATCATGCATTCATTGCGACACTTTGACCGTTGATAAGCATGCTGCCTTTTAAAGCAACAACTTATTGTATTTGATATATCTGAGTCTAGATTACAAGAGAAAAGTTTATTGTAGTTATATCTCATGAATATCTTCTAGGTTTTTATCCTAAGTATCTGGTATATTCGAGATCACTGGAGTTTGTACAATTTCATTCTTTGTAAGTTCAAGTTCTCTTCAAGTCATGTTGGGACAATTGACATGGATATGTCCAATGTTGTGGCACTCAGAGCATCTGTGTTTAGGGTGCTTTGGACATTCCCTTTTGAAATGACCTAGCTCCTTGCAATAGAAACAACACGAAGCTTTATCACTTGGAGTGACAAGATTCCTGGTTGTCCTTGGCAGGATTTTCTTCTTTAAACCAAATTGTCCTAGGATTCTTTCAGCAGACTAAAGTGGTCCTTTATCGTGGAAACTTTGTTTCCGAATTGTCCTCTTTTTAGATCTAGACTGATGTCCATGGTCAATCGGCTTTGCTTGTAATATTAAAGAATACTACCAAACTTTGACATTTTGGCAAGACCCAATCTATATTAGTCGAGAAGAACACTTATGGAAAATTCATTGCAAGTTATAACTGTCATTCCTTACTAGAGTACCTCTAATCATTTGCAAGTTCTAGGCCCCAAATAGATGCAACTCATATTACTCAAGTTAACTGTAGTTACAAGAGTAAGGTTTATTCCATTTAGGATATGTCTACGAACCATATATTAATCAATCACATGTCATTACGAAGTTTTGCTCTGATACGAGCTATAACATGCCCCGCCTATTGGCCATCCAGGCACGTTTTAGCGGTCCATCGAGTAACGAAACTAAGCGTCACTACTCGACACTCCCATGGAATGTTCTGCGGTTTGTCTGTAACGTGTCCACCTGTTATCTTCAGGACACGTCTTAGCAGTCCATCGGAAAGGATGTCTAGAAAGCTCCACCTGGCACCCCCATGGAATGTTACGGGGTTTGCGATCTAGGACTTTCAACATCTGCCACCACGTAGCGAAAGTATTCTGGTCGTTCCCACTTAGGACCGACTTGAATTAGGGTTTTCCCTATTGGTAATTTCCTAACGGCAACTAGAGTCGAACACGAGTGAACTACTGTATGCAGAAACGCCAAGTCCGAAGTGGATTCACACTGCACTTGGTTTAGGAGAATGGGAAACGAGAGGGATGCGAAGCTCAACCTCTCTGCCATAAGGCATAGTCCCATTCTGTTCCCCTAAAATAGCATAAATTGGGATCATTTATAACTTAGACTCTAGGTCAACGCTCTTGCTATTCGTGTTCTTTGAACGATCTTCCTGCTCTCCATCCTGATTGAGAAAAGTTCCCGACCAACCAGGACCACCCATCCGTAGGACGGACCTATGGTCACATCCTCAGCACTTTCCTCAGGTTGTTTTAGCTATTTAATTAACTAACACATTTACTTGGACATGTATCAATCAGCTTCCTTAATTAACCCGTTAGGCACTGGTTCCTTCACGTAATCATAGCATTTGACATAGAAAAGCAATGTCAAACAAGTTCCTTTTCAATAGGTTATCATATTTATCTTTGAAATACATAAAGTCCAGCCCGTAGGCTTATCCATAATCCGCCCAAAGGCTATCCAGCAATCCACAGGGATTACTAATCCAAGATTCCGCCCGTAGATTACTATGCGGGCCTCGAGATCCAATCTCGAGTCACGCTGGCCTCTTGTGCAGGGCCCGGAAGGTGAGGGATTTACGGCCAAAGCCCCCTTTGGCACCCAAGCGTTCTCCTGCTCCAAGTAGCACTCAACGGAGAGACCTCTCGCGGCGAGTTCGGTCCACCTTCCCGGCACGGTTAACAACCCCCTTGGCTAGGGTCAGGCAAGCAGTCGAGGATAACTGAAGCTGCCTCTCCCTTCATACCTTCAACTTGAATCATTAGATATCCATTTATCCTTTAATTCTTTGAGCAAACAAAGAAAAACAGTGCTCTTAAAACTGTTACAAGCACAAACAATTCCATTGGTCATTATTTTTGGCCAACTCCTAAGGAGTGAATCCTTCTTTCTAAATGCATCTAGCACTCGATCCAGGATCAATTGTGACTTGGCAAGATCCCCTATATCCTGGGTTAGGGCCGTACCCTATTAACCCGACTTAATCAATACCTTAAGTTCATATGTTATTCCAAGTCATTGATTGGTCTTTTGCTTCCAAGCAAATATCTAATCCCCGTATCATGGTCACTTTACCCAAGAAAGGTACTATATCAGAGCAATTATTCATCCTCTTGCAAGATAAACTTGCGTAAGAATCCACAAATCTCATTCTGAGGAATTGGCCATTCCCTTTGATCCAATCACAAGATCATGCGACTCTGCAACTTGTTGCCACGTATCACACCTAATCCATGGGACTATTCTACCCATCAACAGCGTCTTTTAATCATGGTATCATGATTAGATATGACAATCCGTTCCTGTTTGCATTAGGCCGACATTGTTGGTCCTAGGGTTTCGAGTTTCGTCTTTTTAGCGAGAGATTATTAGGATAAAAACCCTAGATCTTTTCTCGACTAGGTAATGTCTCCAACGTGCTAACCCTAGTTAGCTCTTTGGGATATGTTGCATTGAATTAACCCTTCCTAAACGAGTACCTCGCGGTTTTAGGTGTTTAGATTTAAACCAATTTAACTTGTCTGGTCTTGAACATGATTCGTTGTCTACGTATAAGTTGATTTACAAACCCTAACTTTTCGGGTTAAGATCAAAGCATAAGCATAATTCCAATTGATCATCCTATAATATGCAAACAAGATTCGTGCTACTAAGCTTTAGGATTTTATGTTTAAACATGCAGCCTTTTTCTACTTTCTTTTCTGAATGAATTTGTCATATGCTGAACTTACACACCCTTTCGTTGATTTAAGTTTTTAGGCCACTTGCCTAGAGTTAAATCTCCTTCATGTAGCCCTAGCAATTTCCTACGGTTGCTAGTAACTTGCTTTAAGAATCATTTCAAAAAAGATGTTCAATAATGTGATATGCAGTTTATTTCTTCCATGCTTAATTGAAGTGTACTATCATAATTCCGTTTTGTAAAAATGGACATTAATCTAATTTCAATTCATTGCAATGCATAAAAACTACTGGCTAGAAATGCATAGGAATCTTATGCTCACTTTATTTTGTTCGTTTTATTGAAAATACTAATGACCGAATTCTTCCGTTGTGAGCTATTTCTTTTAAATTAGTCAAAGTATTTAAAATGAAAGGTTCATCCTATCTCCAAAAATGATCCATGCACGATTGGATTATAACGACGTGAATCAAAAATTAGGAAGAAAAAACCTGGACTTGTGGTGAAATGTCCACATGGATGTTAGGAGACGATCCTCCTGCGGCTGCGCCTTGTGCTTTCTTAGGAGCCATCGCGAATGCGGCCTTATCGTCTTGGATGCAGATTTATGACCTTGGCCGTCTCCTTTGCACGTGAAACTCCCTTTTGTAATTCCACCGTCCTTTATGAAATTTTTTCCTTCCTTTCATAGAAGCTCCGATGCAAATTGTATACACAGAAAGGGGAAAAAGAAGTAACTTTGTGGTATGCAAAAAGGGGGAAAAGAGGGTGTTTTGTGAAGGTCAATAGGAAGGGGGTTCTAAGGGACACCGAGATTAGATGAACCTTTGAAGGACTTGTAAAGAAAAGGACTTAAAGGACCCTAAAGCAATAGGTGGGGAAAAACCCACGGGAAGGGTTTAAAATCCTGGGAAGTGGGGTAGGAAAACATTTTGAGAGTAAGGCTTATTAAAGCCACGGGAATGGAGCTTTTTTATTTGATCTCGAGGGGGGGGTTAGTCTTAGGATGCACTAGGTGGGCATAAGGGGAAAAAGGGGGCAAAAGGGGGGAAGGAAGGGGTGTATAAAACCTTAAGAGGGGATTTTATGTGGCGGGGAAAAGGGAGTATGAGGACCCCAATAGGGCTTTGGATTCCTGGGGGGGAGGGTTTACCAAGCCCACATGGACAAGGGCTAAGAGGAAGCCCACAAGGAGGAATGGGGGGTGCAATGTGAAAGGGGGCTTAGGAGGCCCACCCTTGGAAGCTTCCAAGAAGCTTCTAAAGCTTTTGGAAGATTGCAGAAGCCCATGTGGAAGGAGGCCAAATGGAATTCAATTGGCGGTAACATCAACGTGCAACTTCGATGGCGGCCTGGCGATCTTCAGAATCTCGATGCCCCTCCTCTCTCCTCTCGACGCAGCGTTACGGCTCCTCCTCTATCTCTCGACAACAGCATCGGCAGTGTCTCCACTCCTCTCTCCTCTCGACGTAGCGTGACGGCTCCTCCTCTATCTCTCAACAGCAGCATCGGCAGTGTCTCCACTCCTCTCTCCCTTTTGAAAGCTCCCATAGCCATGGGTTTTATAAGGAGAGGGAGAGGTACCTCCCTCCCCCATGCGGCATTGGGCATGCCTTCGTTCGTCCCATGTCATCCAGCAAGCAACTTGGTGGCCATTACTATTCCCTTCTCCTCCAGCACGACAGTCGGCTGGAGGAGAGAGGGATAAAAAAATTTGCCATTATCCAATTAACTATCCTCACGACTTATCCTTTTGGCCTCGCCTTCTAGAGGCGGTTCATGCATATTTCTAGAAAATCGGAATATTACATTCTCTCCCCCTTAGAGGAATCGAGATGTCCTCATCTCGAGATAAACTGGGGATATTGATGGGGTTGAGAGAGCTTTCATCTATCCAAGTGGCATCCTCCTCGAGATAATCTTTCCATTGGACGAGGCATTCTCTCAAGTTTCTGGATCTCAGTTGTCTCTCCCTAACATCTAAGATCCTATCAGGCCTTAGTTCAAGGACTCCTTAACTAGGCATTACAACTTGTTGGTCATCAAGTACATGGTTAGGATTAGATACATACTTCTTCAATAGGCTGATATGGAATACATTATGAACCTTTAGGTTCTCAAGGAGTTGCAATCTATAAGCATTAGGTCCTAGGCACTTGAGGATCTTGTACGGTCCACAATACCTTGGACTTAGCTTCTTGCAATCTCCTAAGGATAGGGAACTCTTCTTTGGACGTACGTGAATGAAGACCATGTCTCCTTCCTCGAAGATTCTATCTTGATGCTTTAAATCCGCGTATGCCTTCTACCTATCCTTGGCAGCTTGGATGTCCTGTCTTATTGACTTTATTTGGTCATCCATCTCTTTCAACATCTGCCTTGAAGCTTCAACCCTCAAGGTTGGATCTGAGAAGTTTAGGGGGCTTCGACAGTCATGACCATACAATGCTTGGAAAGGGGTCATCTGAATGCTTTGTTGGTAATAAGCATTGTAGGCGAATTCAACCAAAGGCAAGTATTGAATCCACCTTTTTGGCTCATGACAGTAGTGTGCCCTAAGCATATCCTCGATAACTTGATTGACTCGCTCTTTTTGGCCATTCGTTTGGGGATGGTAAGCTGTGCTAAAGCAGAGCTGAGTCCCAATGGCTTCAAAGATAGCTCTCTAGAAGTGTGATGTGAAGAGAGAATCACGATCACTAATGATTCTTTTGGTGGGTAGCCCATGTAGCTTGAATATCTCCTTGATAAACAATCTTGCAATATCTGAGGCTTTATAGTTTGTCTTTACTAGAACAAGGTGTGCAACCTTAGTCAACATGTCAACCACAACCATGATGGAGTTGTATCCTCCCTGAACTTGGGGTAGGCCAACAACAAAGTCCATACTGATGAATTTCCATTTCATTTGGGGAATGTCAAGTGGTTGTAACTTCCCTGGCATCTTGACATGTTCAGCTTTGATACGCTGACAAGACAAACACTCGGTGCCATATTTGAGAACGTCACCTTTAAGCCTCTCCCAATGGTAGCTCTTCCTAATTGCATTGAGAGTCTTGGCATAGCCAGGATGTCCTGAGAAAGGAGAATCATGAGCTTCCCACAATATCTTCTGCTTAAGTGACTGGCTTGCCGGTATACATGACCTCGTTCTATAGTAGACAAGTCCACTATTGATAGAGAATTCATGATACTTAGCCTGCAGCTTTTGATCCTGATCCTTGATAGAGCTTTCCCTTAGCATCTTTTGATAGACTAGATCATGGAATGCTTCCTCTCTAGCTAACTCAAGTATTGGGTTGTTTGGCACGGATACCTTTGTGGCTAGAGATCTAGCTGTTGATGGATTTTGCAAGATTAGAGAATTAAGGAATGCCTTGCGACTGAGTGCATCGGCAACTACATTCTCTTTTCCTGGTCGGTACTTGATTTCAAAGTCATACTCCTCCAACACTTCAATCCACCAACGTTGCCTCATGTTGAGCTCGTTCTGGGTAAAGATCCACTTGAGACTCTTATGATCAGTCACTAGAGTAAACTTGTTACCCAACAGGTAGTGTCTCCAAAGCTTTAGAGCATGGATGACTGCTAACAATTCTAGATCATGGGTAACATAATTCTTCTCATGACTCTTCAGTTTCCTTAAAGAGTAGGCCACTGGGTGACCTTCCTGCATGAGCACACATCCCAAGGCAAGTGCGCTAGCATCAGTTACTACCTTGAAGTCCTTATTGAGGTCTGGAAGTTTTAGGATAGGTGCTGATACCAAACTTTGCTTCAATCTATCAAAGCTAGTTTGTTTGGGAGTTGACCATGCAATGGAAGTTTGCTTCTTCAGTTAAGTCCGTCAGAGGTGCTGCAATCAAAGCATAGTTTTTGATGAAGACCCTATACCATCCTTTCAATCCAAGAAAGCTATGTATTTCTTTGACAGTTGTTGGTATTGGCCATTCTATCACATCTCTGACCTTGGCTAGGTCCACTGAGATTCCTTCCGCTGATACGATGAATCCCAGATATTCAATCTGACGTTTGAAGAATGCACACTTCTTCATCTTAGCATACAGCTTATGTGCCCTCATTGTCTCAAGGACAATCCGAAGTTGGGTCTCATGATCTTCCTCCTGTTTGGAATAGACTAAAGTGTCGTCGAAGAAGACGAGTACAAATTCATCAAGATATGGCCTAAAGATATCCTACATTAACCTGTTGAAGGTGTCAGGTGCATTCGTAAGCCCGAATGACATAACTAGGAATTCAAAGTGTCCATATATTGTGTTGAAGGCCGTATTTGGAATATCTTCGTCCTTGATTCTTATCTGATAGTAACCAGACCTGAGATCAATCTTGGAGAAGATCTTCGCACCCTAAAGACGATCAAGAAGCTCATCTATTCTAGGAATAGAGTACTTGTTCTTGACAGTTGATTGATTCAACCGTCAGTAATCAATACATAGTCGAAGCGTTCCATCTTTCTTTTTTTGGAACAGTACGGGAGCTCCCCATGGTAAACTGCTAGGACGAATGTTGCTTGAGTTGTTCCTCCAGCTCAATTGCTTCGAAGATGGACATTCTATAAAGTCTCTTTGCAATTGGCGCAGCTCTTGGTACTAGCTTGATCTCATGATCCACTTCTCTTTGAGGCGGGAGTTCTGTCAACTCTTCAGGAAATACATCCGCGTATTCCTTTAGCCATGAAGGTCCTTCACTAGACTCCTGCTTCTGATCTAACTTGTTGAGCTTAATCAAGTAGACAGGTAGTCCTTTTTTGACTCCCTTTATAATCCGAGATGCTTTGGCCAATTGAATTTTTGGCTTTCCTGCCTCACCTTGACTTGTGACTAAATCCCCTTCAGAGTCTCGGAAGGAAATTTGGCCCTTTCCACAATGAATGTGGGCGTCATTAGGTATAAGCCAATCCATTCCGAGTAGACATTTATGGATGCCTAAATCATGACTCTGGATTTGACCGAAGTCGTCTTTCCTCCCAAAAGAATTCCACCTTCACAGTTTGCCTGGTACAAGTAACCTCACGACCATTTGCCAATTCCATTAGCAAGATAGGTGCTTCTACTATGGCTATTCCTAATCTTTTTGCACAAGCTGGTGAGATAAAGGAATGTGTACTACCACAATCAATCAAGGTCTTGAAACTTTTACCTTGATAGTCCGACGGTGTCTGAATCACCGAGAACTGGCGATTTGGCTCTTTCTTGTGTAGAGCGGCATGGAATGTCGCCCTTTCAAACTCTGCTTCCATGGTCCGAATCTTCTTCTTCTTCTCACCTCTGCCTATTGGCAATGCAGGCGGTTCTTCCTCTGCCTTGGGTAGCGGCTCCCTAACCATGGCCAGTTCCTTGGAAAGGTGCTTGGCAATGTCCTCCCCCAAGCTTGGGACATTGCCTCTTGAAATGACCGGGCTCGTTGCAGTGGAAACAGCAGAGGTTTTGGCCATTGCTTTGAGTAGGAACAAAGTTGTTGACATTGTTAGTCCTTGCTTTCTTTCTTTGTCCCTGATTCTGACCTTGAACTCTCTTCATTTGAGGCCTAAATGTTCCTCTATTCGGGTCATTATAAGACCAAGTTTTGTTATCTCTTGGTTTAGCCTGCACCTCCTGAATTATAGGGGCGGCTCGAATGAGTGCGTCCTGTAGATTTTATGGGTGCATAGATTCGAGACGGGTATTCACTGGTGGGTTTAAACCAGCACAAAATTTTGACACCTACTGTGTCATGTCCATCTGTGGCGCATACTTAAGAAGTGAAACAAATTTGGAGTAGCATGTGTCAAGAGTGAGTCCCAGCTATTTTAGCTCGTAGAACTCATTCATTTTCTGTGTGCGATACGCAGGTGGTAAGTATCTTCCCTGCACGGCTTTCTTCAACTTCTCCCACAGGTAATGGATCCTTCCACGATCCCTTGATCTCTGCACCATTGCTTCCATCAAAGCGTGGCTTCGCCGGTGAGCTTTAGCTTGGCGAGCATAGCCTAATTGGCGGGTGCAGTACCGGCTGCTTCAAAGTAATCCTCCATGGATTCAATCCAAATTTCAGCATCTGCTTGGATGGACCTACCTCTCCCATCAAATTCAGGCGGCTTAATCTGCTTGAGAAGAAACTTCTTCTCTGGGATTATAGTAGTACTTGAAGTAGGAGGCGAACTGGGATTCTGTACTTGGGGTTGTGCCTGGATAGAGGTTTCTTAACGTTATTACACGATAAACGCTGTGATTTATATTTCATTTCCAATTCAGCTATCAACCAAGAATCCTAACCTCTAACTTTTTATCAATTTTCATCGACAAAACAGACATTGATAAAAAGAAGTCTTATTATATTTATATGGGCATAGCCCTTTTGGAATACAATATTTCTTGCGATGATAGGCAACTGTTTACATTTAGTTTGGGGAGAATAATGTTGTATTACATTTATCTACATGAACTGGATAATAATATGGTTTCGGGTCATGGATCTTCAGGAATCGGTAAGTCATTGGAAGATCAGGGTATCCTTTCCTTTGGAACCCATCTTTCTCATGGCACCCCAACACTTTAATCCTATCGGCGGGGATTACACGGGTCACTTTCTCATATACATATGAATTCAGCTCAACCCTTCAACCTCGAATATGTAAAGTTGAGTTTATGTGAGCTTCCACAAAAATGAACAGCTTCACGACTTTTAGGTCTTCCAACCACTTGATCCTCTTTAGGTTGGTTTGTAGGTATGCAAACCAGTGGGCAGCTATATATTAGATTCCTAAGGTACCCGTCCATCTTCGTTCCATGTACAAAGGTGATGGATTATAGATATGCTCTAGGATGTTCATCATCTCAACCCTTTGTCGATAATCCAGGGAATGCATCGCAGTCATAAACATGACTCGGAATACTAAGAACCTATTCTATGCTTCATAGTTTTGCAAGACAGCATTGAAAGTAAGGAAATGTTTGGAACAACAACATTTGCTTTACTTCATCTCTTTAAGGTTTCATAAAAACAAATCCTTTGTTGGTTGGCTCTGATACCAACTGTAACGTGCCCACCTATTATCTTCAGGACATGTCTTAGCAGTCCATCGGAAAGGATGTCTAGAAAGTTCCGCCTGGCACCCCCATGGAATGTTACGAGGTTTGCGATCTAGGACTTCCCGCATCTGCCACATAGTGGAAGTATTCTGGCCGTTCCCACTTAGGACCGACTTGAATTAGGGTTTTCCCTATTGGTCATTTCCTAACGGCAACCAGCGTCGAACCCGAGCGAACTACTTTAAGCAAAAACGCCAGGTCCGAAGCGGATTCATGTTGCACTTGGTTCAAGGAGAATGGAAAACGAGAGGGATGCGAAGCTCAACCTCTCTGCCATAAGGCATAGTACCATTCCGTTCCCCCTAAAACAACGTAAATTGGGATCATCTATAACTTAGACTATAGGTCAACGCTCTTGCTGTTCATGTTCTTTGAACGATCTTCCTGCTGTCCATCTTGATTGAGAAAAGTTCCCAGCCAACCATGACCACCCATCTGTAGGACGGACCTATGGTCACATCCTCCGCACTTTCCTCAGGTTGTTTTAGTTATCTAATTACCTAACACATTTAGTTAGACATGTATCAATCAGCTTCCTTAATTAACCCATTAGGCACTGGTTCCTTCACGTAATCATAGCACTTGACATACAAGTTCCTTTTCAACAGGTTATCATATTTATCTTTGAAATACATAAAGTCCAGCCAGGTAGGCTTATCCATAATCCGCCCAAAGGCTAGCCCAAAGGCTATCCAACAATCCACAGGGATTACTAATCCAAGATTCGGCCCGTAGATTAGTATGCGGGCCTCGAGATCCAATCCCGAGTCACGTTGGCCTCTTGTGCAGGGCCCGGAAGGTGAGGGATTTACGGCCAGAGCCCCCTTTGGCACCCAAGCATTCTCCTTCTCCAAGTAGCACTCAACGGAGAGACCTCTCGTGGCGAGTTCGGTCCACCTTCCCGGCGCGGTTAACAACCCCCTTGGCTAGGGTCAGGCAGGCAGTCGGGGGTAACTGAAGCTGCCTCTCCCTTCATACCTTCAACTTGAATCATTAGATATCCATTTATCCTTTAATTCTTTGAGTAAACAAAGGAAAACAATGCTCTTAAAACTGTTACAAGCACAAACAATTCCATTGGTCGTTATTTTTGGCCAACTGCTAAGGAGTGAATCCTTCTTTCCGAATGCATCCAGCACTCGATCCGAGATCAATTGCAACTTCGCAAGATCCCCTATATCCTGGGTTAGGGCCGTACCCTATTAACCCGACTTAATCAATACCATAAGTTCATATGTTATTCCAAGTCATTGATTGGTCTTTTGCTTCCAAGCAAATATCTAATCCCCATATCTTGGTCACTTTACCCAAGAAAGGTACTATATCAGGACAATTATTCATCCTCTTGCAAGATAAACTTGCATAAGAATCCGCCAATCTCATTCCGAGGAATTGGCTATTCCCTTGTGATCCAATCACAAGATCATGTGACTCTGTAACTTGTTGCCAACTATCGCACCTAATCCATGGGACTATTCTACCCATCAACGACGTCTTCTAATCATGGTATCATGATTAGATATGACAATCCGTTCCTATTTGCATTAGGCCGACATTGTTGGTCCTAGGGTTCCGAGTTTCATACTTTTAGCGAGAGATTCTTAGGATAAAAACCCTAGATCTTTTCTTGCAAGTATGTCCTACTGTCCCTATATTCCGTGAATGTGGACAAGTCTTTAGGGTATAGGAGTTCAGCTTTGGTAATACGAACGACTAGGGAATGTCCCCAACGTGCTAACCCTAGTTAGCTCTTTGGGATATGTTGCATTGAATTAACCCTTCCTAAACGAGTACCTCGCGGTTTTAGGTGTTTAGATTTAAACCAATTTAACTTGTCTGGTCTTGAACATGATTCATTGTCTACATATAAGTTAATTTACAAACCCTAACTTTTCGGGTTAAGATCAAAGCATAAGCATAATTCCAATTGATCATCCTATAATATGCAAACAAGATTCGTGCTACTAAGCTTTAGGATTTTATGTTTAAACATGCAACCTTTTTCTACTTTCTTTTCCAAATGAATTTGTCGTATGTTGAACTTACACACCCTTTCGTTGATTTAAGTTTTTAGGCCACTTGCCTAGAGTTAAATCTCCTTCATGCAGCCCTAGCAATTTCCTACGGTTGCTAACTTTCTTTAAGAATCATTTCAAAAAGGATGTTCAATAATGTGATATGCACTTTATTTCTTCCATCTTTAATCGAAGTGTACTATCATAATTTCGTTTTGTAAAAATGGACATTAATCTAATTTCAATTCATTGCACTGCATAAAAACTACTGGCTAGAAATGCATAGGAATCTTATGCTCACTTTATTTTGTTCGTTTTATTGAAAATACTAATGACCGAATTCTTCCGTCGCTATTTCTTTTAAAATTAGTCAAAGTATTTAAAATGAAAGATGCATCCTATCTCCAAAAATGATCCATGCACGATTGGATTATAATGATGCAAATCAAAAATTAGGAAGAAAAAACCTGGACTTGTGGTGAAATGTCCACATGGATGTTAGAAGACAACCCTCCTGCGGCTGCGCCTTGTGCTTTCTTAGGAGCCATCGCGAATGCGGCCTTATCGTCTTGGATGCAGATTTATGACCTTGGCCGTCTCCTTTGCACGCGAAACTCCCTTTTGTAATTCCACCATCCTTTATGAATTTTTTTCCTTCCTTTCGTAGAAGCTCCAGTGCAAATTATATACACGGAAAGGGGAAAAAGAAGTAACTTTGTGGTATGCAAAAAGGGGGAAAAGAGGGTGTTTTGCGAAGGTCAATAGGAAGGGGGTTCTAAGGCACCCCGAGATTAGATGAACCTTTGAAGGACTTGTAAAAAAAAGGGCTTAAAAGACCCTAAAGCAATAGGTGGGGAAAAACCCACGGAAAGGGCTTAAAATCCCGGGAAGGGGGGTAGGAAAACCTTTTGAGAGTAAGGCTTATTAAAGCCGTAGGAATGGAGCTTTTTTATTTGATCCCGAGGGGGGGTAGTCTTAGGATGCACTAGGTGGGCATAAGGGGAAAAAGGGGGAAAAAGGGGGGAAGGAAGGGGTGTATAAAACCTTAAGAGGGGATTTTATATGGGGGGGAAAAGGGAGTATGAGGATCCCAATAGGGCTTTGGATTCCGAGGGGGAGGGGGGGGTTTACCAAGAGCCCACATGGACAAGGGCTAAGAGGAAGCCCACAAGGAGGAATGGGGGATGTAATGTGAAAGGGGGCTTAGGAGGCCCACCCGTGGAAGCTTCCAAGAAGCTTCTAAAGCTTTTGAAAGATTGCAGAAGCCCATGTGGAAGGAGGCTAAATGGGATTTGATTGGCGACAGCGGCAGCATGCAACTTCGATGGCGGCCTGGCGATCTTCAGAATCTCGATGCCCCCCCTCTCTCCTCTCGACGCAGCGTGACGGCTCCTCCTCTATCTCTTGACAGCAGCATCGGTAGTGTCTCCACTCCTCTCTCCTCTCGACGCAGTGTGACGGCTCCTCCTCTATCTCTCAACAGCAGCATCGGCAATGTCTCCACTCCTCTCTCCCTTTTGAAAGCTCCCATAGCCATGGGTTTTATAAGGAGAGGGAGAGGTACCTCCCTCCCCCACGCGGCATTGGGCATGCATTCATCTGTCCCATGGCATCCAGCAAGCAGCTTGGTGGCCATTACTATTCCCTTCTCCTCCAGCACAACAGTCGACTGAAGGAGAGAGGGATAAAAAAAATTGCCATTATCTAATTAAATATCGTCGCGACTTATCCTTTTGGCCTCGCCTTCTAGAGGCGGTTCATGTGTGTTTCTAGAAAATCGGAATATTACATTGTCGCCTAGGGTTTATCGAGTTCGCCTCGCAACGAAACATCCACGGCGGAACTCACTAGGATCGACCTGAAATCTTGGTTCTTAGTAGCCAAGATCTCCTGACAGCATTCCAACATCGGGTTTTGGACATCCTACTTTACGTAAAGATACCCAAGCCAAAGCAGATCCATGCCGCACGTGGTGCAAAGAGAATGGGAAATGAGAGGGATGCGCTACTCAACCTCTCTGCACGTAGGGCATAGTCCAATTCCGGTCCCCTAAAACGGCATGAATTCGGGGTTTTAACCTAGCAATGCCTAAAGGTCAAACGATGGTAAAATCTTGTGAGAAGCCTCCCAATTCTCTAGGAGGGACCAGTCGGGAATTCCACCTACCCACTTCCCTTGATAGCTTTAGTTTTCTAATTAGGTCCTACCACATTTATGTGCAGCACTTAAAATCAACTTCATTAATTAAGCCTTTTAGGGAACAGGGTTCGTTCGCGTAATTTACAACACAGACACAAAAACAGAGCAAGCAATCCTTTTGACAAGCAAGTTCTAACAAGTTCCTAAATTTATCTTCAAGTTAATCTTTGTCTCCTATCTATATAGGAGAACTATATATCCCTTTTTTTCTAACAGAAGTACCCCTTTTGCCCTACATAAGTAACTGGTCCAAATAACATGGCACCACAAATTCTATCCTTTATCTAGAATAGGGCCTTCTATCGCCCCAAACATTGGGCTCACTACAGTCTCCAGCTCGGTCGTGGACCCTGCTGTCCCAGACTCGGCAAGGGGTGTCTAGAGCTCCACTAACCCCAAGCGATCTAGGAGTGAGACACAATTTTCGTGGATGGCCTTTTCACCACTCGACCTTCGGCCCGTGAATCAAGCAGTGCCCTCTCGTGTTGAGGCACGGTGCGACCTAGAGATGATCCACCCGTGCAAAATATCCTTCCTTAATTAATCCAATTAAGAATCAAGCATAATCAAGGCAATCAACCCTAACATGATTTTTAAGAAGACATTTGTTTATCCCCATGGCAACTTGTTATCACAGACCCCTACCATGACTTTACCATCAAACACAAGTACTTGGAATAATCATCCAAATTACATTCCAACAATCAGTTTAATGCAAAAGCATTTAGGAAATTGTTTGATCAATGAACAAAAACAATGGTATCCTTTTCCAAACATTGTAGGAACAGTTGTGATAACCTTCGCATCACGTATTTGCTCCCCCCCTTGGAATCAGGAGCGGTTCTATGTAAAATTTACTTAACACACCCTCCTTTCGGCATATGTTAAGGTTTCAAACACTATACAAGCCATAAGTTCTATTAATTGATTGATAACCCGACCTTTGTTCCAACAAGTTTAGAAGTATTGGTTTGTATTTGATCCCAAGGTTTCCTAATCCTTTGAGTTCTTCCCTTGCCTTTGGGCTTGGAGATGTCATTTGCATCTAGCCCGATCTCGAATAGGATTGATAAACATAGTCGCTATCGGAATCATATTTTTTGAGCATCCATACTATATAGATTAACACTAGTGATTAATATGGCTCATAACTCTTGTTCACGTTGTAACTTTCGTGCGGGTGGCTACGGTCCTTGTCAATCCGAGAAAAGTATCGGATTACGACTCTTAATTTTTTTCAAATATATTTTTAATTAAATAAAAATAATTAATTATTGACATTAGTTAGTTTATACTTTAATTAGTTTTTAAAAGTTAGTTGGTTAATTAATAAGTTAGTATCAATTAATAAGTTAGTAAGATTACTAACTAAAAACTAACTAACGTTAATAATTAATAAATTTTTAATTAAAAATATATGTTTTAAAAAAATTGAGAGTTGTAATTCAATATTTTTCTCGGATGATTGATAAGGACCATAGCCACTCTTCACGGTTACAACGTGAACGAGAGTTATGAGCCATATTAATCACTAGTGTTAATGTGTATAGTATGGGTGGTCCAAAAATACTAGATTTTTGGGCAAGACTAGCATATTTTAGATATTACTTGTTGTAAATATCCTAAAAAGATATGGAATTTTCTAGAACTGGATGTTATGTAAAAAAAAGAGAGATCGATGAGATCGCGTGCACCACGATTGCAGTTTGCAAGCAGTAGACAATACTTTAAATAAGGAGAGAAAGGAGTGATCTGAAAGATTTCTAACCAAGTGTCTTATGTCTTAGGGTTTTACCCCCTGTCGGAGCCAATGGAATCATCAGATTTATGATTTGAGCATCAGATCACTGATTTTTCCAAGATCCCCTCCACAAAGAGCTCTTCCTTTCATCCACAACCCTTCTTATCTTGTTTCGCTATAAATATGAGGCATGGGAGGCACAAGGAAGCACAAGAGACCGCGAGAGGCTGCAAGGGAGAGAGTTCGCTCAATTCCCCCTATTCTGGTCTTCGACCTGAGCCATCTTCTCTTACGCTCTTCCATCTCAAAATCCCTTCCTTCCTTGTCTCTCGAATCTATTTGCGAACGATGGTCCCCAAGCAAAGAATGCCGCGTGCGGATGGCAATCCTATAACTAGCAACGAAGCTTCGGGTGAAGGCATCACTTTCAATCCAATTGTGGTATCGATCATAGGTAATGTATTTCCAAATTAATAGATGCTCGTTTTGATTCCCGCATGAAGTCATTAGATACCGCACGAGAATAGGTCATGGAAAGGGATAGGTTTCATCTCATACATTCGAAAGATAGAGTTGCAAAGCGCGGGTATCAAGAGAATTTAATTGTATCTAGATGCTATGCGACAAACTCGCACATAGCATAATAGCATTCCAAGGTATTGTCGACTCTCCTTTTTGTGAAAATAATAGATGGGTATTTCCCCACACTTAAAGTATGTTGTAGCTTGTACACTTGACGAATTGCATAATAAGTAATTTAGCCTAAGGAAAAATTCAATCTCGAATTTGTTAGTTCATTGGGATCTTCATGTTGTGCTTAGCTAGTACAAACAATAATCATTAGGATTAAAACTATGATGCCTTGAGATTCCGATAGCAACTATGTTTATCAATCCTATTCGGGGTTGGGCTAGATGCAAGCAACATATCCAAGCCCAAAGGTAAGGGAAGAACTCAAAGGATTAGGAAACCCTGGGATCAAGTACAGACCAATACTTCTAAAGTTGTTGGGAAAAAGGTCGGGTTATCGATCAATTAATAAAACTTATGTCTTGTATAGTGTTTGAAACCTTAACATATGCCGAGATGAGGGTGTGTTAAGTAAATTTTACATAGAACTGCTCCTGATCCCAAGGGGGAGAGCAAATACGCAATGGGAAGGTTATCGCAATTGTTCCTACAATGTTTGGAAAAGGATACCATTTTTTTTGTTGATTGATCAAACAATGTCCTAAATGCTTTTGCATTAAACTGATTGTTGGAATGTAATTTGGATGATTATTCTAAGTACTTGTGTTTGATGGTAAATTCATGGTAGGGGTCTGTGATGACAAGTTGCCATGGGAATAAAGGAATGCCTTCTTAAAGTTCATGTTAGGGCTGATTGCCTTGATTGTGCTTGATTCTTAATTGGATTAATTAAGGAAGGATATTTTGCACGGGTGGATCATCTCTAGGTCGCACTGCACCTCAACTTGAGAGGGCAATGCTCAATTCACAGGTCGAAGATCGAGTGGTGAAAATGCCATACACAAAAATTGTGTCTCATTCCTAGATTGCTTAGGGTCAGTGGAGCTCTAGACACCCCTATCCGAGTCCAAGATGGAGCTGGACTGCCGTGAGCCCAACATTTAGGGTGTTGGAAGATCCTATCCTAGATAAAGGATAGAATTTGTGGTGCCATGTGATTTGGACCAGTTACTTCTGTAGGGTAAAAGGGGTACTTCTGTTGGACAGAAGGGGATATATGGTTCTCCTATATGGGCAGAAGACAAAGATTAACTTGAAGATAAGTTAAGGAACGTTTTTGAACTTGTTTGTCAAAAGGACTGCTTGCTTTATTTTCGTGTCTGTGTTGTAAATTACGCGAACAAACCATGTTTCCTAAAAGGCTTAATTAATGAAGCTGATTTTAAGTGTCGCACATAAATGTGGTAGGACCTAATTAGAAAACTAAAGCTATCAAGGGAAGTGGGTGGGTGAAATCCCCGACGGGTCTGTCGTATGGCAGGGTGGTCCCAGAGAACTAGGAGGCTTCTCACAAGATTTTACCATCATTCAACCTTTAGGCATTGCTAGGTTAGAACCCTAAATTCATGCCATTTTAGCCGATCGAAATGGGACTATGCCCTACGGGCAGAGAGGTTGAGCGGCCCATTTCTCTCATTTCCCATTCTCTTTGAACTAAGTGCTGCATGGATTTGCTTCGGCTTGGGTATCTTTGCGTAAAGTAGGATGTCCAAAACCCGATGCTAGAATGCTGTCAGAATACCTTGGCCACTAGGAACCTAGATTTCAGGTCAATCCTAGTGGGTTCAGCTACGAACGTTCTGTTGAGAGGCAGACTTGGGAAACCCTAGGCAACAAACTTTGGAAGATTCTTGTTTTAAATGTCTAAAGTAGGGCGATTTCATGAAAGATTACCCTAAATTGATTAAGAATGAAAATATGTTGGATCCTAAAGCTTCTCTTCAAGGTACACCAAGGTGAGGATTGGTCCTTGCAAAAGAAGAAGGTGAGAACCATACTTCCAATGCATAGTGCAAGTGTCAAAGACCTCACCTAATATCATTTGTGTCCATCCATATAATGTTTTATCTTGTTGACATCCATATTGAGAGAACTACTCAACTCAAATAGAATGACAATTATAGACTATGTAGTATTAGGAGTAGATAGTAGCATAGGAGACCATGGGGGCTTTTTGCATATACACAAGAGTGTTAATGAGCTTCTTTAACACGTATAGGTAGAGTTAGAGAAGAATAACCTAGCAAGAATTAACATTAATGATGTTATTTATAATGGAATCAATAATCTGAGTGTAATGTCTTAGTCATGGCATTATCAAGAGAAAGGTATTAACATGGGAAGTTTTGGGAAATCCATGGGTGAGGTTATGCCCAAGAGCATCACAAATACAAAGGTGGAAATCCAAACCTTGGAGGAGGGTGAGTGAGGTGGAGCAAGAAGAACTTATCACTTGAGGGAATAAAGGCTTAATCTACAAGAAGGATCCCATTCTATCAATTCTATGTGAGTGGAATCCATCATGGAAAAGTGGTGCAAGGGAATGACATCTAGACAACTCTCCCCCATTTTAGCCAAAATTTTGTGAGTAAACATCAAAATAAGGAGCTCAACTGCTCAAAAAACTAGAACATAACAAGGATGATACACTCATGTAATTAAATATTTCATTCTATAGTACAATAGTCAAACTTGTGAATGTGAGTCAAAAGGACAAGGAAGAAATCCACAACTACATACCCATGTTCAAAGTATCTAGGAGAGGATCTTGGTAGGCTGAGCAACCCATGCAAAATGCTATTTCCATGGTATTTATTAATGGGATTAGAAATGAGGTGCTTTATAAAGCACTAGCTAGCAATTCAAGTTTGTAAAGGGACATCTTGGCTAAGGTTTTTGAAGAAGCTATACACATCGATGACCGATTCAAGGAGAAAAATGGTAAAGTATTTAGCTAGCAAACATTATCACCAAATAGAGTGAAAGATCTGTTATCTATAGTGATCATTCTATCTTTGATATGCAAGATAAAGGGAAAGGCATGGACCACACATAAGAAATGGTTGGCCTTAAGCTAGAGCTTGCAAAGCTTCAAGATGCATTGGAACAACCCAGAAGACCACACACACAGTAGTGCATTCATTATGGCAGCAACATCTTCTAGTGATAGAATGTCCCAATCCTTGATGTGCATTTGCATAAACTGCAAAATATTCAAACATGAGGCCATGCAATGTTGGTTGCCTAGGAGACTACCATATCCTCAACCCTATTGACAAACATTCTATTAGATGAACAGATAATTCAACTTGGAAGGGAAGCTCTGTTGGCATTGCCAACATCAATAAGCAAAGACCTACAATAGTAGGGTGGTTATAAATCTAATAGGAATACCCAAACTACTTGGATTCATCATCACTCATTCACCTAGCAACACACCTATACACTTCATGGAAGAGTCACTAGAAGAAAAACTTTATGTGTATCCTTATATCACCTATGATGAGGACAAATGTCAAATTCTCATGGATTTTAAGCTAGTTTTAGCTATAGCTTTGGGTAGAGGAAGAGGTTGAGGAATAATGGGGACTCATGTACTCTCATCTATTGAACTTATAGCCACCTAGGTCATATTTAATTGAGATGCCCCAAGAAAGAGCAAGCTAACAAAGATAAGGAAAATTTAAGGTATACAGAGTGTTGTGTCATGCATTTATACATGGATTGCCTTAGATGGAAACCCCCCACTAGCTTAGTAATCATAGCTATAGTGACACTTATAATTTTCAATGAGGAAGCACTAGATGATGATGCCACTCCAATACCCTTGAATGTACTGACTAGAGCCTAAGTGAAGCAGGCTAACATCTTTACTATGCTTCCAACTTAAATGCATTGTTGATAGAAAAAAGAAATCAAAATAAGAGAAAGAAGAGAGTTGAAGTGAAATTCACCCTGAAGACAAACACTGCCACAATGTTGACTAAGGGGAAACAAGTCCTTGATGCAAAAGTAGAAACATCTACTCTAAAGACAAAGAAAAAGAGAAGTGTGAAAGGTAGAGAGTATACTAACCCTCCCAAAGCAATAGTTTGAAATAGCTGATAAAGTCAAAAGGTAGGTAAGAGAAGTGTAGACACATCTCCAAGATCTAGAACCAACATTGGAAAGAGAATTGCATTTGGATAACATATATGTATCATCGCTTATCTTGGATACATATGCGTTGTCATGCTGCTACGCGGACACAATGTGAAAAACTCTAGAGTGCATTGTCATTTAGCTTTCTTATTGATCTAGAGAGCCAATGCCATATTAGTCATTAGTGTTAGTGTCCATAGTGTGGATGGTTCAAAAATACTAGACTTTTGGACAAGTTTTTTGATATTTTAGATATTATCTCTTGTAAATATCCAAAAGATGTAGACAACTTCTAAAATAGGATGACATGTTTTAAAAAAAGTAAGTGGCTTTCATCCATTAATTTTGGGGGATTTTATGCAAAAAGAAGGATTGATGAAATCACGGTCGACGCCCGATCGCAGTTTACAGGCGGCAAACAACACTTTGAACTGGGAGAAGAAGAAGGAGTGATCTGGGAGAATTCTGCCTAGGTGTCTTGATATTTTAGCCCCCTTTAGATTGGCGGTCTGAGAAGTACAGAGGAAGATATTGTTTTATGCACATTTTTTTTGTTTACAAGAGATTTATCTTTTCACGATGCAAAAATAAATTGGCAGGTTTCACCTCTATGAGTATTCTTCTACACCTTCTATTTCTTTAAACTCTTCTCCCTGAATCTCCCTTCACCCTACTGTCTCTTACCCTCGTGGTAGACTTTCAACCCCAAATGCTCCGACAAAGGTGAACCTGATGTGAAAGTTGACAACAGCAAGGTGTGTAAAGATGGGGGATTCTGTAGGTTCAAGTGGTGATGATGCTTTACAATAGATGATTTCTTTGTTGCATCAATAACAACATCAACAATTGTTATTACAATAGCAGATGAAAACTCGGCATGAAGAAAAAAGAATTGATTCCTTAGCTATGAATACATTGCAGGTAGTGGGACAAGAATTGAAGCAATTTAAAGGTCTAAATTTTTCGGCCTTCATCTGGTTGTATGAAGAAAAGATGTTGTTTCATGGGGTACCGCAGTTGGTATTTCTCCCGTTTGGCCATTCATGCATTGCATGATCGGATTGATGAGTTACATAGAAGAGATGTTGATTGGGCAGCTTTTAAGAAAGCTTTAAGAGAAGAGTTTTTCTTGGAAGATGCAGGATTGGTAACTAAAAAGACATTTACAGATAGGATTGAAAAGCCCAATAAAGGGTTGGCTGCTATAGCTTTGCTCCATGAATTTGAAAGTTGGTATGCACAATTGGATGCCAATGAACAACAATTGTTGGAGAGTTAGAAAATTGATTTGTTTTTGAAGGCTACAGATCTTGTCTTGTAGGAGAAGCTAACTGATTGTTAGAAGATGCCTCTTTTGAAACGGGACTGAAATCAGATTGGGCTAATGTAATTCAGGCAATGCATATGTTGGTAAAGAGAGGGCGGATGGGGTACAGGCATCACACCTACCAATGCTCAAAAGGGGACTGAAATTGCATCCAAGGCGGCTGTGGCTATGGCAAAACAACCAACTATACTTGTTGGTGGGATCTCTTAAAGGTGATGCTGTGGATGGATTAATCAAAGGCATGCATGATTTGAGGCTGAATTTGATAGAAATCTATGCAAATGTCAAAAAGTTGGATGTTAAGGTACTAAAATTGGTCTAATGGGTAGCAGTAAGCATAGAGAGAAGCCTATGTATAATGGGGATGTCCATCAACAAGTACATGAAGAAGAAGATGCTCATTTTATTCCAAGCATTCATTATTCACGAACACATTGGGCTCCTACTACAATAGAGACGATTGTTAAAGTGGGAGAAAGAGAGATGCCTTACATAGCTCTCTTGGATCATGGTTCCGAAATCAATGTTATGGCACACAGTTTGTATGAGAACAGAGGTTGACCGATTGATGTAGATCTGAGATGGCACATGTGGGCAACAAACAATTCATCACGGTATCTTTATGTGGCTTGTCCAAATGTACCCATGACTATTGGAGATGTTAGGGATGAATATCATTTTTCTGTGCAAGATTCATGTAGTTATCTGGTGATTTTGGGTTAGCCCTATATTTTGGAATCAAGACTGGAAACAAAAGCCTTGGAGGATGGTTCTTCATATGCTCGAGTTTGGAGTAAAGACAATACAAAGGCGGTACAGTTTCTCATTATTTGTGTGAATCATCCCCACAATCGAGATAGGCTACGGGATAATCCTATGACACCTAATGCACGAGAGCTTAAGGGTTTTTAGACATCACTACTGTAAGTGGAGACTATGGCAAAGCCTCTAGGAAGATAATTATGCCTCCAAGAAAGGGGGAAACTGTGTTTATGTCTGGATAGCAGGAATGGACAGCATGTAGTCTTGGCAATTTTAAGAATATTTCAACCATGTGTAGGGCTAAAAAGAAATATGTAGGATGGGCTAAAAAAGAGCTAAAGACATATGGTTTAATGGCTGCAAATGAATTTTAGGGCTGGTTGATGTTGATACAATGGCTGAAATTTCTGCAACAATTAATGCTGAAAATACGGTAGAAAAAGAGGTTATTTATATTAACACTTTAGACATGTATGAAGTCATTCAAGAGTTTGTTGAGTATGAATGTTATGGGCTATAAAACAAGGCTAAAGCAAGGGTGGATACAAAGTACAAAATAGGTGCAAAGAAGGTTAAGCATGTGGCTTTGCCTTTACCACTTAAAAGTGATGGGTTGGTTGAAAAAGTGACTAAATAGCCTAGTTTACGGGATCCACATGGAGTAGGACATAAATTTACAACTAAAACTTTACGTTGGCAAGGCATGGGAATGCCTTTGCATTTCAGCTAGATGAAATTGGATGTGTTGATCCACCAACCATAGTTACACCTATAGTGATGTGGAGGGAGCTCACGCTCAATCGCCAAGACCCATGGACCGCTTATTGTTTCAAACGTTTCAAGCGAGCTCTAATGGCTATCTCTCACCTAGCCAACGTGCCGTCAATCCTATGAGTGTAGTGAGTTTACCTTGATGCGGATATGAGTTGCCTCCTCTCTCGCATACACCGGTAGCTCCACGATCCTAGATGCTAGCTCAAGCATCCTCAAGCCTCCTCCACTCTAAGCTCCATCCACCATAGCCGCGCGCACGAGAAAAAAGAAGAGAAGAGAAGAGAAGAGGAGATGGTGAAGAGCTTCACTCCACACACTCACTTTCACACACTCTCACACTCCCTCTCTCAAGATCACACACAAGCAAGGAGAAGAGAAGAAGAAGTGAACTCTTGTTAGCCACACACCAAAGAATGAGCCCTCATTCACTTTTTGAACTTTATATACAAAACCCTAAATTTCTATGGGCACCCATCCCTTTTTTACATGACCGGCCATTGTTGCAAGGTCCTTTCTCTATTTCCCTCTTCTAGCCTTATGCCTCTAGCCTACAGCCATCTAATATTTTGCAATTGGCACAGGAGGGAGCCTGGCGCTCTTTTACAAGAGTTTTTAGAGCTTTTTGAGGTGCCTTTCTTTTAAAATTGTGCTTTTTGTCCCAGCTTAGCTTTAGAGGCCGCCTGCATATCTTTGCTCTTTTTCCATCTTTTTTCCACTTTTTCCTTCATTTCTCCGCCATCTCGACTTGGGGTTAGCATTACCCTCTAAGATGGGTGCCAGTCCCATGGCACTTTTGGCTGCTGTTGGGGTTTAATAAGCAGTTGGCAAAGTAGTCGTGTGAGGGTAGGGCCACATGTAAACTCGGGTACTTGTGGAAGCTTGGTAATGATGTTTGTTGGAGAAGCCAAATGGATAGCAAGTGGATGACGAGGGCCTCCGAAGTCAGTGGTTTGTCGCCTTTGTGATGCCTGAAAGGAAAAGGTGCGGTGCTCTACCTAACGGGGGTGTCTACCTTATTGTGTAGTGCATTGTGCTCGTGCTGGTGGAATGGGGAGTTGGGTCTAACCACATGCAAGCCTGGGTGATGTCCCACACCTGAGGACCCCATTCGTGTAAAGGGAGGGGCAGTGCAAGTAGCTTAGGGTGACAAGTCTCACCATAGGCGAGTGTTACCTCCCTAAGTATGTCGTGCCCTTGATGGGCCCTAAGCGTGAAGTGGGGGAGCAAAAAGGGCTAGGGGATTAGGAGCGGAGCCAGCTGACCGAAGCCACCGGGCATGCCTAACTTGAGGACCCTTAGGTGCAGTGATCGTGCTTTATGTGGTGCTAAGTGCTTCTACAAGTGAGTTGTTTTGTCCATTCCGTATGTAATATTCTTCTTGATTTTCCTTTCATGCTTTTCTTTTTCTTTCTTTCTTCTTTTTTTATTTTTTAATAATAATAGTATTACACTAGTAGAATGACAATCAGTGCCTAATTCTCATTGTCTGAATTAGGCGGAGAAGGGGGTCAGATGGATTTGCTCAAAAATTGATAGCTTTGCATGTATCCTTTCAGATTCATGCGGACATGGAGGGAGGTGGTGGAGAGGGAAGGATGATTGCATCTAGTGAACTGGCTGTCGTTCATGTCTTCTAGGAGAGCTAGGCAAAAAGAGGGGAGGAGGCTAGCCCGCATTATTAGACGCACCATGGCACAGCTGTCGATGGCATTAGGGTCAAAGAAGAGGGGAGGCAAGCCACATTCTTGTGGAGTCGAGTCCTGCTTAAGTAATAATTTAAGTAACCTAAGATAATTACATGTAGTTATGAAAGCTGGATTGGGGCATGAAGAGAAATCTGTGAGGAAACGCGTCATGGAGTCATCCAAGCTTTCCGAGTTGAAGAGGAGGGCATGTTCGAAGGAGACAACATTAGAGTTGTAGATGATAGGAAAATCATAATGCCCATGGAGGGTGGCATTAAAATCCACACCTACCCTACGAGGGTATGCCATGAACCTGGGGTTGTTCCTCTCGTAGGGAAGGGTGTTGCAAAAAGCCATCTAGGCGAGCATGCTGATGTTGCACACCCGCCTCCTCCATAGGGGTTGGCAGTTATACCCCTGTACGGTATGTGTTACTTCAAACACTTTGTTTTGCCAAAACTCAGCTTCTTCATTTCCCCAAAGAGTGGGGGTCTTCTCCCTTTCCTCCAGCCACTTCTGTCCTAGTCGGCTACCAATCGCAATCACCTTCTCCATCACCTTGAGTGGTAAGACCCTCCGCAGGCTGTTGGGCATGAGGAAGCTGAAGGTGAATGGGTCTTTTTCTCTTTCCTACCGCTCCCAAACTACCAGCTCTGCGTGGAATCCAGCGAGAATGTCATCAAGGCACGGTGGGAGGGGTGCGAATGGCTGCACGACTGGCTTGGCCCTTAGTTGCTTCCTAATTTCTTCGACTAACTTTCTCCGTCTTTCCCTGAGTGCGGCTTGTCTCTCTGCAGATGAATCAACCTGTTGTTACTCTTGGGAATGCGATGAGAAAGGTTGTGGGATCACCTCTTCTCTGAATCTCCCCATATCGAATTCAAGCTCAGCCTCCTCCCCCTACTGGTCTCCTTGTTGTGCTCCTTCAAAGCCCATTGCGTCAATTTCCTAGGGGGTTAGGCTAGCCAGTAGCAGGTACTTTCGTTGCTCTTCTAGGCTCAGCCTAACCTCTACAGGTTGGGGTGGCATCTGTAGCCCTGCATGCAGAGCTCTGCATGCGATACTGAGTTTTTTCTGTACCCCCTCCAATGACTCTCTTTATTCTGGGCGGATGGTGTCCATTAGTGTGTTAATGAAGGCCTTTTGTTGGGCACTGAAGGCTATCTGGGCGGCTTCTACTTTGCTCTCTGCGAGGATCTTTTCTTTCTCTACCAGAGCGAGGCATTTTGCCAATGTCTTCACCCTTTTTTTGTTCTGCACTGCCCATTCCTCTGCTCTCTTGTTCATCTCTTCCATGCTCTCTCCTTGCTTCTGTACCAGGGTTACGAGCTTCTGCTCTTGGTCTTTCAGTTCCCTACTCATGTTTTCTTGCTCATTCTTTCCCAAGTGTAGCTGATCGAACATAAACTCGTTCTCCTTTTGGTGCTGCTCCATCTCCTGCTTTCTCTCTTCTTCTTTGGCATTCAATTCCTCCATCATTTGCTCGATGTTGATAGTTGTCGCCTCCAATTCCCCATGTTGCATCAGGAGAAGCTTTCTCTCTGCATCTGCACCAATTCCTAATTTTCATCCTCCAGCCGCTACTTATAGCTTTCCTCCATGTCCTCCTTGGCCTTCAATTCATGTTTGAGATCAGAGATCTCTCTTTGCTACATGGCTATTATGCTGGTCTTTTCGAGCTGGAATGCACCTATCGACTCCTTTTTTGCCACCAACTTAGCCACAACTATCTTCTTTTCCTCCTTAGCCTTCTCCAATTGGAAGAGCAGCTCGGCAATGTACTCGTCGTAATTGGCTGGTGACATCATTGTTGTGTGGATTGGAGTGGTCGAGGCTTCCACTTTTTGATGTTTCTGGTCCTGTCTTAACTTAGCATCTGTGGCTGGTCTCTTTTGCCCCTTGGTCGTGGTCTTCATGCTCTTTCCCTGGGCCATTTCTTTATTAATAAAATACTGCATCCATGCCACGAAGTTGGAGACATCTACACTGGTGGGGATGCTAGGGGTGAGGGTGGTTGGTTCAGTGGGAGGCACCATGAGGGTAGGGATAGGGTGGATAAGGGCCTTGCCTTTGCCTTCAAGGACAGCGGGCGGTGTGATTTCTAGTACTTGCATCCTGGAACTAGGCCCTTCTTCCCTTAGCGGGCTCAAGGCTCCCAGATCATCATCCGTGCTCTGCTGCTCGATTGATTGGCGTGTAGCTTCGGCCAAGTCCTCCTTCTCCTTCCTTCTCAATTCCTCTTCTTCCTCAGCAGCTCTTCTTTGCCTTTCTTCTTCAGTTTTCTTGCATTCTTCCTCTAATTTCTCTTTTTCTTCCTTTTCTTTCCTTTTCCTCTCCTTGGCCTCCTATTTCGACACCTTTTTAGCATCTTAAACTACATTTCCATACTTTCACCAATCTTATAGTGGACTATTTTGAAACTTTATCATCAATCCTCCCTACAAAGGATTTTATTTTATCAAGTTCAAGCACACCCTTTGCACCCCATCCCTTCACTCCAAGAGGCACATTTGGTCTATTTTTTTCATAAAGAGAATATGCAACTTCTCCAATTTCACTTGGGGAGTAGGACTTAGCCAATTCACTCATTACATCTACAAATACCATAAAAGAAACATAATGAGACCTTTCCTTAAGTAGCAAAGCATTAAATATTTCCTTTGCATAAACCACAGTTTCATAAATGTCAAACATTGGGAATGCATAGTTCCCATGCCTTATGCTCTAGGCCTAAATGGTGGAGTTGGAACTCCTATAGTGCACATGTGACTGAGTAGCTAGGTTCCGAAAGCCCTGTTGTAAGCCCAAGGATACCATGAGGGTGACATCTCATTGTGGTTGCTCAAACTCATGAATGCTAAGTCAAATCCTTAATCTCAGGCCCCAAAAACCAAGCTTCCACAATGTCAAGCCCCAAAAACCAAGCATCCACAATGTCAATCAGAACAGGGGAGGATAAGAACTAAAATAGAGGATGCTCAATCCTTGAGTGCCCAAATGATCTATCGACCCAAAGTTCAACCAAGAGTCCATGAGCAACCAAGCAAGGCCCTGTCTAAAGACTCTAAGATAATCACCAAGAGACTCAACGACAAAGCATATCGAATTGCAAACCTCACAATCCAAGCCTACCACACCCACTAAGAATCTTCCAGTGGAAGTGCCCTGCGTCAACTTATCATGCTCAACTAAACCCAAGCCACCAATTCATCTTAAGCCACTACCACCATGGCAATCCATTCTTGAAGTGGCATCCAATATGGCCATGGACACAAGGGATGACTTGGGTACGTGCATCTAGCGAGCGACGACTGGATTCAACTTTCACATTGTTTGCAAGAAGTTATGAGCATTTAGACCTAGGCCTACTTAACAAACCTATAGCAAACGAGGTATGTTCCTTACTGTGTTCTTGGAAAGAATACAAATTCATATTTAGTAAAACTTTTTCTATCGTAAACGAGATGATTAGCAATGAAATCTCACGAGAAAAGGCTGCAAGCCAATGCTTGATCACACCTTATCAAAACAATAAAATTTCCATGCCACCACAGGAACTTTCTGAACTCTAATGACTCGTTGAATCTGAGTCCAATTTCTTACACAAGTGGTATAATTTGCACCTTTAATGGACCCAAGAGAGATACCAAATCATGACCAATGCGGAGCAACAACATGCCATCAAGACTTCTGAGTACAACTAGACCTATATGGCCTTCACCTCATTTAGAGTGTTAGCCATAACCAATAATTACTTGGTAAGATTCTAATAGAGAAGGAACTCTATATTGCAAGTCGACTCAACTCAGGTGACTTCTTGAGTGATGTATTGACTTACATCACGCAAGTAGGCATTCGTCCATGGGATTTGGATTGTTATGCGACTCTTGAATATAACCCCAAGTTTTATTCTTGAAAGTGTAAGGCACACCACGGATCCATTGATTGCCCCTACACCTTGATTTCCACAATCCTAGGAAGGATTTTTCATTCTTTCCAAGGGAAAGGGGAGTAATGGATGAAACTCAAAATAGGAATTGAATTCTAAAATAAAAGAATGAATGTGTGGATTGATTGGCATGAGAATTATTATTTTATGGGCTATATTCCTCATTGTATGAGAATTCTCATTTTCAAACACTAATCTTTCTAGTCATCTTACTTTCCGTGCATGAGACGTCCTTTAAAGAAAACTAAATGTGGGATATTGTGTGGTGACAAGAACCTAAATGGTAGGACAACAAGATAAAGCCAATAGGTTTCCCTTATCAGAGGAGAAACATAGAAGATATGGATTAGCCATGGAGATCTGGGCATTCAACCAATTGAAATATCACAGCATCCACAATCTGGAAGGAGTGATGGCATTCGAAGAGGTAGTGGCACTGATGTTGGAGTGATATAACCTTACCAAGTACCTGGAAAAGGTGGGAAAAGACATAGACCATAGTAAATGCACAGAATTCTTGAGGATTTTGGGCATTCAAAGGAACAATGATAGGGTGATTATCAGGCAAGGTGAGACCTCTGGAAGTGTGGTGGTTCCCCTTAGTCCAAAGACCATAGAGAAGGCACTAGGGCTAGCAGAGAAGCCAGAAAAGAGACCCAAGAGGGATGTGTATAGAACCCTAGGGATGGACAAAAGAAGGATCTACACCAATGTTGGAATAAGCCTAGCTGATATCTAGACCCCACCATTCGGCTCTATAGGCTAAAATGATCCACACACTTTTTTTAAGCTACGGATAGAATGCACTTATGAGTAAAATTGGTGTACCCTTGCTGGAAATTCTTGCAGCCAACTCCCTAGATGAGGTGAATTGGAACACCTACATTCAAAAAACAATACAGGCCTTGGTAAAAGGTACTAGCCATAGCACCAAGGGTGGCAGGAGGAGAGTCCTTGGCTACCACTACAGAGTCCGAGAGGAAAAAACGTGCCTCCAAGGATTCAACCATAGGCTTTGGAGGAGTGTTAACAACCATTATTTAGGAAGCTCTAGGGGAGGCAGAGAGAGAAGTAGTAGAGGAAACCCCCAAATCCATCACCAATCCATGAGGAGCCATCACCAATACGCGAGGAGCATCGCTCTCCCACACCAACAAGGGGGAAGAAGAAAGCCACAATGAGCAATAAGACAATGTGGAAAGAATTGCTAAGGAAAAGAAGAATGACCAACCACCTCAACCACCACAAGAAGCCTTGAGTGAGAGGACACTCAGTGAGCAATAAGGCTCAGATCTCTCAAGCCAAGAGGGAAGAAGAAAGATCACTCTTAAAATCTCGATACGATAGACTCGCTCCACCATTGAGGAAAATAGGGAACTATAAAAGGTAGTTGAGGAGTCAAAGAGGCTAGAAGAAGAGCACAGAAAGAGGTAAGAAGAGGAGGAAGAATAGTTGAGATGACAAGAGGAATAGGAGATTTCCCTAGCCATTCCAAGATCAGTGGAGCAACCCTCCCGATCTCAAGAATTGGCAATGGTGACCCTAGCAAGGGAGGACATGCCAAGCATGAGCGCAATAGCAGAAGAAGGTGGGCAAAGATGACCGGTGGCGGAAGGCAAGGGTAAAGCCCCACTACAACCAATCCCACTAATCTTGGCCACACCCATAATCACCCCAACACAAGGTATTGCAAAAGGGGCAGTCAACGAAAGCGATCTCATGGCTTGGGTGTAGTACCTAGTTAGCAAAGTACAAGAAATTGCATCTGTACCCAATGAAGGAGTCCTCCCTTGTAGGAACCGAGAGACTAGCGAGGGCAGCTAATGCAAAGTCATGCCAAGGGCCTAAGGTACCCTTCTTAGAAGTGTCAATCACTTTGGTGCCTTTGGCCATGCACCATAATGAATATCAATTCAAATTGGTGAAGGAATTTCAAAGCCAACTCCACAAGGAAATAGAAGTTAAAAAGGTTGCACTTGCAGAGCTTGAAAAAGAAAAGATTGCCTTTGCAAACTACAAGATGGAGCAAGCGACAGTAATGACCATCACAAATCAGGAGATGCTCACATTAAAAGAGACCCTGAAGGTAAGAGAGGGAGAAGAGGGTCTCAAGGAGTTGTATGATGAAGAAAGAGAGACCCACATCTCCTTGGAAAATATGTGTACCTTCAACTCTTGCGAAAATAAACATCTAGGGCTGGAAATAAAAGAGTTGAAGAGGCAAAGCTAAGAGCGAGAGTAGGTGATTAAAACCAAGTGTTAGAGTAGATTCTACATCTCTTGAGACCAATGTCTCATGAGTAGAAGGATTGTAGCATTTGTAAGCCTTCATATCTTGTGCATACCCAATAAAGATGGCATTTTCTGCCTTTGGATCAAGCTTCTTCCTCTTCTCATCTGAAACATGTACATATGCCAAACATCCAAAGACCTTAAGATGGCTAATGTCAATAGGATTTATCCCATAAAGCCTCACATGAGGAGCCACCTCATGTATCCCTATTGTTGATGTACAATTCATGACATACACAGCAGTCATTGCAGCCTCTGCCCAATATGCATTTGGTAGGCTCTTCTCATTCAACATCGCTCTAACCGATTCCATGATCACTCTATTTTTCCTTTTTGCCACACCATTTTGTTGTGATATGTGTACTAGCATGTTAATTGCCTCTTTATCCCATGGGCTGCTAAGAAGTGATCAAAGTCTTTAGGGACATATTCTCCACCACCACTATCAGATCTCAAGCATGAGATGTAACAAGCCACATGTCTCTTGAAGTCCTGAAAAGCATCCATGACACCACTCTTGTGCTTCAACACATACAACCATGTGTACCTACTATAATCATCTATGAATGACACATAGTAGCATGATCCCCCAAGAGATGCATTCTGTGAGGGTCCCCATACATCAGAATGTACAAGTTGTAATGGTCTAATAGTGGTGCTTACATGCCTCATAAATTGAAGCCTTAATTGCTTCCCAAATTGACATTAACATACATGTCCCAATTCCACATGCTTGAACTTAGGGAATCCAAATACAACTTGCTTATGCTGCATATTTTTTAGCTTTTGAACATTTACGTGACCAATCCTTTTATACCATATCTCAATGTCCCTTATTGTTGCAACATTGTCATGTGAATACATACCAGCATTCAAGGCTGGAATTTTTGGATCCAATGTAAATATCCTGCCATTTCTTTTGCTTTAGCAAATGAGTTTGCATCCTTGATCATACTCTTGATTGTAGCATCCATCTCTATTGTCAAATGTAGATTCTATTTAGCCATTTGTCCCACAGAAAGCAAGTTTTTGGTAATGGAGGGTACATGTAACACATCATATAGACTCTTTTTCTTGTCACCATGCATCATCAAAGGAACAATACTTGTATGCTTAATGTCATGCTGCGTATCATCCCCTTTGTAAACACATCCATGACCACCTTCTACCAATGTGTTAAACCACTCTCCATGAGGAGTCATGTGGTTAGATGTCCTTGAGTCTATATACCATACATCATCTATTTTTCCTTGTGTAAGCAACCCCTTCTTCACATGTTGCATAGCAAACAACCTGTCATCCTCTTCCTTACCATTAGAAGAATTATAATTACCATATTTCCTTCCTCTTGCTCTCTGATCATTCTACTTCTTGTAGCAATCTTTAGCTACATGCCCATATTTGCCACAATAATGAAAATCCTTATTTGCATTTGATTGATGTCCATGACTCATTTGGGGTTGTTTCCAAGTACCTCTTCCTCTAGATAAGTAACACCCTCTTCCATGAGCATTAGAGGCACCTCTATTTGCTTAAGGCTGCCTATTTTTCCATCCACTATCTTGCTGTCCATGGGTTGCATATGCATTTCTAGCCCCTTTTCCTTTAAAGTTTAACAAGCTTCCTCTTCCACCTCTACCCCTTTGATTTGAGTAGAAGAAATTATCCCTGATGTTCTTAGACCCACTGGAACTTGTATTGAGTCCAAGCTTCACTTCTTCATGCAAAAGAAGTGTCACAAGTTCATCAAAGTCAAGCTACTTCTGACGCACTGATATGGAAGTGTCAAACTACTTGTACTCCTCTCCAAGACCATGGAGGGTAGTAGCCACCAAATCATCATCCTCAACTTTAGCTCCAATTGAGCCTAGTTGCTCTGCAATGGTTCTAATATCACTCACATAGTCTTCAATACACATTCCATTCCTAGATATGTGGCTAAATTTTTGCTTCAATTGTGTCTTTCTTGCATGAATGACATGACCATAATTCTTCATCCATAAGTCCCAAGCGGCTATTAGTGAAGTACAGTTTGCAATTTGCATAGATTTTGTGTCTGACACATAAGGATAGCCAATGCAAGACCTTGCTAGCTTTTTCCAACCATGTCCTATGTGCCTTTAATTGATCCTATGTTGGAGGTCTATCCTCCGGTAGCTTGGACTCATTTTCA
Organism: Lygodium microphyllum; assembly: GCF_053477565.2. Taxonomy (NCBI): domain Eukaryota; kingdom Viridiplantae; phylum Streptophyta; class Polypodiopsida; order Schizaeales; family Lygodiaceae; genus Lygodium; species Lygodium microphyllum. The sequence continues at coordinate 97,676,570 of NC_141154.1, read as the reverse complement.
AGACATGTGACTAGGTCCCAATAGCCTCTTCCAATTAAGAAATTTGACATCTTGAACTTCCATAAAACAAAGTTATTGTAGTCTAGCTTCTCACCTACTATCTGGGTGATAGTATCCTTCTCTCTTGTGTTTGCCATTCCAAAATCTTCAACTTTGCAAAAGAAGATTTGATGTGTAGAGTTAATCACCCCAAGGAAATGCACTTTAATGACTTGTAGTGCAACCAATTTTTAGTGAAAATTTGCAGCAATAACCATTATTGCATTCTCAGCCAATACATGTGCTTTTGTTCCCATTCAAACCTAGTTACAATGCCTCCAACAAACCTGCATTCCAATCTAATGTGGTGACTGTAGAAAAAATCATATACATATGATTTGCAACTTGCATTTCAATAATCTTCCGAAAAGGCTTGCAAAACTTGAAAACCTCAATTACTAGACTTCAACAATGCCATTTCTACCATTTAGGCAGCTTCTTGGATAGGGTATTCAAAGACTATCTCCTTTCAAAGCTTGTCTTCATGTTTGGATAAGGAGGTAATTTGTTCCTTCAAACCCTTCCTTTTGCGGATATCAACAATTTGGCCACTGTTGTTGTAAATTAGCTGGCTGAGAATGGTTATCGTCCGCTACATTTAGGTGAGGAAGAGGAGGCGCAAGGAGACATTAAGCAAAACCTTAGATGTATCAAATGTCTTGTACCAATTCATATCAATAAGCAATCCGCCCTCCGCTGTATCACATGGGCCTGTCTCTCGGTACTTCAAAGGCTTGCATTTAAAAACAATACTTGATGACATTCTCTGATGATGATGTGATCTAATCTCAAATGCCTGCTCAAGAATTAGATGACAGCAGATGCTGCACACGGGGTTCCTCTTCTACTAATTAAATAAGGATATCCTGGCAGAATCTTGTGCCACATCAATGACTTTAGTCCCACCAGATGTTTAGAAGCATCTTCGCTTCTGCACCGAGAGTTTAAGCTGATCAGCAAGTGTTTGTATGATCGAATGTGACTCTTTGTCAAAGTTCCCAAGTGGTGAATCTATCCTATAGATGAACTGTGAGACTATCAAGGAAATGAAGCTTAATGGAGAGAATGATGGCAAAAAAGGATAGCAACTTGAGCCTTGACTGCAAATTCAATCAGACATTAAAGAGCGTACAAGGGTTGCTCAGTGGCAGATCATTTCGAGGCAAAGTCTTGCTATGCAGAAGAATAGGACCTACAGTTGAAAAACTCTCAAGTAGCAGAGGCGACTCTGTCAACAATGGTGGCTCTAATACCATGAAAGAAATCAGAGAGAGAGAGAGATGGACAAAGGCCATGCCAAAAGGGTAGCAGCCATGCTCCCTATTATTTCATTATCTTTCCACAGTCAACTATATACACACATACAAATCATACAGAAGTAAGGTAACCTATATGTAACCATAGTTGAGTTAGTGTGACCCAACCTTATTCAACTAAGGTAATCAAATTGAACCAAGGTTCATGAGCTTGACTCTCAACAAATCCGAGGTTCTTCTCCTCAAGTATCAGAATAGAAATTAGGTCTACAAAATCAAGCATACCATCTCTCATATTCATAGATGACCTAAAGCTCTTATACTCAACTCCAAGTCCATCTAAGCATGCACACATAACATCATCATTATCAACTACCACACTAATAGATCGAATAGCTTCCATAATAATCTTGGTCTTTAAGGCATAATCATTAATAGATAGGTTTTGTCTTTTCACTTGGTTCAACTCTGACTTGAGCACTTTATGGGTACTATGATTGCTTAAAACTTTGAATAGTTTTGTTTTTACTTTGAATGGCCTTGCCAGATTCTTCCATGCAATAGTGAGGATATCAGATTTCTATAAATAGCCCATCATGCTATCTATGACACTGGCAGACAACCAATAAATGACTTTACTCTATTTTTGCACCCAATCTTTCCTAGCCTTACTTGTCCTGTAGTAGCATTTTACACATGAACTTTGAATGCTACTATTATGTCTCCTTCAATCATGTAATTCCAAACATCTTTACCCTTCAAGAAATTTGTCATCCTAAACTTCCATGCAGAAATAATTGTTCTTATCAAGCTTCTCACTAACAATCTAGTCAAAGTTGTCAAACATTTTGACAAACTAGACAACTTTGCAAAAAACTACAATCTACAAGCAAGCTAATATCAAATACACCACACAACTAAATGTTCAGTCTTTTACACTGAATGCACAATGATAACCACAATTTGCAACTTGTATGCAAATCTTCTATGTCAAGAACCTAGCAAAACACCTAAAGCCTTACATATTTGAAATCTACAACCTATGTACCTACAAATGACCAACATATCCAAAACTGTGTTATACCCAAGAACTATCAACATCACTTCTAGATGTAGAGTGGAGGCTAAAATGACCTCAAATACCAAAAATCATAATGGAACAACCCTAAAGAGCTAATGTGTGTAATATATACATTGTTCTTCTTGCTCACCAAATTTCAGTGCAATTGAAAACCGTTGCTGGCTTGCTTACTTTTGTGCTCCAATGCCTTCACCTCAGCCTTCAATCAAGGTCCATGTAGCCATGGTATGGCTTTGATACCATGAAAATAAACAAGATGGAAGAGAGGTGAAGAAACCAAGATCACACACACAAAAGCAATGGAGACTTGAGCACCTATAAAGAGATAAAGATGAAATATTCTTCTTCTCCCACACAAAAGAACTAAGTCTATAATATGATAAAAGACTAATATGAAGGTACCACAACATATGTAGATATAGTCACTAAGTGTGAACCCACTAAGAAAAGAAGGGGTGGCAAAATAAATGTACCATACCTAAAGATTAACTACGTAGTTTTAGTCCTATTGTAGAATCATTGATGTATCCTCATGTCGATCACCTAACATGCCAATATATAATATCCTACCACATCACCAAGGCATGTAGTGAATGCTAATTCATATAGAGCTTGACATCTCAACATGGATAATCATTTTTGCATTCATATCATTGACATGGTTGGTACCTACATCGGCATATCATTCTAGTGATACTTTATAGCATGACATCAATTATTGTCCACTTGCCCGAGTTACAAGATATCTATAATGTCATCTTTCCACTTAGCATGTCACACTATTGATCACTTGTATATTATATATGTTGTACTTTCTCCTATTCTTGGTAGACTCATATATTGAAGAAGAAGAAGAAGAAGAAGAACAAGAAAGACTAGGGTTTCACTTTCCTATCTTCTATGTATTCTCTCTATGTGTTTTGTGTCTTGCAAGAGCTTAAGCTCTCTCTCTCTCTCTCTCTCTCTCTCTCTCTCTCTCTCTCTCTCTCTCTCTCTCTCTCTCTCTCTCTCTCTCTCTCTCTCTCTCTCTCTCTCTCTCTCTCTCTCTCTCTCTCTCTCTCTCTCTCTCTCTCTCTCTCTCTTTTCAAGGTCTCGTTATACTATCAGCTCTGGGCAGCAACTTTAACTCTTTCATGGGTACATGGATATATTTTGAAGAGTTATCATATGATCTTTTAAAGAGCCATCTTGACCTCCCTTTGATTCCATATTTGAAGAGATTTTTCAAGTTGTTGACAATTACTACCATGGATAACAGCTGGACAACTAGATAAGTTCTTTATTTTGCTTCATTTGGAATAGTTATCTATATTGAATTCAAGAGCTTATTTAGACTACCTTTTTTTGTTCTAAGCTTCATTTGGAGATATGCATCTCTTAGGTTGTTGGAATATCAAGAGAGACATTGGCTTTTAATTGATCTACTATCTATGTAATTATATTTACTCTTCTATGGCTAGGAATAAAATGAAAGATCAAGAGATTGACAACATGAATGAGGAGTTTCAGCCATGTTGTGCAAGGCCTAGTCTCTCTACTAAAACCGTGAATCAAGGCCTAGAAGGTGCAGAGAAGAGTATATTAAATGGGAAATGTGGTTATTATATTGGACACAATATTTATGTTCATATGGTTGACATGAATGTTTCTCAAGGGTCTAATGCTCGTTCTCCTACTTTTACGTGATATTAGGAACATAAATGTGGGAATTCTTTATCTCAATCAAACTATTAGATCAAAATTCAACCAATTGATAGCAACCATTAATGAATTGTGTAGAAAATTATCAAATTCTTAGCCCACAAATGGCTACATTCATATATGACATTGTCAAATCAGCCTATGCCATCTACATTGGAGAACCTTCAAGGATTAGAGATACAAATCAAAAAATGCCTATACATTTGAGGTTTACTATGAACGAAAAGCCAAAATTCTCTCCAAAGAACCACAAGCATTGTGAAGATTCACATTTCCTTTGTAGAGAATAAGAACCTCATGGTTCTTATCCATTTTATAAGTCATAAATTACCCTTAGCCCAATAATGTACCCCATAGGATGGACACTTGTTATTAGCCCCTTCATGAAGATTATGGAAGATTTCATCATTAAAAAATAAATCAACAAGGTCATCATTCTCTTTATAAGGGAGACAAGGGAAGAAGATATGAAGTTAAACATTATGATAGATCTTTTCATGGTAAGCCCTCTTTTGGGCAACATTCATATAGTCAATACGCTTATGGCAATGATTTTCATAGGCAACATTCATTTGGACACCATCATTATGGCAAACAACATTTATTTTACATCAAAGAGTCTAAAGAAAATATCAATGTTACCAACTTTAAGGGTGATACTCATTTAGCTAACTAATTTGGAGGACTGGATTAATAAGTTGGAAATGTACCTTACCATGTACCTAAGGATGGATGAAGCCAAGATTTGTAATGCAAACTTACACCTAGAAAGGTGTGGTCTTTATTATAAGTCATTTATCATTAGTCTAACAATGTACCCCATAGGTTGAAAACTTCTAATCAGCCCATTCATGAAGATTATGGAAGATTTTAGCATTAAAAAGGTAAGTCAACAAGGTTATCATTTGCTTTATGATAGAGACAAAGAAAGAATACATGAAAGTAGACATGATGATACTTCTTTTGGACATACTTCTTTTGGGAAACATTAATCTGGTCAACACTCTTATGGCAATGATTTTCATAGGGAACATTCATTTGGACAATATCATTATGGTGGACAACATTCATATTACGTCAAAAAGAGTATAAAGAAAATATCAATATTACCAACTTCCACGGAGATAATCCTTCACCTACTAATTTGGAGCACTACATTAACGAGTTAGAGATATACTTTGCCCTCTATCCAAGGACAAATAGCTAAGATTTCTTGTGCCACCCTATATTTAGAAAGATTCACACACACATGGTGAAGGTATATTGAAAAGGTTGGTCATAGATTTATAACTTGGAGCATATTTAAGTTATCTATGATTGAAGTATTTGTATCTCCCATTAAGAAAAGAAGCTGAAAAAAAAATGGTATGGCTCACTAAAAAGAGATTCCATCGTAAGAGACTACTCCAATCTTTTTCTAAATCTATCTAAATATATTGAGGATAATCTAACTCAGCCAAGCTCAACAAATATATCTTTAGACGATCCAACAACATTGGCACCATCTACTAAAGATGTCATTAGCAAAACCATCTTCTCCATCATCAATAACTACATCAATAGCGTATATTACGCTTCCATCAAGCTCTCTCGTGCAAATTGTACTCTCCCTGAATTGGATTAAAACATCCACAACTAGATGAGGTTGTAGGCACTAAGCTTTTATTTAGTTTTGATGGGATTGGTCTAGTTAACGTAAGACATATGCATACCTCAAAAGAGAACTAGTCAAAGGCTAGTAGGGTGCTCCAACTTATGCAAGCAGAATAGTAGACTCAAAACTCTATATAAAATAAAAACAAAAAAGTGAATAGAGTAGTTCATTCTTCTCTGTGCAAACTTGAGAGCTCTCCTCTTGTTCCATCCTATCTTCTTGTGCGTCACATTGAGAAAGAGAGTACGAGTGGGGGACTTGGAGGGTGAAGCTTCTCTCTTGCCTTATAGTATTCTCTTCTTCTCTCTTGCCTTGCAATCTTCTATTCCCCTTCTTCCAAGCTTGGAGGGGGTGATGTGGAGTAGAGGTAATATTGGCATCTCTTTCTTCTATATGTTTCCTCTTAATGATGGTGTTTGCAAATCAAATCAATTGCAATGGAGTAGAGTGAGTGAATAATAGGTACCACTTGGATTGTGGAGATGGTTGTTATGAACCCATCAAGTCACAAGAACTACAACATGATGGGTAAGTGGATGAGCTCTCTACAACTCAAATCCAACCTCAAATTTGTCTTATTTATGGATCAATGAGTGCTACATTGGATAGATGAGTCGTTGCTATGTAAGAGATAGAGTACCCAACACTATTGAAGCTCTTCAATCGATAAGAACTCTACTAAAGACCTACAATTGAGAAAAAATCCCAAGTTTTGTGATGAATCTTTGACTTACAGTTATAATCTTTACTTATTCCTTTATTGACTAATAAAGGAATTTGTATATTAGGCAACACAACCAAACATGTTACAATTAAAACATCACAAACATCCTTCTGAGGTAGTCTTTTGAAATATTGAACATATTATATATCTATACCCACCATTGTGGTGTCTTATTATTGTTTGTGGATTGTATTGAAGTCAAGCATCTTTTTATTTAGTAACTTATTCATGTATTAGTAAATAAAGGAATTTGCATATTAGGCAACACAACCAAACATGTTACAATTAAAACATCACAAACATCCTTTTGAGGTAGTCTTTTGAAAGGTTGAACATCTTATATATCTATACCCACCATTGTGGTGTCTTATTATTGTTTGTGGATTGTATTGAAATCAAGAATCTTTTTATTTAGTATGTTATTTCTATTCGTTGTGCAGTTTGGATTGTTTCGTATTGATATCGAGCATATTTTTATTAAGTATGTTAATTTTTTTTGTTGTGCAGCTTGGATTGTTTCATATTAAGAGAGGAGATCGGTTTCAATCACAACCCATCTCTTTCTTGGACATCTATCTCTACTTCTACCTTTTCACGCTTCAAGCTTGCTACATTTTTGGTGGAGATGATTATGCAAGCCCCACTCAATCCTGCCAATCAATGATCACCTTCTTGCAATGAAAGCTCATACAACCAACCAAAATCTTCTAATTATATGGAACAAATTATGGCATCAGGTTATGTCTTTAAAACATTTTACATCCCTAGATTTAGGCTTTGGTATTGGTCAATTTCAATAAACAAGCAATGTCAACAAAAAATAAATTTCTGATAGTAAAAGAACTTTATGAATTCAAGGTAATGGTCTTTGAGCCTGTGTGACACTCCATTCCTAAGAAAATATTAGTCATATATTTAGATGACATTCTAATGTGTATAAAGCCATTGGAAGAACATTCAAAAGTAAAAGAGTTGTTAACAATTCTAGAAAAACTTAGTTTAAAATTATAATTTAAAAGTACAAGTGGGACTAGACTGAATTAAAATTTTAAGATTTACAATGTCTTAAGAATGATTTTTTAAAACCAAAAAATGTAAAATTACAATATTATCTAAATATGATGAACGTTTAAAATTGTTTATTATAGAAGTTAGCAAAAGTAACAACTCCATAATGAAAATTACCCCCCAAACAAGTTTTGGAATGGAATGACACATGTAAAACAAATTTTGAATAATGAAAGGAGTCAGTCAAGGCAATAATATGAAATTGTCCAATTGTACAACTAGAAGTTCGCAAGTTTGTAGAATTGAGAAGACTAGTCAATTTGCAAGCTATAATGGAAGGTGTAAGACTGTATAATGAAGTTGAAGCAAGGCTATCAATGACCTCGGGAAGAAGATTCCTATCTCCTCCCATGCTAGGAATGGCATACCCACCAAATGCAGTCCCAAGAACAGTTTTCTACCCCTACCCTTAGATGCAAACAGTGATGCAGTACAGTGCACCAAATCCACAGTGGCCGTGCAAATGACAGTACCTCAAATGATGGTTCAACCACAACAAAAATGGCCTCAAATAGTTCCCCCATTGGAAACTCCACAACAATAGTGGAATCCTACCAACTGGAGCCAACAACCCCTAGTCTCAACAGGAACTTTGAATCAAAATTAGAACAGAGGACCCTTTGGATCAACCCAACCAGTTTATGCAATGATTACAGAAGCTTCCCAAAACCCTACTGCAAGTACTCTAGGAGGTGAAAATTTGAAGGACTACCTTTTCAATTCAGTCGCAAGCATAAAGAAGGAGTTGATAGATGTGATTACAGAGTAGCTACAGATGTTGAAGTGAATATAGCCAGTATATTCACTCCCTGCGGTAAGAGGTGGAAGAGATCTGATGTAGTCTAATGCATGGTGTGGAAAGTGCCATCAAGCGAGACACTTAGCCACTAAATGTACCTGAAAACCAACCATTCATGGGGCCTTCTATTCATACTATTTGAGAAAGAACCATACATGAGATATTTGCTCTCTGAAGGAGATGCATGAAAAAAAAAAAAAAAGATGAAGAAGTAAGATTTAACTTGTTGGAGTCTAAAATGATAACACAAAACATTGGACCAAAGCCTAGGGAGTTCAGTAGCCCAAGGAGGTTTCCCTCTCAAAGTTACAGAGGACGATAGTCTAGCGGTGGCCAGAGATCAGAGGTGGAGTATTACAGATGTGGAGAAAAGGGGTATATCTCACCAAAATGTCCAAACCCTAGAAGGTCCATGGACTACAAGCCCTTATGCAGTCGATGCAAAGGAAAAGGCCATACTGCAAAAGCCTCTCCAAGTCCCGCTCATGTAAAAGCTACTCCTGAGACTCAAAAGAAAACCCAAGAACATGCTTCCAATTTAGTGGAATTGGAGGTTTCTGCAATAACACGTGCTAAGAAAGGAGAATTTGCAGTTCCAAAAGAGAATATTCCCTCTTTTAAGATAGTGAAGTTCAACCTTCCCAAGGAGAAACAGAATAGTGCAGCACAAAACAATGTAGTACAGAGTCCTCCAATGCTACAGAGAGCTACAGAGACAGTTGCAGAGATAGGACCAGAGGTCCAAGAGATAGAGGATGCCGAAGTACCTCCAGAAGTAGAAGAAGTGTAGATTTTTCCACTCCTAGAAGAAAGAGGGAAGATAAAAGTGGGTGTTGTCCCATTCCCTAGCCGATTGGAGAAGCCTGCAGATCTTATCAAAGAATATGACTTGGTCAAAGACCTAGACACCTTTAAACCTGACCTAACATTCCAACACTTGTTGATGTTGTCTCCTAGTTGTCAAAAGAAATTCAAAAGCATACTGATGAGAAGAAGAGGCCTAAGGATTTCTCCCTCAATAGCAACCAAGTCCAACAAAGCCCCAGAGCCTATGAAAGAAGTGGATGTGGCTAATGCCTGCTTGGATCCTGGAACCCCTGAGATTGGCATGTGGATTGAAGGATGTTTTATTGCAGATGCATTGATTGATGGAGGTTCATCCGTGAACATCATGAGAGATGTGACAATGAAGGATCTAGGCTTGCAAGGAATGCAGCCTACACACTGGTTTATCAGATTAGCAGACCAAAGCAGAATTAAGCCTTTGGGCATTCTCCCATACATGAAAACAACCCTTGCAAGAAGGCATTATTGGCTGACATATCTGGTGGTCAAACCAAATTCCTATGAGACCTCATACCCTCTGTTGTTGGGAATACCATGGCTTTTTGAAGCAGGGGCACGGACGGATTAGTTCAAAGGAACCCTAACCCTAGGAAGAGGACCCAACAAAGTGGTGTTAAAGTTGTATGGATCGCAAAAAGACAATGGATCCACTTCCATTGACGTCGTCAAAACTCTTCTAAGGACATAATAGATGGCACATCAGGGGATGAAGAGACTATCAAATTGATCTTTCCCAAGAAAACAAAGGCATAATCCTTGACAGTGGGCACTGTAAGCCAACTCTTGAAAGAAGCCAAGTCTTTGTCAATGGATGAATACCTCTTGCCCTAAACCTAAATTGACTTCTGAAATCACCTCTGCTGACAGTGAGATAGAAGCATGGATGTATTGTTCTCCCTATTACATGGCCATAGCAGAGCCAAAGATAGATGCAGAGGTAAAGATAGAGACAGAAGCAGAAACAGAGAGAGAAGCAAAGGTAGACACAGAAGCAGAGGACATAACAAAGAGCCTGTTCTTCTCTTATAGAGCCCCCATAGAGGCATAAATAGAATTTGAAGAGTACAAAGATGATAATGAAGAAGAAGACTATGAAAGTGAGCTAGAAAAATCTATCCTACTCGTACAAGGCATAGATGAGGAAGAAGTTCCAAAATTTTCAGAAGCAAAAAATCCCATGCTGTCAGACAAAATTACTTTGGTACCTTTTGGACTGACTAAGGAGCCACATCATGTGTAACATATCCATAAGAAATGGATTAAGAAAAATAAGCCTTCCTTTAGTAGTGGTTCTTGCCGCCCTAATCCACCCTTCTCACAAGAAGATGATGATGATGCACCTTGCTAACAATCACTAGTTCAACAGCTCAAATAGAACGCAGAAGGTTCCTATTATTTGACATTCTTAGATGCATCCTCGAAAGACAAGTCCACAAGCCAAGAAGTAACCAATTCCCAAACCAAACCTAAAATAGCAATGATACCCTTCCAATATCCCAAGGAGCAAGAAGAGCCCTCATTGAAAGAGGACATTGGTTTTAGTGAATCATTAGAAGAGGAGACTACTCCCTTGAAGGAGTCAAATCTATGCCTAGAAGCAATACGTGGGACCTTCATCCGTGAAGTGGAAGGTGATAAGCAGTACGTGGGACCTTCATCCATGAAGTGGAAGGAGTTCCATGTGCACACTGATGCATCAGTCGAAGGCCTAGGTGCAGTCTTATGCCAAAAGGACTCCTCGAAGTTAGATCAACCTATCTATTATGCCAACCGAAAAGTAACTGATAGAGAAAGGAATTATGCAGTAACAAAGCTTGAGTGTTTGATAATGGTGTTCACCTTAGAAAAATATATATAAACATATATCAGTCATGGGAGAAAATGACTTCGGTCCCTGTCATGCCAACCTATTCTTCGAGAAAAGGTGGAACACCCTCGAGGATAGGGCAAAAGAAAATAAAATAAGAGGAAAAAAATAATTAAAATCAAAACTGTTATGGGAGAAAATGAAAAAATTCCCTGCCATAACAGACCTCATTCCAAGAAAATATGGCACACACCCTTGGATAGGAAGTTGGATGTGGAAAAGGTAGCAACACCCTGCAACCCAAAACAGCTGACTTACTAGCAAAACTCTTCCAGAAGAAGTTCTAAAGCCGCCTCCCTTGGTGCGCTGAAACTTGCAACCCCATCAGTGCTTCTGACTCCTCCAACATATGATGTTTCCAACATGCAATCCAAGTATCAGACTTGTTGGCTATCTCCCTAGGTACGCCTCTTTATCAACCGATACAAGTTGACATCATCAACCAAACAAAGCCAATCTTCATCGACAAGCCTTGAGCGATGAGAGCTATCATCCTAACCAGATGGGGATGTGAGTATGGGTTGCCCTCTATATTCATTAATAGAGCGAGAAACAGAAGGTGGGACGAGTGACCAGTCCTTGCCCTTTCTATCCAACAGAGAGGTGAGATGTGTGAATGGAGCATTACATGCATGGGATGGATCTCTCAATGCACAAAGCACAAATTTGTTCCTATGCATGGCACTATAAGGCTCCCTAGACTTCCTTCTCGCACCATATGCCAACACAAGGCGGGATGTACTATTGCACCATCAATTGCGCACAAGGCATACAACTCTTGCACTAGTGGCAATGAGGATTCAATCAACAGGGTATAAGGAACTTGATTGCCCTCCTATAATCATCAACAAAGAGTGAGACTGGGGGGGCTAAGCATGATTGATTTCCCCTTCATCAAGTGGGAGGTGAGGATTGAGGGACGTTTCGACACTTGGAGATAGGTACGTTCTCGTTTTCCTATACACCCACAGGATGGGCCTCCTCAGCCACACCATCATGATACACCTCATTCTGTTTAGTGCACTATACGATAAGGTTCCCTGGCCTTCCTTCTTGCACCTATGCCAAACGGGTTGGGACACATTGATGCACCATCAACTGTGCACATTGGCATACTCCCTGTGAGCCATTCTTCTTACCGATCTCTCAACCAGATATGAGTAATGGGTTATTATTTTTTGAGTGATGTGAGTCATGGAGCAAGTTACTGATTTGTCATTTCAACATGAGTGATTGTCGAGACTGAGTGATGGATACCTCGCCACCACCGACAACCTAGCAAACGCTTCATCCACAAAGCTACCTCCCTGGGTGTTGCTACATGGTCCCTACTATGATGGACAAGTGTGCAGTGGTGCGGGCTGTGGAACCTCCTATCGATGACTACAATCCTTCATGTGACAACGACAGTTCCCCTCGACCCTTTGCAAATTGGGCCAAGTTTTTCTAACCCTATCCCTTTTGATTACACGAGTTGGTCGTTTTTAAGTGTGGGGACATACGTGTATGGGTTATGATCAAGTGTTAGGCCCTTGTTGCGTAGTCAATCCGATCTATTAAGGTCTTAATTTTGCGGATAGGTCCCTGCACGTCCACTTTGCATGTCCTCCTAGAAACTTGCTTATGAAATGACTTGAGCATACCATGTCCTATCCGTCCTCTTTTAAACCTGTCTTGGGGTCATTCCTTGTCCGTATGGCCTTATCATTTGTTTTGTTGTGTTTCCATGTGAACACATCCTATGTTCACTAGAATTACAATTTGACCTTACAATCCTATTTATCCCTTCAAATTGGCTAATTTTTCTTTTTTCATCCATCAATTGAGAGCCACATATCATGAGTTATTAATTTTTGAAATATTCTATATCCATTTCACGTGTTTCTATGTGACCGTGCCTTTTTCGCCTCAAATTAGATCTGATACTATGGCCCTGATCTATACATTCCCCTTGATATTTTTCACTTTTGCTTCTTGTCATTCTGATGCACGGTTTGTCCGTTATTAATTTTTCCGTAATGTTGGGTATTCTTGCGTGTGTTTTTGGATTTTTTCCATGTGAACCTACCTTAACCACATTGGAACTCAATTCTGATTTGATAGCCCTGTTTGGCTTGATCTCTTGCACAAATTTTCTTTTTCTCCCATCCTGTTTTCGCTCACCGACTTTATTTTATTAATTTTTCCATGTGTTTTTATGCTTAATTTTTCTAATTTTTTCCATGTGAATGCCCCTTAATAGTGACCAAAATGTGTTTTTACCTGACAACCCTATCCCACATGTTTCCCCTAACATTTTTCTTTTTGTTGCACTTTGTTCTAATACACGAATTTTCTCGTATTAATTTTTTACTCTGTTTTCACTGGTGTTTTTGTTGTTTTTCCCATGCGAAGGCGCCCTACCACCTGGGGAATCGTGTTTTACCTTACCTTTCCTGTCTATCACTTACCTATGAATATCTTTCATTTTCATTCTTGGTTTCGACTACAAGATTTTTATGTATTAATTTTTATTCCTATTTTTGGGTGTGTTTTGTCCATTTTTTCCCTATGAACGGGTCTTATCCCTATGTTGGAACCGCATCCTAAAGTAACACACCAAATCAACCACATCATCTCGGATATTTTTCCTTTTTCCCGCCCTTCGTTCTAGTTGATGGATTTATCGATATTAATTTCCATGTGTGTTTTGAGGCTCAATTTTTTTCTTTTTTCCTTGTGAACACCCTTAATTATCACCGAACATCCTGTCTCATTTTTTCGCCCTCTTCCTCTCGTCCTCCGACCTATTTTTTCTTTTGGTCATTCGTCCATTCAATGCTCGGTTTAATTGTTATTAATTTTTTCGTAATTTACGTTTTCACGTTTGGCGTGTTTTTACGCGAACGCCCGCATTTCGCGATTTTTCGCGCGTGGCTGTGTCAGTGCCGATGTCCTTTTCACGAACACTCCGATTGCCATGATGCCTCTGCCATCGCTAAATTTACACACACACCCCCCCCCCCCCCCCGTGTTCATACATGCAACAATGGGGATTTTTCTTTTTTTTTTTAAGGGGGAAAAAAAACACCGCACCCTTTTTTTTTTTAACAAAAACACCACACCCCATGCCACAACCTCCCCCGCCCCCCACTCCCTCCTTCCCACCCTCCCTCAACCCTCCATTTCCTTCCTCCCCTATCCCTCCTCTCCTCTCCCCCTTTTCTCCTCCGCAGGGCCCCCCTAGGCCTCGCCAGCACCACCCCATCATCACGGCTACCATTCATCCAGCATGGACTACTTCCCGCGCCACCTCGTTGTCACCATCTCCGGTCGCCCGCACAATCGCTACCCCTCTCGCCCATGTGCCCTACCCCCCCCCCCACCCCCCCCCCCACCACCACCCACCCTATGACCCCCGACCCACCCCAGCCAACAGCCCAAACCCTTCCAAGTTACCCACCACCCTTTATTTATTTATTTATTTGTTGACCACAAAGCATTTTTTTTTTTAAACAATCAAACACAGTTTTTATTTAACACTTAAAACTCCCTTATCCATTTAAATTTTTTTTCAAACGAACTAACAAAACAAATACACACACACGTACATCATGTGTGTGTGTGTGTGTGTGTGTGTGTGTGTGTGTGTGTGTGTGTGTGTGTGATTATTTCTCTTACACCCCCACAACGAAAAAAGAACACATATTTTGTAAAAAAAACAACACCAGCATACTAATCATAACCAACCAATATTCACCACATTTTTTAACCCAAAAAAAAAAACCAAAATATAAACATACATCCACCACCCCAACCTAATATTCCCCACATTACGACCATTTTCCCCCTTTCATCCCATAACTTTTTCCTCTTCTCGCATGTGACCATCCCCTTTTCCGCCACCATACGTGTGTTCCCTCCTTAGGTCTTATTCACGTGCGGGGTTTTGGACCTCATTGTGCGTGTTTGTGATTGCAATTGTTTATGCACAAGGACACACATGTGATTTTTTCCAAGGGATGGCGTGTTTGCTGTTGTTCACACACAACTAACACGCAATCCAGTTTCCAGTACATTTTTCTAAATTTTTAATCTTTCAAATTTGAAAAATATTTTAAAAACACATTAAAAAGTACAAAAAAACCATTTAAAAATAAAAATCCAAATAAATATCATATTTTTTTGGAAATAATTTTACACTTTCTTTAAAATTTTGAATTTTTCTCAGTTAAAAATGCCATCACAAAATTAAAAAACAATTGAAAACCTTCAATTTTATAAAAAAATTACCCAAAAATTCTTAAATTTTTGTTTTAAAATAAATGAATTTTCCCAAATTTTTAAAAAAATCATACTATCTTTCCTTTACATTTTTGGATCATTCACATATGCTAAAATTCACAAAATTAATTGGGAACCAATTAATTGAATAATAAACCCTTGTTAAACGTGTAAATTCTTGGAAAAATCTTTTTCAACTTCGAAAAATGGCTAGAAAAATTATGAAAAATATATTGAATTTTTTTGCTTAGCTTTGAACCTACCTTGCTAAATGAACAAAAAGAAAAAAATATTAATCACACATCCATATCAAAACCAATTAAAAAGACATACAAAATCTCATTTAAAAATCCCAAATTGACAAACCAACTGAAACACACATAGTGCAAACAAATTAAACACATTTTTTGGATATAATTGAATGAAAACATGACAAAAACATATATTATAATTTATTGAAAACTGTTTGCCTGTTTGGTTTATTTTGGTTATATTGGCAAAAATTTTCAGCCCGTTGGATTTTCTTTTTGGATTCCATTATGGTTGCATCATCCTAGTTATTAATAGTGCATTTACACTATACTTGCATACACACCCTCCTCGAGGTACTCCGTTCCTTTTCTTATTTTTCTTTTTGCACAAACATCACAAAATAATTATTAAAAACACACCAGTTAATCACATTTTCCACGCTCATTCACGCTAAACACATATTTAATTAATTTAAAAAACCAACCATTCATGAAGCACGCACTTTGTGCGCCAAACACACTTATTAATTCATAATAAAATAAACATGCCATCACAAGTGCACGCACTAAATAAAAAGTGCCACACACGTTAATTTATAAAAATGAACTTACATTTAGAGACCCAAAGGCGAGACGTAGTTCGGGCACGTTAATAAGCACCGTCACCTTAATAAATTTATAATGGATAAAATAAACAATCATTTTCTTATTAAGGTTTAACACCTAATTAAAAAATCACCTTGTGATAATTAAATTGTAAAAGAAATTTTCAAATAAATCCCTCTTTCCCCTCACATTGCACATTCCCCCTTTTAATAAACGCATTATGTGGGGTCGGTGGTGTTGCAATCGGCTGAAGTCCTTATTGTGGTAGTCTTGGTTGGTTGAAGTTTGGTCCAACAATTGATTTGGATTTTGGTTTGGTGGTTTTTATTGGTTATTTGATTAGAGTCATGGATACAATGTGTTTTCTTTTTCTTTTCTGTCTGATACGAGGATATTGGATGCTTGTATATATGCATTGCATGAAGCTTTTGGTCGCATAAGTACAGAGGTCATGCCAAAATTTTTCTAGGATGTGAATTGCTTGGGGTGGTCAATCAGTTGGTCAAGTCCATGTGAGTTTTTTGTGGTCGATATCTTATCTCCTGTTATTTTGATTATTTTGCAGGCATTCTTTGTGATTGTCTGTGTGTGAGTGTGGTATGTGTAAACCATCTAAATGGCGCCTTGTACTTCTCCCCCAATCCAATACGTTCCTTTGGTGTCTCATGACTACTCATTATTACTGGATCCAGATATTATGCGTAAGGCGGGCTTAGCCAAGTTTGTGACACTTTCCTTGCTGCTTATCCCGAAGGATATTGATGTCTGTGTGATTAGTTTTTAGCCTCTTACAATAAGAGGTCCGGTCCTGTTAGAGGAACAGTTATCCATATGACACCTAAAAACTTGGACAAAGCTTTGTCTTTACCCTATTGAGGAGACTCTTTTCCTACTGCTTGACAATTGTTCTCTAACGAGGATATCCTCAAGTTGAAAGTCAACTCTGCCAGCTTTCCTCATAATTCCGAATCTTTTCAGAGCACATCGAGATGTCACTCTGGAGATTTCCATTCCCTCTGTAATACAATGCTTGGTAACATGAGACGCAATTCCTTTCTTATGCAAAGACATCCAGAGTTCTATTGAACTCTCGGTGATGACTGACTGTATCCAGCAGCTCTATTCTTCTTATTATGAAGAAGTTCAACAGACCAAAGAAGAGTTTAATAAAGTGAATGATGAGAACAAAGCAACATTCAGATTCAACAACTTAAGGAACAATTGGCTCAATTCCATTCTACTTTGCAGAGTCCAACTGTACAACCATTACCTTCCTTATCCCCTATGGATTTTGCGATCCTTCAAATGAATGCTAGCTTATGCCCCTTATTCCAAGCCAAGGTGGAAAGACTTCAGTACAGAATGGATTTATTGTGATCTTCATTTGAGCAATTTCAGGATTTTGTTCCTCCAGACCACTCTTTCTTTGTTCATTATCAGCAACACAAGCTAGCCTTCTATATCAAGCTTTCAACGATGGATTTGCCTCTTCTAGAGGATGGTTGGAGTGGAGCTTGGTCTGCTAATTTATTGTCTGAAGTGGATAGAATGGTTTTTTAAGACTCTGTGACTACTGATGTCTTATATGTACTTGAAAGGTGATTTATTAATCCTAGATGATGAAGATTTAGCTTGGTATGTAGATATTTGGAGTTGTAGATTAATCAAATGTTCTAGGCCTATTCTTCTAAAGTGGTTGATTTCCCTGAAACCTCTTGGCATACAATGATTGACTTTGTGATCCTGAATCAACAATAGAACAAAGCCTTTGTTTATGTGCAAAACATTAACCAACTAAGGGTGGACCTCTTAGCCTACCTTTCAAAACAACCTCCTTTCAATTCATCTTTCTTTGATGCTTACCACCGTCGATTCGTCTTAGGTTCATCAGTTCCTAGCTTATATTATTATCAGTAGATGACCATAGATATTATGCTTATTTTTCCCTTTATAAATCTAGCTCACCAATTATTTTACAGCTTATTTTTCAACCTCAAGGTGCTCCTCACATTCCTATTTTCACTCAGTGTTCTTTTATTGAGAATCGAGTATTTACCCCTCCTCCATATTATCCTTCCCCATCTATCAATATTCCATCTACTTTTCCAGCCTATTTATTAACATCATTTTTAATGGATTCTCCTAAGTTCTCAGCTAATCCCTCTTTAGCACATTCTTTCATTTATGATTTTTCTTACCAATCCCTTCATCCTCTTTCACTAGTTCCTCTTCCCTCTCCTACTACTTCTTTCCCTTAGCCCCCTCAGTTGGTTAGTGGATATGCATGCTTTGATTAGAAGATTCCTAGGGGATGAGGATGGAGTGTAGGAGATTCGAGATTCACTTACCGGACCTTAGATCAACTGGCCATTGATTCCAAGAGAATGGACGATTGCTAGTCAAGATTTCTAGAACTATCTTTATTTTTCTCAACAACATTCACAGTTTTCAAATCCTTCAGTGAGATTGATTGCTCACTTAGCTTGGTATCTAGTGTATATGCATAGGCATTCATGTAATGATTAGAAGTTGATACCAAAGTTGTGCATGAATGTGAATGTAACTATTGATTCTCAACAATTGGATATCTTGTACTTTCATGCTCTTTGTTTACCTAGTAGATACCTTGTCTTGGTGGAGAGAATGTGTTGTTTGCAATTTTTCCAAAATCCTCCCAAAACTTTTGTAGACAAATCTTTCTCTATGGAACACTTCCGTAATCACCAAGCCTTCAAGAGGGATCATCTTCATTGATATCCATGAATGTAATTTTTTATGATTCATAATGATATCTCTTTTGGAGGTGCCATTCATATGGTTGTTTTGTGTAAGTGTGTGTGTGTGTGTGTGCATGTGTGATGATTATTTTGTTTTATGATGGGATTGTGGCAGTTGGAGATTCAACACTATTCAAAATCTATCTTTTTGAAGATTTATGGTGATGGATGCTAAACGGAATAGTTTAAGATACAAAGATGCAGAACCTCTTATATCCTTTAACAATTTGTCATGGTTTTAATGTTTCAAAGTTGAGATAATGAATAAAGGTGTTTTCCTTTTGTTACAATTCTTTATTAGATACAGGTTATAAGTTGAGGTCGTGTTTGGGTGATGTTTTCTTGAAGATGCCAAAGACGATCAAGATGATGAGCTATATTTTGAACTTGTAGTCTCTTTTTCCTAGGTCCCAAGGACGCTCCCTGGTTAAGGGTGGGTGAGAGATAGAGCATGTATGAGAGTGTGTGTGTGAGTGAGAGATAGCCAAATTCTATGCAAAATATTGTATCTATGAGTGAGAGATTGTGAGAGAAAGCTATGAAACCTTTGAAGAAGAATAGTATGTGAAGATTTCCATTCAAAGTGGTATATTATCTTGTGTCTTTGTGGTTTCTTGATGAATTCTATGAAGAATATGAAGAGCATAATCAATTTTGTTCAAGTTAAAGCCATGGGAGAATTGTTTCTATGAAGCTACGTGAAAATTTCTTGTTCCTGGTGTTCTTTTCCTTGTTGTGGTCATATCAAATATGAAAAATATATTTGTTGATGATACAAGATAGTTTTCTTGCAATAGATTCCCCATTTTCTTGGGGTTCCTCTTGGGGATTCATAATGGTATATTATAGCTCAATAACTTATATATGATTTATCAAATTCATTCAAATTGTCACAAATAAATAGATTTGTATAGAAAAAAATCGAAGCACATAGATTTGTATAGCACTAGGAAAATGAGCTACAAATCAGAGAATTATGGCATAATTAATGTGGTGGAACTTTAATTTATTGTCAAAAACTGTTGAACTTTTGCACTAGAATCAACATCATGTGCTATTAAGTTTTATGAAGTGAATGCAAGATCAATAGGTGACAAGTAGTAAGTTCAAGTCTAAAGAGGACATCAAGACATAGCAAAGCAAACCGTTTTGAGAGGAGCTCAAGAATGCAAGAAATCTTATGAAGCCACAAGATACCAAGAGCCTTAAATGACCTGACTGCAAAGAAGATAATCAACATCAAGAAACTTGCTTTATTAGACAAAATGTGCCTTGGCATTCATCTCAAAAACTATCAACATCCTCAAAAGGATGTGTGAAGTGCTCCTTCCAAAACCCCAATCCTCATCAATGCATATGATTCTTCAATGACAAGGCTCATGCTTCAATCACTTTAGACTTAGCATTCACTTTGCAATACTAACAATGTGAAGGACTAGAATCATTCTCATATTTAGCCTCTCAATCTCTAGTACTTTCTAATCACTTTTGTAAGTCTTAGAGTGAAAGCCTCATAGTATGGCACTTGAGAATGTATATATTCAAAAATAGAAGAGAGAATAAAAGAAAAATAAATATGCATGCATAATCACTATACTATACCTAGGGGTCCTAAAGTTAGGTATGCCTAGTGGCATCAATCAACTAGCTCCATCTCTAATCCCCTATCCCTTTTCCTCAATTCTCCCATATTCACTCAAGGCACAACAAGGAAAAGACATATCTAGGGAGCTTGGTTATACTCATCTCCCTAAGTCACTTGCACCTTCTCTCTCTACATGACATTCACTTCCATGCTATCACAACAACAAAAGCAAGGTAGAAGGGCACTTGAGTAGAAACCAATTTCTCCACCTACCATAAGAAGTTGTGACCAATGGAGATTGTATCCTTTCAATCAATCCATTTGGATACAATGCTTTGCCCAACCTACTAATATTGTCTCCTCATAATCCGCTCTAAGTACCCTTTTCCTCAACATCAGTAATTTTTTTCCATTGTCTACAATCAAATTCTCTTACTTCATCAACTACATAACTAGGAAGAACCAATGGAAATGTCTTATAACTAACTTAGTACTTAAGCATGCAACATAAACACAACCACCTATGTAAGGTTTGGGTTCTCTCAAGTGTGGGATAAAACTTCATGCTTTTTGCTTGAAGTTTGAACTCTCTCTCAAACCCCCAATTGTATATGTGCTATGCACCCAAAAAAGGATTATCATTCTCATCTAGGAAGTGAATGCACGTGAGGTCTTATTTTGTAGGAACCATAGTTCATGGAGACTCATGACCTATCACTTCTAGTTACATCGAATCTTCCATTGTTTGCAACCACCAAAACATCTTCCACAACCATTCAAGCTCCACCAAAAGGGCCAATTGTCAAGATTCATGCCATCAATATCACTATCCTTGTACATATTTTATCATACATAACAACATTGGCCACTATCTACTAAAGATGTCATCAGCAAAACCATCTTCTTCATCGCCAATAACTTCATCACTAGCATATATTACGCTTCCATCAAGCTCTCTCTCATGCAAATTGTACTCTCGGAGTTGGATTTAAAAATCCACAACTAGATGAGATTGTAAGCACTAGGCTTCTATTCAGTTTTGATGGGATTGGTCTAGTTAACTTAAGACATATGCATACATCAAAAGAGAACTAGTTAAAGGCTAGTAGGGTGCTCCAACCTATGCAAGGAGAATGCTAGACTCAAAGCTCTACATAAAATAAAAACAAAAAAATCAATTGAGAAGCTCATTCTTGTATATGTAAACTTGAGAGCTCTCTTCTTGTTCCATCATCCTATCTTCTTGTGCATCACATTGAGAGAGAGAGAGTAGGAGTGTGAGAGTGGGGGAGGGAGTTGGGAGGGTGAATCTTCTCTCTTGCCTTGAAATATTCCCTTTTTCTCTCTTGCCTTGTAGTCTTCTCTTGAGTCCCCTTCTTCTTCCAAGCTTGGAGGGGGTGATGTGGAGTTGAGGTAATATTGGCATCTCTCTTTCTTCTCTATGTTTCCTCTTAATGATTGAGTGTTTGCAAATCAAATCAATTGCAATGGAGTAGCGTGAGCGAATTAATAGGTACCACTTGGATTGTGGAGGCAATTATTATTAACCCATCAAGTGACAAGAACTACAAATTGGGTATGTGGATGAGCTCTCTACAACTCAAATCCAACCTTGAATTTGTCTTCTTTATGGAATAGATGAGCAATGGTGGTTGCTATGTAAGAGATAAGTAAACATCATTGAAGCTCTTGAATCAATAAGAACTCTACTAAAGTCCTGCAGCTGAGCAAAAAGCCCAAGATCTTTAACTTACAATCATAATCTTTTTACTTATTCCTTCATTCGTGAATAATAAAGATAAAGGAATTTGCATGCTAGGCAACACAACCAAACATGTTGCATTTAAAACATCGTAGACATCCTTGGTTATCCAAATGAGGTAGCCTTTTAAAATATTGAACATCTGATATATCTATAGCCACCATTGTGGTGTCATATTATTGTTTGTGGATTGTATTGAAATCAATCGTATTTTTATTTAGTATGTTATTTCTGTTCATTGTGCAGTTTGGATTGTTTCATATTAAGAGAGGAGATTGGTTTCAGCCACAACCCATCTCTTTCTTGGGCATCTATCTCTACTTCTACTTTTTCACGCTTCAAAGCTTGCTACATTTTTAGTGGAGGACCATACAATCCATGATCACCTTCTTGCAATGGAAGCACGTACAACCAACCAAAATCTTCTAATTTTATGGAACAAATTATGGCATCAGAT
The DNA here is from genome assembly GCF_053477565.2 of Lygodium microphyllum. Lineage (NCBI taxonomy): Eukaryota > Viridiplantae > Streptophyta > Polypodiopsida > Schizaeales > Lygodiaceae > Lygodium > Lygodium microphyllum. The sequence continues at coordinate 97,653,834 of NC_141154.1, read as the reverse complement.
TCTATGCTTATCCAAATGAACAACACGAAACATATTTTGCTCGCTTTTCTTAAGTGAATCTAAGGGTGAGACCCAGAGCGTTTACTACTGCTCCCAATGGAGGATGCCTTATCATGGATCGACAATGTTGTTGGCTATCATGGATGGAGTGAAGAATAGAAAACAAGAGAAGTAATATCCTTGCTTGAAGGCATAGCAGCTACATGGTATGTCCAGCACACATAAAAGACCATTGGACACAATTAAAGAAATCTTTGATGAGAACTTTGCCAATCAAAACTGATCAATTTGGTAGCCTACAATAAAGAAATTGAAAAAGTGTATACGATCAAGAGAGACGGTTGCTCAATTTGGAATAAAATTCAATCAGATAATTACAGAGGAAATTCAACTACAACAAAATCAATGAAACTATTTTAACTTCGGCCCCATCCTCAACTCAACATAGCTTGTCCCAACAAAATCAATGAAACTATTTTAACTTTGGCCTCAATCGTCAACTGGACATAACATGACAAGCATAAGGCCAAGGTCCACAAACATTGCATGAAGCTATCCAGATTGTACAAAAAATTGAGGGTGCAATAGATGTAGAGATACTAGACTGAAAGAAAAAGTAAAATTGACATCAAACGAATCCACACCAATGGACACAGATGTCCAAAATGCCCAATTCCATGACAAAAGATCTTTGCCAATGCAAGATGTTCAAGGATGTCCCAAATGTGTTTAATGCAATAAGTACAAGCATGTTAAGAAATATTTCAACAATCTCAAGTCCAAGCAACCTTAAATTCAAAATGTTCAACTGTTTAATGGTGAAGCAACATGATTAGCCACCATCTAGGAAAACATTTGAGTGAATGGCTATTGAGGCACAGCCATTCGCATGCTCATGCCTCAAGTGTCCACGTGTAAGATCAATTAGTAGTACTGATCACAATACCTGTAGGAAATAAAAACTTACACACACTTGGATTCAGGTATTTTCTTTAGTTTGACTCGGCAATCTTTAGTTCAAAGCTTAGATTTGAAAAGCCACGATGCAAGACCCATCTTAGTTCTATAAGACGTAACACACTTAGATTCAAGTACTTACTTTAGTTTTGATTAGGCAATGTTTAGTTCAAAGGTTAGATTTGGAATGCCAAGATGCAAGACCCATCTCTATTCTATTTGGGGAAACAAAAAACTTATATCATTCCAACAAAGAAGCCATAGTAAACCTTCCCATAAGGTAACAAATGATTTATCATCCAATCTATATTCTACCACACCAATTTTTTAACTCTAGAATGTGATTGGTTAAGGGAGCATCATGCATCCCACAACTTTGAAGATGAAGTTCTAGAAACGCCAAACGCAAACCCAATACCATTCATCTTCTAGAAATGCTAAGCACAAAGCCAACACCATTTCTAACCATACCATTAAATGAACATTTCCAACAGATGCAAGTGGATAAAATACCCATACATCAAAGTAAAAAGGGACATTCAAAGAATAGTGGCAAAGTACACAAAATTGTTGCCAAATGCCGATAAGCAAATAGTAATCAATGTACTAGTATACCATGAAATACCCATGTATCCAATATCCCCCATCAAGTTGCCAATGAGGCGGAGGTCACCTAGAGAAACAAAAATACTTAATGTTGTCAAAGACATGCTCAAAAAAGGAGTTATAGAACCATCCACAAGTCTATGGGCTATTGAACCACATATGGTAAAAAGGGCCAATAGACAATACCACTTCTATGTTCACTGTAGACCTCTCAACATAAGGTTTTGGAGATTTACTTCGATGATATATTAATTCACAATAACACGTCTACATCTCATCTTGAGGTATTTCAAGATTTAATAGAAAAGAAGGTTTTGGAGATTTTACTTTGATGATATATTAATCCACAGTAACACATGTACATCTCCTCTTGAGGTATTAGAACAAGTGTTGCGCAAGCTACAAGAACATAATCTTTAAATCCAACATAAAAAGTGCACTTAGGGAGTGACAAAATTGACATTTTTAAGATACATCATTTCATCAAAGGACATCAAAGTGGATCCGGTGAAGATACTAGCAATCAAGAACTATGCCAAACCAAAAACAATGAAGTAATTACAAAGGTTTCTAGGACTTATGGCTAGTTCAATCAAGCATATACCTAATGTTGCAGCCATCACCTATTCATTAAAGAGACTTCTGTAGAAAGGAGAAAAATGCATATGGCCATAAGAATGTGAAGAAGCTTTTGTAAAGTTGAAAGAGCTCATAGGTCAATCATCACTATTACAATATCTTGGTTTCCAAAAATCTTTTTTACGGTAAACTAATGCATTAGATGTAGGAATTGGGAGTAGTCTTACTACAAGAACACAAAGGAAGGACAAGGGTGGAAACCAATATGCCACATGAGCAGGAGTTTGAACAAAGTGAAAATGAGTCATACAATAGAAATATCTCCATGGACCAAAGGTAATAGTGGAAACAGATCATCCATTAACAAGCTTAAACAATAAACAACATCCTCCATGAAACTTATTGAGGTGGGTGCTAGCCCTACACGAATACAATTTCAAAATAAAGCATTGTGAAGTAAGTACCAACATAATAGCATATGTGTGAAGCATAAGCTTGCTAGAGGTGCACAACAACAATTTTCATGTAGTTATGCACACAAATTTGCATTTTACAATAGCCATTTAACAACAAATTTCATGTAGTTATGCACATAAATTTACCTTTTACAATAGATCACATGGCTATAGCTCAAAGCACAAACCCGAAATAATCGAGATACTACCAAATCTTAGATCATCAAAAGTACATCCTAATCAAAAAAAATACATGCTCTAAAACAAACAACTACATTATATTCAACAAAAGACAACACCAAGGTTCTACATACCATCAAGCTACAACAGATCTACACAGATTATCATCATAGCTGGATCCCCATTTAGACATGCAAGCACAAGTCATAGAAAAGTTAAGATCAAGATACTTTTGACCAAAATGAGACATTCCATAACAACATATCTACAAACATGTAGACAATGTCAGGAGTTTAAAACACCAACCAAAAAGCCTGGAGGATGGGTGTCCTCCAATCAATACAAGTGGAGTGTCCATTTCAAACTCATAGCTTGGGACTTGATAGGCCATTTCCCAAAAAACAGCATAAGGCAATAAATACATAGTGGTCCTAACAAAATATCTTACAAGATGGGCAAAAGGAAAAGCTATCCCTAAACCAACATCCAATTAGGTCGCCAAATTTTTAATATTAGAAATCATAAATTGGCATTCTTGTCCTAAGTAGATACTATATCCAACAATGGAAAACATATCACCTCTAAAGGCATGCAAGTGATCAGCAAAGCCATCGGCATAAAGAAAAAAATATTAGCATCTCCTTAATACCCCACCCACAAACTAATGGACTCACAAAAAGGTTGAACAAGACAATTAAAAACAGGATTGCCATGTATATTGATCCAATACATGAGGAATGGGACATGTATATACCATGCTTGCTGCATGCATAGAGTTACATGAAACCCGAGTTGGGTTAAAGAGTAGTTGCTTTTTCACTACCTTAGATCAAAGGAGCGGCCACAACTGTAACTATGGGAAATAATAGAGAGGAGGAGGAGATCGGTTTCAGTTCTCCCTTTCTTGGATATTTTTGTCCCTTTCAAAACCTTCAAGCCTCCTACAATATTTAAATGTAAATTGAGTTGTGTGTTCACTTTCTAATCCTTTGCACTTGTTTCATTGGTTGACATATTATTTTATTACTATTTGTCACGTGAAATCTTGTATTGTTTCACTCTTAATCTTCCATTAATTTAACTTAGTACTTTCGTTTTGTTGTGTATACCCTTTAATTCCGTTCATCTCATGTGATCTTTGGTCATCCATAGTACTTACTTATGCCACCATTCATCTCAATGTGATTTTTTTTTATCATCCAATCATCCATATTACTTATACCACCACACTTTTCAAAGTGATTGTTAACATTTCCTCAATTGGAAGGCCACAAAAGGATTTGCAACATACACAGTGTTCAAATGACATGTCTGCTTTCGCATAAACTTGCATTTGTTGCTTAGCTATTGGACAAATGAATTACTTGTTCTTTTGTAGAGATACATTTATTTTCCATTTGCATTTGTTAAACAATTTCCTCAAAATAAACATAAGAGAGGTAAAATCAACTGACTATTAAGATATATACTAAGAGAGAAACCTATCTTTTTAAAATTTATTAAGTTAGTCCAAATTATTCCTTGATTGATCTTAAAGCCTTGCTTTTCATTTTGTCACACCTTGTTAAGGCCTTGAAAGACCAACATACATAGTAGCTATCTTAAGGACTTTGGGCAAAGAGGGGTGTTTGATCCTAGATGGAGTACGTATCTTGGTGGCATACCATGTGCTTATCAGAGAATTGGCAAAGGCCCAAGTCTCATGCAATGCAACTCTACCAACATCCCCTCTAATTCAATCTCGCCAATTGTGTCTACTACAAGTGCAATGTCAAAGATGCAATGTGGATTGAGCATGGATGTTAAGTAGCCATCTTGTGCTAAATCGCTCTATCATCCCTACCAGATTTATGTAAAATTATAATAGAGCAAATGAGAGAGAAAGAAAAAGAAACACACACACACTCACACAAAGATTGGTCTAAGTGAAGCTCGACTTGCATCTATGGCCTTATGCATTTCTCCTTCTTTCCATTATACATCTAATGACCTCAACATCTCTTCTAGTTTTTTCTAAGAATTGGCCGTATGTTTTTGTGAGCATCTTTTGGAACCTCATGCCACATGGGTGCCCTTTAGAGCCCAATGCCATAAATGCACCACAAATCTCAATTTAATTTGGAGATAGTAGACATATGTACTCTTCAACAAAGCTAGACATAACAAAGTTTGATATGCAAGCAACAATTTACGCTTATAAATATTATGTGATTCCTCTATGTGGACACTTAGGATTCCACAGTTGTTTAGATTTTATAAGGAAGAAATATTAATGGCCAAAATTGTGTCATTTTGAAGCAAACTAAGAACCTTTCATAGCTCCAAGAGATAACCACATATTATAGTGCTAATAGAACATCTAACATGATGGTGTGAATATAAAGCATTTACCAATGTGCAACAAACTCAATAGCAAAATCTTTATTAGAACATGTCATAATTAGTAGACACTCTCACCCGACAACTATACAATCAAATCTATACTATCGAATCAATGACAAATTTTCAAATCAAAAGTTAATCAAAATTATATGTAAATTTTTATGAGTGAAATAAACTTTCACATCACCATACAATCCATAAATGAACAAATTAGAGCTAAAACACAAACAACCATTTATGAGGATAGCCATTCATAAAAACTTAGATGTAGCTCAATCCTAGCAAAAAAGATATAGCTCAATCTTAATAAACAAGATGGCATGGTAACAATAAGATACAAAAATGGTTTTAAATTGCAATACTTTATTTTCCAACTTAACACTATATATGTCACATGAACACAAATACTAATAATGATGCAATACATGAGGATGCAAGAGAAGACAAGATTTTAGAGAATTTCAAAGAAAAGAAAAGAACACAGCTTACACATGAGACACCATGTGGGACTAGAGGGGAGTCGTGGTACGTGGTTTCAAAGGACGTCCTTGTGTTACACAATTCCAAAAGACATCCACATGAATAGCCTACCCCAACGTAAGGCTTATTCTTGTAACAAACTAGATTAGCCATTGGGGTTCCTCCAAGAAGACCCTGCGGCGAAGTATGTATTACAAAAGAGGAGAAACATGAAGACATGTAAGCTCGCTCCACTCAAACCAATCAATCGCTTTGTGTGTGTGTGTGTGTGTGTGTGTGTGTGTGTGTGTGTGTGTGTAAAGGGTATATGTATTATTCAATATGATACAAGGAAGCAAGAACTGAGCCAACTATTCTTTCTTATTCATATGTCTGCATAAGATCTTTCCATTCCGAATGGAAAAGTTAGCGGTTTCAAAGCACTTAACAAGGGATTGTGAAATTCAACATAATGGCACTTGGTGTGAAGAAATCACAATGATGGAGATCTGCATAAGCAATTTTGATGGCTGCCAATTCTATTAGAGTTGGATATCTCAATTTTGATGGATGCCAATTCTATTAGAGTTCGATAGATGATATCTATCGAAAGGTGAAGGATTTAGAGCTGATATCCTCCTGCAAATCAGCATCCTGGCACGATTGTTTGAAGAACTTTCTTCTCAAAGAAGAAAATTGTTGATCACAAGCAGACTTTCAAGCACTCGTCTTACTTTCATGTGCAAAAAACATGAAAGTTATAGTTAGACAGTTGTGGGCAGAAGCACACGTAATGGTAAGCAGAACTTTGTAGGGAATTCACGACAAGCGGTGTAGAATCTTACAACAAACTATACGGAGGCACCCACATATTCAACGAGCGATGTGGAATTTTAAAATCTTGATGCCACAACAATAAATTACATGAAGATAACCCTTGCGCATTATGGAGGGCCACTTGAACAATAACTCGATTCCACTTGCCCACTTACAGTTCAAAAGAATGAGAACAAGGAGCACAATTACTTACAGACAATGGTGGTTTGGGCTGCAACTATTTCACATTGCAAATCTTAGACGTTGAGATCAAAGATAAATGCTGCTAACAGTGCCAAAATATGCACTGTTCAAAATCGAGACAACTCCTGTCTTTGCAACATACTCTTCCTGTATTACAATTGCAAACCTTTTGGCATTACCTAAAGGGGCAGACGCGTTTGCCCCAAATTGTTAGTTAGAATTACAACAGGGTACCAAAACTTCCCAGTTTGCTTACACATGATGGTACCATGGTGGCTGTCCTTAGAGAAGGACATAACGATTGACTAGGGACTATAATTTGTTCCCCCCTCCACCGCAGAGAAAAAAGCAAGCCTTCAGAAAATACAAAGCCGCCCATTACGGCTCTCTGCTGTTCACACGAAGATGAAGATCCAAAGATTCTGCATGGCTGGGATCAACTGACAGGGCTGCTCGACAATCTCGTAATGCATTCTTTACATCTCTTATGCACTCGTGAAAAGCTGCCCTTAGGTGAAGCAAGTGTAAATCTGCTTTAAATACTATGGCTTTCGAGAGCTCTGCAATTGCTTCCTTTTCTCTGTGGCTGTCCATTAAAACTGCAATTCCCCAATAAGATATCAGTAAATTAAAATCTCTCTTCCTTTAAATAATTGACTATTGACATAGTGGCTATTGCACTAGCTTCCCTGCCTCCCTCCTTCCTCCCTCATGGTTATGGTGTACAATGAACTGCATGACAAGCAACCAGCTGATACTAAAAGAGACACAAAACTACGTCACAGCAACCCCACGAATGAAGTGAAATCTCTCATTAAAGGAAGGACAAGAAACTAATGCAAGAAACAGCCAAGCAAGCATTTTGGTTATGTGGCGGTTTGCTTTTCTAAATATCAAGGGTGAAGTGAGAATGATTTATTAAATTGACAGCCGTCTTTTGTGTAAGGGAATTGGAACAACAAGTAGGGTTCAGCTCGTTTGAGATGTCTTGCTATGCTTGACCATTGCTTGTATCATGTGGTATCAGAAGTGCAATAGATCAATTTGATGCAGAGCTTGGTTTGGAAAGCATCATTATGGCCTATCCTTCCTGAACCTAGTGAACTCTCCCTCCCAACAATGACTGCTATATTCAAGCAGAACATTGCATCCATAAGACCAGCAGTCTGCTGACATGTGTTTGACCAGTGTATGGACAGTAAGGGATACTCTCCATACAGCCAAACAGAACCTCTCAAGAAATTATTTTACACTGGCAACAAAAAGCTTGTTTTAACAAGCAGGGCGTATCACTAGCAAAACTGCCTGTCAGTGCTCTTGAGGAATCTCAAGCCTATTGTCCAGTGCTGCTCTAGAGCATATATGCTCACCAGCAAAGTGGCAATCACTATCCAAGTCATCAAGCTCTTTCTTTGCTCATTCATGCAGAGAAAATATAGTATTTTCTATAATGGTGGACTACACTGCAGCATTCTCTTTTTCACAGCCAGCCAGATCTCAGCCCAAATTCCTCCCAATTTGTTGTGTCCTTGACAAACGCATTATAGTTTAAGGGGCACACAATCCCCCAAGGCTGCTATCGCTTGTCCTAGACAACAGAACTATGCCAATACAATCCCTGCAAGGGCAGAAATATTGGATTTGCGAGAAGTAATCAAGAAACCAGCCACTTACACCTGTAGATCCTGATGAAACTCTTTGGAAAATCATATTTCAACATACCTGCCCATCTGCAAACCCTGCATGCCACCCTGCTCCATAAGTAGGTGAGATTCTCAAGCAAATAGATTACATGATAAATATTTGAGAGCACTACAACTATACATAATCCTACTGGACAATGTAATAGCAACATCAAGCTTACCCAATGCAGCCATAAGGTTTACATTTATTGTAATTTTCCCTTGACCTGGATTCCAAAGGATAAATCTGCACTGAGCTAGTGCGAGGCTCTCTAAAGATATCTTGCTCTACAATTCTATATCATAGTAATCACATTGTGCACCAGACTCGCAAATGCAAATACATTTAACTTGATGCAAGCCTTTACACAAATGGCTTCCGAACTTCACAATGAGCCATCTATCACCACCCATGTTTGAACATTGACATATTTATTTATACATATTTTAAATCTTGGATTGCTTGTTGAACAAGGAACCCAGCAGTTCTTTGAATGGACTGGATTTCTTGGAAAGTAAAGAAAAATAACCGCACACACTTTTATTTGATGAGCTTGTTAGCATCCTGTGCATTTCATGCTGATCATCTCCTGATTGTGAGATCCGTCCTAGTCTGACTGGGACATTGACAGTCCACACATTTGAATTTCCAGCCTTGCATTTCAGTTTTCAATGTGTTTGTGTGTGTTCACACTGCCAGATAGTAATCAGATGCCCTTGCTAATGCATTGGGTTGGGCTGTGGTCAGGGAGTGATAAGTCTATCTTGTATTCAGCATTCATTTTCAGATTGGTGCCGTCTATTCTTTCCTCTCTCTTCAGTCATTTCAGTCTCTCCCTTCCCTTTTCTCCCCTTCAGTCTGCTGCTGCCGCTCTCTCTCTCTCTCTCTCTCTCTCTCTCTCTCTCTCTCTCTCTTTTTCGTAAAAGGTAATTGTATTAATTACGAAAAAAAAGTACAAGTTTACATGATTACAAGATACACGATGGCTCTAAGCCATCGTGTGTAAAATCTCTTTCTCTCTCTAAAGTACTAAACGACAAAAGAGTTACAAAAAGTCATGGCAAAGACGCAATGGAAATTGCCATATGCCAGGGAAGTAAGTCCTCCCGAGGGAGTAAGTCAGAGTGCCAAATGAGATCTATCTGCCAATGCAAAAGGCCTTTAATCCTAGCAATATGTCCCTGAACATTATAGGCTGAATCCGGTGTGGGGTATTTGGGCCGCGCAAAAACCCAGGCAAAAGGGCTTAACAAGAAACCAACCACTGCTCGCCAAACTGCCGACAAGAGTGACCAGATTTTCTTAGCAAGAGGGCAAGAAATAAATCGATGACGGGCCGATTCCACACTGGTGGTGCAAAAGAAATAATTGCCGTTGGAGATTCGACGCTTGGAAAGGGCTGAAGCAAGAGGAAGACCACCGATCATCACCCTCCAAAGAAAAACCTTGCATTTGAAAGGTGTCTTGTTCAACCAGCCCTCCATCACAGTTACCTTCCACCATGACTGAGATTTACGTAATCCCCATACAGTATTAGCTTTAGTAACCAGCCATTGATGATCTTTAATCAGAGGATGATACACCTGGTTAGCTGAGGCCTTTTCCAAATTCAAGCGGCTTGCAAGGTCCCAATCTTGCCAGGGACGATCCAAAGCAAGGGCAAGAAAGGGTTGTCTGCTCTGGAGCACCATCAAAAGCTGTCCCCATAAATCGTGGTATCTACAAGGGATCTTGAAAAGCCTTCTGGCTGTACGAAACAATATCAACACATTGCGACTAGCAAGGGTGGCATCTGCAACTGAAGTCAAGCCCAAACATGCCATACGGTTAAATTTTGGTCTGAGCTCATGTTTGTCTTTCCAAGAAAGTAATCGCGAGGCTGCCAACAGTTCCCGTTGAAAAGAGTTACTAGCCAAGCGGTCCTCCGCTAGATGCCATTGAGCCTTCTGGAGAACCAATTTCTAGGAACATACCAAGTGAGCAAGCAGGGATGATGAAGGATTGGAAAACCGGGAGTCTGCATTAAGAACATGCCACCAGGAGCTCCGAATTTGAGTATTACCATGCACAAGCCCGTGATTCTCAAGAAAATAACGGGCTACCAAGACCCACGGGTGATGATCCAAGCACATGGCACGAAAAAGAGACCAACGGAGTGCCAGCAAATGAGTTTCGACATCCAAAATAGCCCCACCACCCATGCGTTTGGGGGTATATGCATGCGACCAAGAGATCCATGAAATACCTGCATGTAAGGAGTCCTTCTTCCATAACATGAAACGAATGCACTGAGTAAGAGCATTCAATGTAGTAGTAGTCCAAGGCAGCAATGGCAAGAAATATGTGAGCATTGGCAACATAATTGTCTGAGCCACTTTGAGGCGAACATGGAAAGGCCAAGCCTGTGACTTCCAACACACATTCTCTCTCTCTCTCTCTCTCTCTCTCTCTCTCTCTCTCTCTCTCTCTCTCTCTCTCTCTCTCTCTCTCTCTCTCTCTCTCTCATCAACCTGATCAGATGCCCTCACTGATGCATTGGGTTGGGTTGTGATCAGGGAGAGATAAGTCTATCTTGTATTCAGCTTTCATTTTCAGATTGGTGTCGTCTATTCCTTCCTCTCTCTTCAGTCATTTCAGTCTCTCCCTTTCCTTTTCTCCCCATGTTCGTGTTTCTCTTTTGATGCGCACACTCACATGGTATCACACCAAAGGAGAGTAACTGCAAGCATCTATAAAGACGAGAACACACTTTTCTTGCTCTAATTTTGCACATCTTTGCATTTTCCAGCCATCTATCAATGGCCCAATTTGCTCAAAACAATTGTTCCCATCCAGGTGACATGAAAACACCAGTTTTTTTCTTGCAGTCTTTGTGTATCTTTTGACGATGGGGAGAATGTACAAGCTGTTTTTTTCGAAATGCAGCAGTTAGCTGAACTCTCCTTTATCCAAGCAGCCCAACATCAAAACACAGCACATTCTTCAAAGGATAGATGGATTACCAATTCATTTGGGTTGATGATTCCAATGAGGACCAACAAAGCTCTCAAGACCAACACTCTCGTCAAACAGATCACAAAGGCTGTCACAATCGAAAGATCAACATGAAGAAGGATCGCAGCCCCAATCCAACAAAGATCGGTAATCTAATCAGCCTACAAGAACAAAGTGTACAAGTCCAAAACTTATGTCCATCACATCACTCTCAAGAAGAAAATATGAATGCTTTCTGTTAATGATTCCCCAAACTCTTTCAACACACCTTCTATCTCCACAATATGATGTTGATTGTATCATTCTTCTTACTTCCTAGCTTGGTGTCTCCTCTCGAATATTCGATCCGACTCCTTAAGTGATAGTCTCCTTGTGTCTAGCTAAGAATGAGCACGAGCAAGAGGAGAAGGATGAGAAGTTTGAAGGAAAGACGAAGTGCCCATATTGTGGAAAAGGTGCTAAGCTCAAAAGGTGCATTACAAACTTAAAACCTTAAATTAGCTCTGTAAACAGCCTCAAAACTCAAAAATCACCAAACTAAATGAAAAATTACCAAAGTATCTATGTTCCATCAGCAAACACCCAAACTTTAGGAGAATCCACATCTATAAATAGAAGACTGCCCAGCCATTTAATCTTATCCTTGTTTTTGCAAACTCTTTATCAATTGGCACCGTTCTTCCACTGCTATCTACACCCCTCCATTAATGGATACCTCAATTCATGGTGCAGGTTTTTGTGATCAGCTCCAAGCAACCTGTTTACCCTGCCCTAACTGTTGCATTTGCTGCAGGCAACTCTTCTCCAGCCTATCCACACAGTTTACAGCAAACACTATCATCTCCACAACCTCTACACAGCTGTGTTTGCTACAGACAGCACTTCTCCAGCCTATCTACACAGAGATTGCAGCACTTGCCAACAGCCACAAGGGCAGCACAAGGCTGGGTATACTGTTTCCAGCAGCCGTCTGTACCATTCTAGTCATCTTCTACCTGCCGTCCAATTCCCTTCCATTTTTGCTCCTATGCAGGCCACCGTGCTGCCACTGCATCCCATCAGCCTGATCCAAATAGTCTCTCACTTCTCATCTGCATTTGCAACAGCTGATAGCATAAGGGGCTGCCTGCTATGATTCAGAATTCCTTTAGAGTATGACACACTCTTCAATTCAACTTTGCCCTGGTCTTTTTGAGACACAAACATTCAAGGTTGTGTATTCACTCTTGCATAGTATGTTTACAGCATTCAACATTCATTCATTCTTGTCTTTCTTTGAGTCACTCTCCACCTTCGAGTTCCGTTGTTTATTACTGTATATTTTGTCGTAGTGAAACCAACTGTCCTTTTAGGGAAAGGGAAATGGTGTTGACAACATTCACTATTCATTCATTCTTCTCTTTCTTTGAGTCACTCTCCGCCTTTGAATTCTACTGCATTGCACCCCTTGCAATATTTCTTTAACTTGTGTTGTTGAAGGTTGTTGAAGATCCAGCTTGATCTCCTTCAATCTTCAATACAGCTCGCTGTCAAACCAATTTTCCCCTTGGTTTGCTTGAGGATTGGCCTTCAATTTTTCTCTTGGATGACAAATTCTGCCCCAAACTTAATGTTGGCTCATTGGCCTCTTGAAATTCTCTGAAATTCCCAAATTTTAGCTACTAAATTTCAAGTATATGGCCTAAATTCAGAGCACTCTTCCGAGGGTGGCTGGAAAACCCTAATGTCTCCTATAATTTACGGTTTAGCATCAAAAATTCTTCAATTGCACCCTCCTAGAACTAAATTTGGCTGAGATCTCAAGGGAAGTTGTGAATTATCTAAGAGAATAGAGAGGAAGTCGTGAATTACCTAAATAGTAGACAAGAAGCTATAGGGGGAGAGATTTCAAAGTTTCATCACCAAAATTGGCGGAAGTTTAATGTTGCCTTGCTGTGAATGGCTGATTGACTACAGCCCACCACCAAGAAGAGCCCCACATGTAGTCACCCCTATGGGCCCTAAACTTCTTGTCACCTACCTATAGACAATCTACAAGAGTTCACTTGTCTCCGCCTCCTAATCAGCTAGTAGCAACTCTCTAATAGTCTCCAATGGCTAGGTTGATCACCAATGGCTGAAAATTTGCTGCAACAGCTCTCTCTTCTCCTGCCCCAGCCTCCACAATGTTGGAATGAGCTCCACCAACCTCTAATACCTTTCCCCTTACTTGCATGGGCAAATTTTGCCAAGTGGCAGCCTTCTAAATGCATTTTTCAAACCAATTAAATTAGTTTGTATAATATTAATTCTGAAAATTAATTTAATTATTAATTATTGCTATGAAAAATAATTGTACCACCCAATAATCAAATTGGCTAGACCTATTTGTCATCCAAGCAATCTTGAGCATTTATTAGCCCTTGAACTAGCATTAATTAATTAAGTAATGCCTAGTTCCCAATGTCATTGCTAACATTAATGACTAATAAAATATTCTAGGCCAAAATCTGTCACTAGGCAATGGGCACCACCTAGTCCTTGACTAATGTATCTTATTACAACTTTTGCCTTTGATGCCCCACTAACATCTTAGGATCCTTGGCATATCATTGTGAAATCATTGGCTTACATATCACATATGTATCTTGCATTTGCATATTTGATTAACACTTGATTAAATTCTAAGCAAAGCATCAAAATTTCATGTCCGTGTGACAAGCCAACCCCCTTGAGGATTTCATCAATTGTACTACAATTTGTCAAAAGCATCTATTGCCACTACTAGAAGTACATGCTAGCATCATAGTCAGACAACATGTGCATCTATTGCTGAGCCATGCTCATGCCCTCTACATGTCAAAAATCCCAATCCTAATTACGATTCACACAGATGAATCATAATCACTATCAAAAACATTAGGGATGCATCCACATGCCAAAATCCAACATGGTTCTAACCATCAAGGTAAAGCAATATGTAAATTGAGCATAACCAAAGCCTCATGGCAATGATTTATCACACGATACTCGTGTAAAGCATACATCAGCTGCAAACTACATGTAACTTATGCATTCGTACTTCTCTTGCATCACTTGCAAATGTACTTTGCATGCCATCTATGTATCACACACATGCCTTGTAAATGTACACATCCCACTGTACATTCCATACAAATCAATGACCTTGCAAATGCATGGTTTTACAACGTAGGAGCAAACCATACACATCTCCATACCAATTCATAGTGACTAGTACACTGAATAGTGATCCCAATGGCAAAAATATTGTTTGCATGCAATAACCTCAAAGCAAGCCAAGTACATCCAAGATCCACTAAATAACTCGGCTCTCCATCACTGGAGAAGTGAAGATGCAATCTACCCCTTGAGTATCAAGCAATAATCTGGACCTTCTATACTCTACCAAACCTAAATGAGCCAAATCCTAAGTTGGCTCCAACTAAAATACATCGAGGTAAATTGCATCACTAATGATGATTTACCAAGTCACCCCTCTCTGTCCATTTGCATCTATCATAGGTGAAACAATACTAAAACTCCACCAAGAAGTATATAGAAACTCTTCATGTCCCAAAACCTTCACTAGGTTCTAGGCATTTTTGCTCTCAAACCTGGAGATACTTAATACTTTAACATTGCCATGATTCCAACTTATCTAGCCAACAACATCGCATCCAATTGACTAGTCCCTATATATACTTGGCATGCTAGGAGCACCAACTGTATTACAATACATGTTTGCATACTTTGGACCATTGCAATGTGATTTGTGCAAGGAAATTTGCATCCCACTAGCCATACCAAGATACATTTTCTCGTATATTCCAAGCATTACTAGCTGCATTTTCCTTATGTCCATCTCGTATTTGTTGACCTCAAAATGCATTATAAATTGGTCAACTCTTTAAAACAACCCCAAAACATG
Organism: Lygodium microphyllum; assembly: GCF_053477565.2. Taxonomy (NCBI): domain Eukaryota; kingdom Viridiplantae; phylum Streptophyta; class Polypodiopsida; order Schizaeales; family Lygodiaceae; genus Lygodium; species Lygodium microphyllum. The sequence goes on along the minus strand of NC_141154.1, from coordinate 97,638,591 downwards.
TAATTACCAAAAGATCCAATAAACAATGCATAGTCTTGGAGAGCTTCTTTGTCCCATTAGCAAAACCCCATTTCAAAGAACCCCTCTACATCTATAAATAGACAGGCTGCCCACCATTCAACCTATCCTTGTCTTGCACATTTCAACCATAAGCCCTCTTTCACTGCATATTTAACCATCGTCATCGTCTTCAAGCAGCAATTACATTGCTAAGTTTACTACTTCTAGCCCCAAAGATTGTTACGTTTTGGTTTCCAACCTACTGCCCTTCCATTTCCAGCATTGGCCTAATTTGTGTTTGCCTCTATAACAGGTCATTTTTTTGAAAACTTTTCTTCATCAACCTCTGCTCCAATTGGTGGTTACTACACTCGAGTCGAGCTCCATCTCTAGTGGACAACACACATCAACACCTCCCTCAACCCACTCCCACAAGAGCCACCAACTACTAGACAACTACCTAGTGTTATGGAGCTTCCCCTAGTCCTAGTGTTATGAACCTTCCCCTTGGAACTAGTCTTTTACCCCTTTGAAGCCGCAGCACAATGCACAATGGAACCATGTCAAGGTCTCCCCCCAACAAGAAAGGAGCCAACTTCCTTTGGGTGCAGTTCTAGAACAAGCCTTAAACTCTCCCGAATGGCCAAGCCTCAAGGAGTTCTCCCCTTGAAAAATGAGGCAAAGTCGGGCTCACGCAAGCGGCAAAGGAAACCCCAACCCAAGATATTCACCCCCTTACCTCTCACCCCAACTAAAATGAGAGCCCGTCCCTCTCTCTGTTCACTCAAAGCACTCACCAACCCACTTACTTAGCTACGTACAAACTCACAGAAAGCCTAAGGCCACTATGGCCATGCCCAAGTATGATATGAATGTTACCCCACAGCACACCATGCCCAAGCGTGATATGAGTGTTACCCCGCAGCAATGCAGAGCCACTACGACCATGCCCAAGCATGATAGGAGTATTACCCCACAACCCACCACTGTAGGGTAACACTCCTATCACGCTTGGGCATGGTCGCAGAGTGGCCCTAGGCTTCCCGTCGGATTGCACGTAGCTACCTAAGTGGATTGGTGAGCGCTTTGAGTGAACACAGAGGGGGAGAGGCTCTCATTTAAAATTTTAGTTGGGGTGAGAGGTAAGGGGGTGAATATCACGGTCCAAGGTTAACTCCTCCGCTTGCGTGAGAACAAAGTGGATATAGATAGTGGAGATACCTTCCTCTCGAGGCCTAGCTCTCCAAAGTGCATCACGGCATGGGGCCATGGTGTGTTTCTATCAGAGTGTGGCAGTGTAGAAGCGTAGGACAAAGACTGAGAGAGAGTGAACACAGAGAGAAGAGAGAGAGAGAAAAGGAGATAGTGTAAACACAGAAAATCTGCGGTGTAGTATGCTGTATAAGAGTGCAGAAATACACAAGGGGGCAGAGGAAATATCTGCGTATGTCTCCGACTTAATGACCTCGATCTCTATCAGCCTGAGCACAGTCTGTCTCAGCCAACAAATCTCAAGATCAGAATCTGAAATCACTGAATAATGTGCCAACAATGTGCTGGAGGACTGCTATATAAAGCAAAAATAAAAGGCATAAAATAAACAGGTCAGCTACATTAAACGCAGTCAATTGCAATAAAATAATGACAAAAAAACTGTCTGACTGCACTACAGGTTGCCACGTGGCACTTGCACAGTCTGCTGACATGGCTGGCTGCTGACATGGCACTGTACTCTGTTTGCTGCTGACATGGCTCTATAATCTGTCTGTTGTACCAAACCCTAACTATGCAGAAACCCTAATACAGCCTGTCCAAGGGATGACTCAAATGCTAACACCCCTTCTCAAATCCTGGACGAGGCATCAGACTGAGGGATCTAGAATGCTGCCGAAGAAGAGCCTAGGGAAGCGCCTTCGTAAACAAATCTGCAAGATTATCCTCCATCAATGGTCCCATCCAGAAGCTTCTCCCAAATGAAGTGATATCGGATCTCAATGTGCTTTGTCCGGACATGGAATACTGGATTCCGTACCAAGGCAATGGAACTCTCATTGTCGCACCGCAGAAGAGTAGGACGAGTCTGGGGGCAGCCAAGCTCCTCCAACAATCTCCGAAGCCACACAACCTCACACGTGGTGGAAGACGCAGCCCGATACTCCGCCTCAGTAGAAGAAAGCGATACCGTGGGCTGCTTCTTGCTACTCCAAGAGATAACACCTGTACCCAAGATAAAACTGTAGCCTGTAGTAGACCATCAGTGGTCCACATCCCCAGCCCAATCCAAGTCACTCCAACCGGCAAGAACCAGATCTGAAGCATCTATACCTGCAAGATAAAAAATCCCTAAGTCAAGTTGAAACCAGCCTTCCTTCTCGGATAGGGTGGTTTAACCTGATTAAGCACTTAATTACAGCAATCAACAAATGAACAAACTGAAATGCTCACTTTACCTTCATAAACTAGGACAGTGGACACCCTGTTGGCCCCAAAATTGGCGCCCCTTTCGGTATTTCTTTGATTTCAATTGCTAATGGATAAATTACAAGCCAAGATTTCACGTTCTCCTTGGCTGATTCAAAAGCCTCTTGCTGTTCCAATAATCAGGAAAGCATTCGGGTAAACTCCCCCTTGATTTTCACCCAGGACTTACTCTAATGGAACCCCAACTGGTCAAATGCCGCCCCAAATTCACAATAGATGGGCTGGCATCTGAAATCCTCACAATTCCACGAATTTCCAGTGCTGATTTCAGTGTACAATGCCTTTGGCTGATGGCACAGGTCCAAGGTGGCTGCTAACACTAATTACTGCTGTGATTTAGGGTTTACAACAGTAAACTCTCTGTTGTCCACCAAATTTGGCTGTACTCTGCTACCAATGGCTGAAAATTACTAAGAACGCTTGAGCATAGACTAGAGAAGATGAGAGAATGGTGTAGAGAGAGAGAAAATCAGCTGAAATGTATCTTTTGATTCGTAGCTCTGATGACAAATCTGATGGCACCAACAGCTTCAAAAGGGGGGTAAAACACCAACTCAGCTAAGCTGGCGAGCCCTCCTCTGCTAACACCGCCTCTCTTGAGGCGGAAGAGAAAACTTGCTACCCCCTCTTCTATCGCGGCGTGCGATCAGTCGTCGTCGCCTCTCAAAGCCAAATCTGATCACCTCCTCTTCCTCCACCAAGCTCAGAATGGCTGCCATTCAACTTCCACCACCCTCCAACAACCTTCTCCTAGTTGCATGGAAAAATTTTGCCAAGCGGCAGCCTTCCTAATGCATTTTCAGTCATTAAATTAATTTTTCAAAATTAATTAATTTTGAAAAATAATTTCAGCCCTTTTGACCCTGCCCAAAATTAAACATGCCCATCTATAATGAAATTGGCTAGGCCATTTGCAACTTGGAGTGGTTCCCAACCTTTGTTGACCCTTAGACTAGCATTAATTAATTAATTAATGCTAGTCCCTAGTGTCACCACTGACACTTAATGGCCAAACAATTGTCCTAGGGTCCAACATGGCACCAACTGACCACCAAAACCCAATTGGCATAACTTAACACAACTTTTGCCTTTAACACCCCCTGCATTCTCGGGGTCCTTGGTCCGTTCCCATGAAATAACTGTCATGTGCATCACATGTACTAAACAACCTTGCACATTTGATTAATAACTTAATCAAATGTTACTAGCAAGATTAAAGCATCTCAAAATTTCACATCCCCATGATAGACCTCCCCCTCAAATACCGAAGAATCCTCAAGGCAGCCTGCCAATGCACTTGTTTGGGTCCCGTCATGATCCCTGCCAAAAGACCCACAGCAAAACAAAGATCAACACGAGTATCGAGAAGCCAAATCAAGGATCCAATCAACTGACGGTAGCAGGAAGCATCCATCACGGGAGAATCTGAGTATGAAGTGGCCTTCCAATTCAGATCCATAGTAGTAATGGGCCGACAAGTCTCCATCTCAAAAGTCACCAAGAGCTTCTGAATGTACCTCTGCTGAGAGATGAAAATCCCCCTCTGAGACTGATAAATCTCATGACCCAAGAAGAAATAAAGAAGCCCCAAATCCGTCATCTCGAATGCCTGATGTAAAGCTGTATTGATCTCTCGGACCTTCTGTGCATGATCCCCTGTCAAAATCAAATCATCAACATATAACACAAACAACACACGACCAACCTTGGAAGTGTGCACATAAAGCTATGGATCGGCCTTAGAGAGCCGATATCCCAACTTCGACTGAAGAAACGAGTCAACCTTCTCGTTCCATGCACGCAGAGCCTGCTTGAGGCCATACAAGGCCTTCTTCAACCTGTAAACTTTCCCATATGAGGATCCAAAGCTAGAAGGCTGCTCAACATAGATCTCTTCCTACAAGTCACCATTAAGAAAGGCCGACTTCACATCCAACTGATAAACGGGCCAGCTCCTATGGCCAGCCAAGGCAAGAGCAACTTGAATAGTCGCCATACGAGCAGTGGGTGCAAAAGTATCATGGAAATCAATACCTGGGCGCTAAGTAAAACCTTTAGCAACAAGGCAAGCCTTGTGCTTGTCCAAAGAACCATCACTAAGGTACTTGGTAGCCTCCTTCACTGAAGTGGGCTCTCGATCCTACATAACACGAGTCAGTAAACAATAATTGGAGCAGACAAGCTCCGAAGAATGTGTCTGGTTCCTCCATGACCTCCACGGTCCATCCTGTAGTTCCCACTCCTCAAGGACCCCCTCGATCCCTAAATCTCGGAGGGTGTCACGGCCCCAACGAGGAGAACGAACCTCTCCCCATCGCTCTCCATCTATTGAAGACTCAGGAACATCCACCGGCGGAAGCTCTTGGAGGGTGGCCAATGGAAGAGAAGACTCTGAATCTGAAGAAGAATCGCCATCAGGAGGCTCTGGCTCCAAAGAAACTGTCTCAAGAGCCCAACTCTCCCTTGGATCTCCAAGGACGGGGTGCTCCTCACCCCTCTCTGTAGCCGGTACTTCCATGAACCGCACATCTCGGCTCGTGTAGACATCTTGCTTAATGGGATCAAACAAACAATAACCTTGGGATTGTGAGCTATAGCCAACAAAAACTTGTCGTCAAGAAGCTCCCTTGAACTTATCACACTGCGTCTTCGGAATGTGCACATAAGCATCACACCCAAAGATCCTGAAATAAGAGACATGGCTGAGTCTCGAAGTAAGCCTCAAAAGGTATCCTCCTGTCAACGGCCGAAGTGGGAGATCAATTAAGGATGTGAACTGCGGTAGCCACTGCCTCGGCCCACAAAAACTAAGGTGTCTGTCGGTGCTCCATCATGGTGCATGCCGTCTCGATCACACTTCGGTTCTCACTCCAAAATGCCATTCTCTTGGGAAATGTTGGTGTTAGCAAACTCCTAGTGAATGCCCCTATCTATACAAAAAGGAGCAAACTCATTAGACATAAATTCACCTCCCTTGTTTGAACGCAAGGTCTTCAGTTGCCGGCCAGAACAGTTCTTCTCAAAGAGAAGCCAATCCTTGAAGTGAGAGAAAGCCTCCGACTTCAAAGTCAAGCAATAGGCCCAAGTCATCCTGCTGTAGTCATCTACAATCAACATGAAGTACAATCTCCCCTTCAGGGACCCAGTCCTCATTGGGCCACAAAGATCTGTAGATACAAGCTCCATGGGTGAAGTAGACCACCTAGAAGCTTTGTTGGGAATCGCATCCCGATTCAGATTCCCACGAATGTAGGAGACACATGGCTGATGGCTCACCACTATGTTCGGCAAGCCTCGGACAAACGACCCTTGCGACTCCTTCCGAAGATACTCGTAGTTCAAGTGGCCAAACCGAGCATGCCATAGCTTGGACTGTGTCTGAGAAATAAGAAGAAGAGAAGTAAGAGCTGAAGAAGACTTCAATTTGTAGACTCCATTCTCCTCATACCCTGCAAAGAGAACCTTCCTCGATCCACGATTAAGGACTCAAATAGTGTCACTGTCAAATTCCACCAAAAGGCCAAGAGCACAAATCTTATGAACCGAAAGTAAATGATACCCCAATCCGGGCACATGCAACACCTCAAAGGTGTGGATACCACCACGTCCATCTGAAATAAGCTGCATCTCACCCCGCACAACAATAGAAACAAAAGAGTTGTCTCCAATGAGAATCTGCCCACGCGAAGGTCGCAAATGGGCAACACCAACAGGAGTCATGTGCCATGAGGCACTACTGTCCACAATCCACTCTCGAGCCTGAGGAGTTGTCATTGCAGCATCAAAAGTTGTCGGTGTAGAGTCCTCAATGACTGCTAAGTGTAGAAAAGCAGCTGATGAGGGTGCAGCCACCGCTCCAGAGTCCTTCGTGTCCTTCTTCTTGGTATCCTTCTTGTCTTTGTCGGGGCAATCCTTCTTCCAATGACCGGTCTTTCCACAAATATGGCAAGTCGATTCCTTCTCCTTGTCCTTCTTAAATTTGTTGTCCTCCTCCTTTTTCTTTTTGTCCTTTCCCTTCTTCTGATAGGCCTGGCCAACCAATGCCTCCGATTTGGAAGCATTCTGTCCCTTCAATTGTTCCTCCTGGTCCAAGACCATAGGAACCAACTCTTTCCACCGAAGAGTCAACTCCTGCCCTGAAGCAATAAGAGCGGAATAAAAAGTACCAAATCAAGGCGGCAACTGGGATAGTAAAGTGATCGCCATGTCTTCGGAGAAAATAGACTTCTCCGTATTTTGAACCTGCATCTGAAGCTGCCGAAGCTTGTTGATGTGTTCCCGAAGCGAAGAAGACTTATTCACAGACAAAGTCCGTATCTGCACCTCCAAAGAAACCCTCTTTATCAGGATCATCCGATTGTACATCTGGTCGAGCTCCAACCATATCTCACGAGTCACCATCAAGTGCTTGATGTGAGCTATCACGGCTGTGGTGCAATACAGAAACAGAAAAGATCGAATCCTGGCATTCAGTTTGTCCCAATGAGACTGGGCCTTGGTCAACTCCACACGAGCATTGAAAGAGAGTTTGGACTCATCCCTCACCGAGGGCCTGTTAATCTCCTCCATCACCAGTTCCACTAAATCATAAGACTCCAAAATGGCCAACATCATCACCCGCCAGATGCGGTAATTGTCACCATCAAGCTTTTGATCCGTTGGAAGAGCCAGTAGGACAAGCACCTTCCTGTCCATGATCGCCTGGAATTTCAAATCAATCTCTGTAGACATGTTAACCTGCAATACCTGCACAAACGCAAAAGTAGCTCCCTCTAATTGTGAAAACGCAACCTTCTAGGACCGATTCCTCCGCTCCCCAAGCCTTCTTCACCCACCGAAGTGATAAAAATGTAAAATCTGCAATGGAAGGCCTCAAACGCAGCCTTCCTCCCCTTTGAACAGCAATAACCTGCAGCAAATTCACAGATTAGACTCCTTTCTCGCACGCCCACACGCACTTCAGCCTTGATCCACCGCCCTCCCACTCGCCCTCGAATCCTGGAAACACAGCCTTGTGTCGCGTGAAATCTCCTGTTCAGATAGGTTCAGCCCTCAATCAGTCCATCTTCACCGCTCTGATATCATGTCAGAGTGCAGTGATGCGGAAACGTAGGACAAAGACTGAGAGTGAGTGAACACACACAGAGAGAGAGAGAGCAAAGGAGACAGTGTAAACGCAAAAAATCTATGGTGTAGTGTGCTGTATAAGAGTGCAAAAATACACAAGGGGGCAGAGGAAATATCTGCGTATGTCTCCAACTTGATGAGCTCGATCTCCGTCAGTCCGAGTACAGTCTATCTTAGCCAACAGATCTCGAGATCAGAATCTGAAACCACTGAATAATGTGCCAACAATGTGCTGGAGGACTGCTATATAAAGCAGAAATAAAAGGCATAAAATAAACAGGTCGGCTACATTAATGCAACCAACTGCAATAAAATAATGCCAAAAAAACTGTCCCACTGCACTGTAGACTGCCACATGGCACCTGCGCAGTCTGCTGAGTGGTTGGCGGCTGACATGGCACTGTACTCTATCTGCCTCTAACGTGGCTCTATAATCTGTCTGTTGTATCAAACCCTAACTGTGCAAAAACCCTAACACAACTTGTCCATGGGATGACTCAAATGCTAACAGTTTCACCTAGGCATGGTTAGGTGGCTGGAGGCTTCCACCCGAATTATTAGAGTGGAGATGGTGAGTGCAACAGTGAGAGTGGAGGGGATGAATAGACATTTTGTGGGGTGAGAGGTGAGTGGGATGTTGACACATAGTGAAGGGTTTCAAGGGTGCACCCTTGCATAAGCACCAGAAAATGTTCAGTGACATGGTGAACTCCCTACATGTTGGGGGGAGGTGCTAAGGTGGACTATGGTGATGCATCGGTGTTGTGCCATGACACGATACCGTGTCGTGTCGACCTTCGTGTCGCATTACCGCGTCGAGTTGGGTTCCTAGCCCGAAGGGGGAGCCATGACGTGTTATGCCATGTTGAGTTGGCGTGTTGGTGTCGTGCTGAGTTGACATGTCGTGTAGAGATGGTCCACAATGCGACGCGCATGACTGGGATCGAGGGGGATCCATAATAGTTCTCCCCTTTAAAAATGAGGCAAAGCCAGGCTCACGTAAGCGGAGGAAACCCCGGCCTGCGATATTCACCCCCTTACCTCTCGCCCCAACTAAAGTGAGAGCTCGTCCCCCTCAGTGTTCACTCAAAGTGCTCACCAATCCACTCACTTAGCTACATGCAATCCCATGGGAAGCCCAAGGCCACTATGATCATGCCCAAGCATGATAAGAGTGTTGCCCCACAGCGCACCATGCCCCGCAACAATGCAGGGCCCCTACGACCATGCCCAAGCGTGATAGGAGTGTTACCCCACAACCCACCACTATAGGGTAACACTCCTATCACGCTTGGGCATGGTTGCAATGGCCCTGGGCTTCCTATTGGATTGCACATAGCTAAGTACGTGGGTTGGTGAGCACTTTGAGTGAATAGAGAGGTAGACGGGCTCTCATTTTAGTTGGTGCGAGAGGTAAGGGGTTGAATATCCTAGGCATGAGTTTCCTCCTCCGCTTGCATGGGCCTAAATTTGCCTCGTTTTTCAAGGGGAGAACTCCTTGCCCATGGGGGGGAGTCTAAGGCTTGTTCCAGAACCACGCCGCATCACGACACTATGGAGGTGAAAGACTTGATTGATTCCAAAGGAAGTTGGCTCCTTGCCTATTGGGGGGAGACCTTGACACACTTCCATGACGTGTTGTGCTGTGACTTCAAAGAGATGAAAGACTAGACCCAAGGAAAAGCTCCATAGCACTTAGTAGGGCATTCTATGCTTTCTCTCATCCATTAACAACATTGATTCATTCACCTCAAAGTCTATTTCTTCTCTGTTTTTGTTTGTATTTGCATTTTTTCATTTTTGTGTTTTGCATTTATTGCATTATTGTCAAAGTTATTGTCTTTCATTCATATTGATACATTCTGTGTTTTCTACGTACAAACTCTAGCATATCTTCAAAGTATTTAGCATTCATTTTCACTTCACCACAATGTATTTCTTTCTTTATCTGTCTTCATTTCAATCTTTATTTCCTTCTCTCATATTTTTAAGTCTCTCTTTTGTAATTCTTTTAGGTACTGACCTCCGACACCTAGAGGCTATCCAAATCACTGACAGCACAACACCCTCTTCAAGGATTGTCCACGGGCTATCTAAATACAAGGTTGTGCAAGGCACCTAGCAAAATTGCTCGAAGTGCACTATCCAAGCTCCAATTAGGACTATTGAGGGCACCACCTTGAATCTACCACCTTGCTCATGGGTTGTCATATTAATTTTCTCTTGGATGGACCTTTTGGGTACTGACCTCCGACACCTACACACTAACCCAATCAACGACAACACCCTCTTTGGGTATTGTCCACAAGCTACCCACCTACAAGGTTGTGCAAGACAGCCTAGCAACAATCCCCAAGAGACATTTTGGGTACTGACCTCCGACACCTACACACTAACCCAATCAGCGACAACACCCTCTTTGGGTATTGTCCACAAGCTACCCACCTACAAGGTTGTGCAAGACAACCTAGCAACACTGCCCAAGAGACATTGTCTAAGCTTCAAATCATCACTTTGGCAATCCTCACAACATCTATAGGGGATGCTCTCCATTCGATCTTGCCAATCATACCAAAATGCCAGACATATCCTTCAGAAACCTACAAAAAATCAAGAAAGTATGTTGCATTTTGATGGGGACTGCCTCCTAGAGAAAATGGCACTTTGCTCAATGCTACATTTTGGCTTCAACATCCACAAGAATGCAAAGAAAGCCTAGAAAATGACCTGCTGAAGATGAAAAATAACAGCTGAAAGGTGTTTGCAGGCTGTGTTTTGCAGGTTAGAGGCTGCAAACAGCTGCATATTAGAGACTGCTGCCTGCTTTAACTGAAAATGACCTGCACAAAGTGGAGAATACCTGAATTTTAATGACGTTGGTAAGGATGGTTGCAAGAGATCTGCATGCAGCAAATCAGGTTGCAAACACTGCAATAGAAGGGCTTGCCACTTTCCAACTCTTGGTTGGGCACTGATAACATGTGAGATAGTGCACTAGAAGAAGGAACGCAGAGAAAAGAGAGAGAACAAAGATGAAACACAATGAGAACAGAGGAAACGCTGATTTGAAAACATAATGCACAAGTGCACACAATCAATCCCTTCACACTGTGGAGATGCATTAATGAGGGCATCGGAATGATGGCAAAACATCTGATTGAGGATGGTTATTGAGAATGTGCAGTAAAAAGCTTCTCTGACTCTTGCTTTGGTTATGATACCATATGAGGGTGCACAATAGATAAAGGAATGGAGAGAAAAGAGAAAGCAAGATGAAACACAATGAGAACAAAAGGAACACTGATCTTATGACATCGATATATAAGGCTAAGGCCAAACACAATCTGGCCTACATGCTACAGAGGTACATCAATGAGGGCACCAGACTAATGGCAAAAGATTTGAATGAGGAAGATGAGTGAGAATGATGATGGATCATGGCTGGAATAATGGGTGAGAAATGTTCTAGAGGCATCGTCGGGACCAGCCTGATGTAGGCATTGACCAAGGAACAGGTCAACCTGCTGCAAAAATACCCAAAAAGATGTCTGACCAGCTGAAATGGCCTACTACAAGCTGGAGATGAAGGCATCCAGCTGATACACCAGCATAAGTGGCAAATGTACTCACTAAAATCAATTGCGGTCAGAAGAAGCTGGTGGATGACATGGAGAAGACACTCTAATCTCCACCTAATGTGCATGAACAGAAGAAGATTGACACACAATGGCATGCTAAGACAATGAGAGCACCCCCAAAGTCCTGGTCTGACTCAAACTCAAGCTCGCAAAGCAAGAGATGTACACATAAGAAGACATAGGATAACATGTCTCTTTTACTGCAAGTTAGATTTTAGGTCTCGGTGATTTATATAACCCCACAATCAAGTAGTATTGATTATGGTCCATATATGTTTAAGTCTAGAATGTGTCCTTCCATTTCCACCAATAATAACTTCATATTGAAATCATCATCACATTTCAACATGACAAAAAACTGTTGAAAGGAAACTCTGCATGATAATTTTCTTTGAGCCACTTTTGTCCAAACAAACCTATTGAAAACTTCAATAACCGTAGCATCATCTAAAAAATTTCTATGATATACTTTTGCTGGAAAAATCAAAGCTGACATAAGATCAAAACTATACTAACTGTTAACCTTCTGGAACATCAAAACTAGCAAAATGATTAATTCAAACTATATGCTTGCCTGCAGCTCTATATCTATATGGATATGTTCGAAGAGGATCCAACTGTGTCACCATGCTCAAGTCCGCCATTGTCTTATCACGATCACAATATTCAGACCGCTTCTCATATGCAGAAGCATTATTCCTCGCTTTTTCAATGAGTTTGGTCATCTCTTCATAAGCAGCAGCTCTGTCATTTTTCAAATAGAAGACTCTGGCAAGTCCTTGATGCGCCCTTGTGTGACGAATCTCAAGGGCACTCATGTAGCAATCAGCAGCCAGATCCAACTTGCCACAATCCACATAGACGCTCCCCAAATTGTTAAGAGCCTAAGTTAAGCACAAGAATCCATGAGGCATATTGAACCGTATGCTCTTAAAGTGTCTAAAGATGTTCTTATTCATATTCATACCTGGCCTTTCCGAAGACCATCCGAAGGGCATTTTAGAGCTTCCTTAAGAAGCTCCACCACTTGTGTAGAGGATTCAAGGTCCCGGCTTGTATCTGCTAATGCGTAAGCTTTCAAGAAGAAAGCCTCAAAGGATCGTTGAATGTTGATAGATGCATGCGCTTTTTGAATGGCCTCTTTGCGATGCCCTGTGTCATAAAGAATCCAACCCTCATACACCAAGCGTTCATATTCTGTGGGAGCATTCTCCCTAGCAAGCTGGAGACTCCTCATTGCCGCTTTTGGACAGTTTAGCCTAAAAACAAAGTAAACATCAGTAATTTGCATCCTTCAAAGCATCATTCAGGAAGAATGTAAAAATTCTCATATTGCAGAGCAAAGAATGTACCGCAGAAGTAGTAATGATTGTCGGAAAAACAGTAGAGCCTTTCCAGGATCTGACTCCAGCATCTGATGGACAACAGCTAGCGAGCCAATGTCATCCACAGAGGACCATCGATCATACAACTGCATCCAGCAGTCCGCTGTGTTCCATTGCTCAACATGGGGGGAAAGAAGGTCAAGCAACTTCGAAGCACGTACACGGCCAGAGTACAAAGTGTATTTTGGGTTAAGAGTAAGCAAGGCACGAACATCCCTAATAGCTCCTGCATAATCCTGCCCAGCAAGGCAAAAATACACTCGCAATTCAAGACAATCTGTGGTAACTTTGAAACCAAGAATTCGGTTTATCTCCATGATTGCTGCAGGAATGTTCAGCTCATCCATGTGTTTTGCTGCTCTGTACTTGTAGGGATATGTTAGAGTTGGATCCAGCTCAGTTGCCAGGTTCAGGTTGGTGATTTTTTCCTCCTCAGAGCAGTAAAGAGATTTTTCGGCAAACAACCAACCCGGAGATTTCTCATGGCAGACTAATGAATTAATTGTCTCTAGGGCTGCATGCTTGTGCCCAAGCTCATACTTAGCACGAGCTAGACCAGCCAAAGAGTACACATGTCCCTCTTCTGCTGCAGCTTCGAAAAGTTGATAGGCATCACAGAATTGCTTCCTTTCAAGCATAGCACAGCCAAGTTGGTGCAGTGCCAAAGCTTTCTGCCTGCCAGGAGAAGCACTTTCCTTCATATTCTCAAGAAATAGGAGGCAGAGATCAGACCTCAAGTCTTCTTCTATTGCTACTTGGCTCAATAGACTGTAAAGAGCAAATGACGCTCTTCTCCTTGTCATGAACACCCTGGTATCAGGTCTGCCTAGTAAACTTGCAACTTGAGGGTCCTGAAGGATGCCAGGAAGTTCCTGGAACAAAACCTCCAGGCAGGAGGCAGCAAGTGCTTGAGCATCTTCTTCCAGTGCATATTCCATAAACATGACTGCATCCTGCCTACAATGGACCGAGGTTGCCAGTATGTTGTCGCAGGCAATCTTTATATTCTCACAGCAATACCTGTTGGAAAAAGCCAGTATCTCAAGGAACTCTTTGGGTTCAAGACAAGGTAATCTGCCTGTCCTGCTAAACTCATCCACGGCACGCATTGCCTCCACTGAAATACCATTCTGAGAGAAATCAATATGTTGTGTTCTGGATTCTGTAAAGCAGCCATTAAGCATGGCATCAAACGGAACTGAAAGGGCAGCCATTTTCTGCCGACCACAAATGACTGCTTCATTCCCAATGGAAAAGGTAATGATTTCATCCAAAGAACCCACTGAAGAGCACAACTCGACCTTGGCATGATCATCCAATGCCCTGCATACATCAGATGTCAATTCATCTGTTTCAAATCCAGTTCTTGTTGGTGTGTTAGGACAAGAAGACCATTGTGTCAATTCCTCGTCCTTTCTCTCCAGTTGCAGCCATGCCTTATACACCAACTTCTCATGGCGGCTAGTTGCAAGGCTCAATGCTACCCCTATGCTCCTGCGGAAAAGCTTGTTTTCCCCCAGGCCTTTAAAAACGAAGGCCTGCAGCAAACACAGGCTGGCTTTATCCTCTGCATCTGCATGCTCTAGCTCCTCATGAATTTGAGCAAGTGTATCCACATAATCAATAGGCTTGAAGTGAGGTTCAATGGCTGGATCTGCTAATTTAGAAGCCAGAGAACTGCCAAAGGACAAGTGAATCAGAGGCATAAGGACAAAACTTGACTGTATGGTCAGTATTACAAACAGAAACTCACCTGCGCATGCATTCTGCATCTTCTTGCACCTCCTTTCTGCATTTCCCTCTTTCCACCTGCAACCAGGACTGGGGCACTTTCTCTGCAGGAGAAATCGCGTGCACCTGATTACCTCTACATGATTCTGCCAGCCAACGGCCCCTCATTTGTCCACAGAAAGCTTATGAGCAGACAACCGCCAACAGCAGAAGGGGAATGCCCGCAGATTGATCGGTGAAGGCATTGACGAACCAGCACAACAGCAGAGCCTCTGCAGAAACAAATGTCAGGAAAAGACCATGGAAGAAAGGGTTTGTGATTGTGTCGGAAGATTGGGACCCGACTTCTTGAGTGATCAGATTGCAGGAGCGGGGGAAGCCACTGAGACCTAATGGCAGATTGTTCTCTGGCAAGAAAGAGGCATCCTTTGCTTGGGATGGAAGACAAACCAAGGGGTAGCGTGAGGTAGAAGACGGAAGGAAACAGGGCCTTATATGGGTGGAGAACACAGGGTGGGGTTATGAGGGCGGGGGTTCAAAGGAGAAACAGGGGCTCCGCTTCACTCGAAAGAAAGCGAATGAGAGAATCGAAAAGGAAGTATGTGAGCAGTTAAAATTGGGGAGGTGGAGGAAAACCCACTTACAGGAAAGGGGTTACATACAACGGTATAACTGGCAGAAAAAGGAAAGAGCTAGCTATCTATGCAGGCAGCAGCAACAGGGGAAGGAGAAGGGGCAGGGGAGCTCAAAAAAGAGGAGGCTTTTGAGAAACACGAGGCAACAAAAAGGCCACACATTAACTATACATACGTCTCGCCTTTTTCTTCTTCTTCTTTGAGCTTTCTCTGATTTCTGATCTTCTCCTTCTACTATCGCTCAAAAGTGTGGACGTTGGAGCCCTCGACACCTCGGTGTTCTCCTTCTCGTAAGAGTTTGGGCCTGGCTGGAAGCTTTGACAGACGGAGGAGCATGATCATCATGGCATGATGATGGTGTGTAGGAATATGTGCGCGCGCGCGTAGGCGTATATACATGCATCACTGATACATCTATTCTCCTCGGCTCGTTTGGCATGTTTCTACGAATGATATCGAGCAGCTCAGCGGTGCAATGGCGTGCAATGAGAGGGATGAAGGATAGAAAAGGGCAGCTCTTCTCGATCACTGCTGCGTTTGACTCTACAGGAATGCCAACGAGAGAGAGAGAGAGAGGAGAGAGAGAGCTACAGATGGGGGGATGGTGGGAATGATGTAGAGGGAGTCCACCCTTGCCTTTTAAGCTTCGCCACACACCTCACCCCTTGTAACGCCTCTGTTAACCTTCTCTCTCAATGTGGTGTAAGAAGGCTCTCGTCCTTGGGACTCGGGAGAAATTCAAACACCATAAAACCATAAGCCTAGAGCCCTAGAAGAGTAAGTTTTCAAACATGGAAGCTCTCTCTCTCAACCATATTCACACCATATGTATCTCTATGCTCATATGCCTATGTAGGAGGCCTCATAAGCAAAGTTGGCCTATAAGATTGGCCAATAAAAACATCCAACATACACATCTCACACAACAAGAGTCTACCCTAAAACATTTGGAGCACTAAGCCTTCAACATCGATAATTTGCAAAATCTACTTAGATGTAAGTTTTTCGGTCATATTATAACTAGAATTACCATAGTTCTCTCGAAACTAAACCTCGATTTTTCATGAGCACGCTCACAAGGCTAAGGAAGTGTTAAACAAGGAACCCTCGAACTTTAAAATGGAGCAATATTAGGCTAAATACCCACTAGCCTGGACATAACATAAAGGTTCCTTAAAAGGAGTTTGGGATTCAATGGGTTCCCTGAAAGAAGGAGCCTTTTGTTTTCACATTGATCGGGTGGATTTCATGCTATTGAATCTCTTGCTTGTCCATCTCTCTACATGCATTCATCTAACTTGCATGTGGCCTTCTCACTTTAATTGAATACTTTCAAAAATTTTGCATCATCATCAATCACCAAATGTGGATCCATATTTTGCACTCCTTTTGGGCCTCACAATCTTCAAGGCTTGAATTATCTAACCCACTTCCATCTCCCAATAGATCACCCATCCTTAAAGAAACACTAAGATTTTGACCCCTTTTTTTTTAGATGTACCAAAGGGAAGATTTGTTTCTTTCATGGAAGATAATTCATAGCAATTCTTCCTATCCCATATTGTTTGAAGTAGTGCATCATATCTTGTGCATTCATAGAGGAGCAACACATGCAAGTGTTATAGGAGGGTGTAACTTTCTTCAAATGTGTGTAGCTCGTGTCCTTAACATGTATGGGTGAGGATTTGTGGAAGAATACTTCCATGACAACTAGATTTATCAAAACTAACTAGTACTTTATGGGTCACAAGAAATTGTGTTTGATTTAATTGTTCATGAGTAAGTGCAAGAAAGAGCATGCATTATAGAGTCAAATGTTAGTTCTTGCAAACTTCCATGACAAGTGGTTGTATGCAAGCTCACATGCGAATACATAGCATAGCAACAAGATGGTTATTTCTATGCTCTCATTCCCATTGGGCAAAGAGGGTGATTACTAAGAGAGAACATGTGAATATCACTTGTTTCTTCCCTTACACAATGATAGATTATGATTTTGAATTTCGGGTTGATCATATATAAATAGTAAAATCAATGGGATTTTAGCATTGAAAGTGAGTTCATACACCTTAACATAAGTGGTCAATAGGTCAACTTTTCTAACAAAATTATGTGGTCTTTTGCCAGCAACTTTCTGATTCACTAAATAATTATATCATTTTGCTAAAAAATGAGTTTGTAGCTACTTAAGCAAAATAAAAACAAAACCTTCTTAGGCATGTTTAACCTTTCAAGAATGTCACTTGATAGCATTGGCCCAAGTAAATTAAGGTATGCACTTGTCAATAAACATAAGGAAGTGCGCTCTATCCTTTGAATATGTTTGTCATATGCCATTTTACAAGTAGCTTAGATATCCCACATGCATGCATATATTGCACACTTTCCAACGATGAAGACATTGTTTGTCACACTATGGTAGGGCAAGATGCTCTTACCAACAATTTCAGCATCACTAGTAAAGGTGGTATCTTAGCCTTAGTGAAAATCATTTTAAACTCATATGCACTAAATAACTAATTGTTGGTGAAGTTGCACATATGTCTTTTTATTTTAACAAAATGCCCATCTATGGTACTTTGTAAGTTAGTGATCCACTTGATTTAACAGTCCATTACACTTGAACCACTTGTTGTTTGAAAACAAAGGATGAGGTCATCAATGTTTAGCATCTCTCTCTCTCTCTCTCTCTCTCTCTCTCTCTCTCTCTCTCTCTCTCTCTCTCTCTCTCTCTCTCTCTCTCTCTCTCTCTCTCTCTCTCTCTCTCTCTCTCTCTCTCTCTCTCTCTCTCTCTCTCTCTCTCTCTCTCTCTCTCTCATTATGTGTCTAATCCATGTTGTTAAGAAATAGGAATTATTAGCACCATGAATTGAGTTAAGTCATGTCAATAAAAAGATCATTGAAATAACAACCAAACACATACATATGAAAAATGGTTGGGGCGAAAGGAACCTTAGGTAGGTGTGTTTGTAACTCATGGGAGTGTTTCATGATATGAGGGTTCAATCCTTTTTGAAAAAGTTCAAGTTATATATTGTTCTAGATTGGTGTGTCTATTGTTTGTTTATATATCTCTAGTGAGCTTTGTTCTTTCAAGCTTGATGCATCATGATTTGATTTGTTGGACTTTTTTAGCTTTATAGAAAACAAACTGAACCCTAATGGATATATGGCTGTGCAATCATTGTGGATCTCACCAATCGCACCGTTGTCCAAACAAGAATTAGGGATTATATGACTTATATTTATAGTTATAAAAGCCGATATACATACATCATCAAACTTTTTGGATCTTATGCCAATATCCTATAGCACATTGTTCAAACACTAAGAAAAGGTTGATTTATCCTTATGAGATCACCAATTGGAAATTGGAAGGTATAATTGAGCCAAGTACATGCACAACTTTTCAAATCATGTTCTTGCTCCGCAATAGTTTGGATAAACTTTAATTGTGTCAAAGTTGTAGTATTACCAACAATTGAGCTGCCAATGAAGGAAGGTTTATCTCCATTTGCACAACTTCTAATTACACTCACAGTAGCAATAGTGGTGGGAATAAAAGGGGCTACTTGGCTAATTATTTTGAACACTTTTAGTCTTCTTGCTACACTTGTGGCTCTCTCCACCATTGAGCTTGCCAAGCTTACTTTCTTCCTCCTTTTGTTTTAATCAGCAACCACACTATTCAAGGAGTATTCCTCGAGCTTTTATTGTGCAGTTATCACATATTCTAAGAGCCTTACGTGATGGTGTGTTTGAGACAATATTATAAACATAGCATTCAAACGGTCACTTGGGCAATGAAATGCTAACAAATGGATTGCACATACATGTTGCTCCTTGAAGTATTCACACGTGTCACTTTGCATCAACTTTTGAGTGTGGGCATTCTCAATGCTAAATCCATGTGTAAAGCACCTTTTTACTAAACTATTGAGGTGTTACATGGACACAAATTCAAAGCATTTTTTTCACAAACTACACATCCTTATGATGTAAAGCACTATGTTGTCTACATAACAAGCTTCTAATCACAGATGTCTCGATCACATAAAGTTTATGTATCTTGAATTGGCTCAGCCATTTACTCTTTGTGATGCTTTGGGATAATTAAAGCAACTTGAGGATCTTGTTATTGCTTTGTCAAAAAACGTGTTTTACAAAAATAATGGTTATGAATCAATAGGTACCAAGAGTTTCCTTCCATTAAATTTGAATTCAATGTTAACCTTCCAAGGTTCCTTTGATGAAGCTTGTAATAGAATATGCACTAAGGTCATGTGTTCATGCATGATAGATGTGATCATAAGGTGATAGGATAAAGGGATGTGTGAGTGGTCAAAGATAGGCATGGGCTGGCTAGTTCAAGGACAACTAACCTTAAGTGGCTAAACATAAGTGCAACTATTAAATGGGAAAGTGCCACCCAAAATATAATGTATTCCAAGTACATCAAGCCTAAAGCTCTATGGAACTAACATCATATGAGAAAAACCAAGCAAACAACACAAACTAACCTAGCAGCAAACGTGTCTGGATCCATCCCACATTAGATGGTCGTCTACAATCATTTTAAAAGCGATCTACCCTACTGGTGGTTATACGCAACCATAATGACAAATATATCCAAAATTATAGAGACACATGCGGTTTGAAACAAGTGGAATTCCACTCATCTTTTGTGATCAACAAGATTGCTAACTAGATTGCATGCCAGAGACTTCAAGGTTTGCAAGTTATGTACCACGAACATACTGCTCACTTTTGATTTTCAATAAAAAATAACAGCCCTCTAATCATATCATTCAAAAAACACTTTGTCTAATACATGATAGTCAAAGCCCAAAACCTTCACATTTTAAGCATTTGTTTTATGTAGTTCAGAATTCCGCTATAATATGAAATTGATAGGATGCATCAAAGAACACTTCTTAAACTATCAAACAGAAGAGCCAGGTTCACTCATGGTCAACTAGGAAACATCTTAGAGAGCATATTTGCCACGTATCTTTGATTGTCGACAATTGATTCATATCTATAGCAATTCCTCTAACATAGACTAGCCTTTTGCATGACATAATAGTAGCACTTGTCACTAAATTGATCACTTATTCCGCATTCTCTATTTAATAAATTCATGTCAATAAATTAATGACTCACTTTTCTTTAAGTGTTGATGATGATCTAGCATGGCCATGAGACCATTTAGAGACCAGTATTCCTAGTGCATCACTTAATGGGGTGATCAAAGCACTATGACGGGCATATCTGGTACACGCATTACAAGTTATGAAGGAGGAAAGAAGTGTTTGCCAAGTGTAAGAGTGTACACAAGAACCAAGGAGTTACACATAAATGAAGATGGATTGAGTTCTAAGAAGAGGAAGTGCATTAGCATTCTGTATATGTATTTATGTGTGCGTCCAGGGACGCATGGGAATGTTTACTTGTGTGTAATGAGCATTACATTCATTTGGGGTCATCCTCTCCCCTACAAGTCAAGGTTTAAGGTCTTTATTTCATTAAGAAAGACAAGAGAGGGAATTCTCTCACTAAGAAAGTCGAGAGACGTGATCCTATCGAAGTGAGGAGAGAAGTGTTTTTCTCTTTCTAAGGTCTAAAATGACACAATCTTTTGTGTGGAATTCAATCTTGAGGTTGAGGCCCAAGGCAATCTAATGAACTCTCCTTATCTATGACTGAAGGTAGTTGCATGGACCACAAGTTAAGAGTACAGTTTAAAAAGCTATTTTTTGGAAAATCCATTTCTAAAATATATTGCAATAGAAAAACGATCTCTAAAAACGGGCCGCAGGGTTATTGGAAATAGCGTGATCTACAACTTTCATGTTGGACGTTTTTTCATCCAAACAACGCACAAAGAGATGTCTCGAACTTAGTGCTGCAGAGTGGAACAACCACATCTTGCATGAAGATCAACTCAACTCTCTCTCCAAGAACAGACATTCTTGAAAGCCTATAAAAGAGGAGGCTCTCCTTGGGTGTAAGGGAGAGGTGAAGGAAGCATCACTTTGCATGTATCCAAGAGGAGAAGAGAAGGTGCAAGTGCGATGGAAGCCCTACTGAAATCAAGTGCTACGAAAGCTCTGCTGAAATTGTGTTGCGGAAGCTCTGCTAGAATCAAGTTCCAAGAGGAGAAGAGAAGGTGCAAGTGCTACGGAAGCTCTGCCAAAATCAAGTTCCAAGAGGAGAAGAGAAGGTGCAAGTGCTGTGGAAGCTCTATTGAAATCAAGCGCCAAGAGGAGAGCCCTACACATATTGTGTAGGAGAGAAGGAGACTCAAGAAGGATCAAAAGGTGCCAACTTCCAAGTTGTGCTAGTGTTAGCCGGTTGTATACCGTGCAAGGAATTGTAATCTTGTTTCCAAGATCTACAAGTAAGAACTAGCTTATGTGTAACAGAGGAGCTTGCTCCTTGTCAATAATATAACTCCACAAGGGGGGGGACTGGCCCATCTTCCAGTCCTTAGTGTGTTGGCAATTTCTCTATGTTATAGAATCCGAGATACACGCTCGACTTTCTTATATACTCAAAAGAAATATGGTAAATATTATACTAGCACAAAGAGAGAACATATGAGACTGTGACTTGACATGACTTGTTGAACTATTTCATAAATCTTGGGATACATAGCTTTTGGGATTTCATATGGCTTTGACTCATGGCTTGACATTACATTGGATTTTCTTCTGAGATCATACAACACCTTGTCCTTCATTTTGCTTGCTTTGTCACTTTTTACTTTGCTTGCAGCTTCTTTGACTTTGACTTTGCTCTTCTTATCCCCTCAAGCAAAGATACCATCATCTTTGAGGCAACGAAAATGTCTACAGAGTCTTCAAATAAGATCTAGAGAGATAGAGAGATTGACAACACACCAAGGACTGGAAGATGGGCCAGTCCCCCCCCCCCCCCTTGTGGAGTTATATTATTGACAAGGAGCAAGCTCCTCCATTACACATAAGCTAGTTCTTACTTGTAGATCTTGGAAACAAGATCACGGTTCCTTGCACGGTATACAACCGGCTAACACTTGCACAACTTGGAAGTTGGCACCTTTTGATCATTCTTGAGTCTCCTTCTCTCCTACACAATATGTGTAGGGCTCTCCTCTTGGCGCTTGATTTCAGTAGAGCTTTCGCAACACTTGCACCTTCTCTTCTCCTCTTGGAACTTGATTTCGGTAGAGCTTCCACAACACTTGCACCTTCTCTTCTCCTTGATTTTAGCAGAGCTTCCGCAGCACTTGATTTCAACAGACTTTTGTAGCACTTGATTTCAACAAGGCTTCCGCAGCACTTGATTTCAATAGAGCTTTCGTAGCACTTGATTTCAACAGGGCTTCCGTAGCACTTGCACCTTCTCTTCTCCTATTGGATACATGCAAAGTGATGCTTCCTTCACCTCTCCCTTACACCCAAGAAGAGCCTTCTCTTTTATAGGCATTCAATAACTTCTCTTCTTGGAGAGAGAGTTGAGTTGATCTTCATGCAAGATGTGGTTGTTCCACTCTACAGTACTAATTTCGAGATATCTCTTTGTGCGTTGTTTGGATGAAAAAACGTCCAAGATAAAGGTTGTAGATCTCGTTGTTTCTGATAAACCCCGCGCCCTATTTTTAGAGATCGTTTTTCTATTGTGAGATATTTTAAAAATGGATTTTCCAAAAAATAGCTTTTTAAATTGTACTCTTGACTTGTGGTCCATGCAACCACCTTGAGTCATAGATAAGGAGAGTTCATTAGATTGCCTTGGGCCTCAACCTCAAGATTGAATTCCACACAAAAGCTTGTGTCATTTTAGACCTTAGAAAGAGAAAAGCACTTCTCTCCTCACTTCGAGAGGATCACATCTCTCGTCTTTCTTAGTGAGAGAATTCCCTCTTTTGTCTTTCTTAATGAAAGAAAAGATCTTAAACCTTGACTTGTAGGGGAGAGGATGGCCCCAAATGAATGCAATGCTAATTACACACAAGTAAACATTCCCAGGCGTCCCTGGATGCACACATAAATACATATACAGAATGCTAATGCACTTCCTCTTCTTAGAACTCAATCCATCTTCATTTATGTGTAACTCCTTGGTTCTTGTGTACACTCTTACACTTGGCAGACACTTCTTTCTCCCTTCATAACATGTACTGCATGTACTAGATATCCCCATCACAGTGCTCTGATCACCCCATTAAGTGATGCACTAGGAATACTAGTCTCTAAATGGTCTCATGGCCATGCTAGATCATTGTTAACACTTAAATAAAAGTGAGTCATTAATTTATTGACATGAGTTTATTAAATAGAGAATGCATAATAAGCAATCAATTTAGTGACACTCTACCTCTCTCTCTACATCTTTCTTTTCTCTGATATATTCTCCATCTGTGCCAACATAATAGTCGCCATATATATTTTAAGTATATAAGAAAGTCAAGCGTGTATCTCGGATTTTATAATAGTGGTATCAGAGCAGGTCTCTTTGCTTTTCTCAAAGTAAAGGCGATCCTTGTAAGAAGAAGGTAAATATGGCAACTGATGAAGCACCTATAAGTGAGCAATTACAGGCTCAATTGACAAAGTATTGTATCTTGTTGAAGATCCCTGAAGTATGTCAATTGATTGATAGCTTAAGGGCAATGGAAGAAGCTACTTATGAAGGACCAAATCCTCCAAAAGATGGTGATACTGGAGGAAACACCATTGCACCAATTGATGGTGAAGATGCAAAGCATCCAATTGCTAAGAAGCTTCCTAGAAGGAAGAAGGATTCTCGAGTCAAGAAGAGTAAAAAGACCTCACCTCGAGTGAGGCGGATAAGGAGCGAGTCATCTCCCTCAGCAACCAGCTACTCTCCTGATTACTCAAGTTCCTCCTCCTCCTCCTCCTCCTCCTCATCTTCTCGTTTCTACTCTCTTGGTTCTAAGTCTCGTGCAATCCGCAAATAGACAAAGAGAGGCCATAAGAGGAGCAAGCTTAAGAAGACTAAGACCTTCAAGTCTGGGGATAAGGACATAAAGTCTGACTCTTACTCCGGTAAGAGAGATCTTGCTAAGGTGTTAGCCTTTGTTAGGCAATTTGAAGTTGCTTTCTCGGATGGTAATTTCTCAGAAAAGTCCAAGCTCATGCATGTAGGCATGCACTTAAAAGACACCGCTAGCAATTGGTGGTTGACTCTCATTTTGGAGGGAAGGAAACCTATGACTTGGGAAAAGTTCAAGAAGAATTTTTATGCTCAGTTCTTGCCTCCTAATTTTGAGAATTATGTCAAGAAGGAGTGGGATTGGCTAGGCCAGAAAGAGCATGAAAAGGTCACTAGTTATGTGGACAAGTTTTAGTCTACTCTTCTCAAGGTTACTCCTTTCATGGAGATCAACGATGAAGAGAAGAAAAGGGAGTTTGAAGCTGGCCTACTCCCTCATTTACACAAAACCATGAAGGTGTATCCACATGAAACCTTATCTCGTATAATGGAGTCTGCCATCATAGTTGAAAGTTTGCATATACCTAGTACATCTTGAAAGTTGGAGATGAGGTCTTATAGAGCTAGACAAGAGCAGCTCTATGATCAACCAAGAGATAGGACTAATCAAAGAAGACCTACCTTTACCCATGACCAATATTCAAAGCCAGAGGGTAACAAGAAGAAGCGCAAGTATCTCTCACCCTCTGAGATACAAAAGTACAAAGAGGAAGGAAGGTGCTTTCTTTGTGGTGAGTTAGGGCATATGAAGCCTGATTGTCCTCGCAAAAGGAAGGAAGCAAATGTGATTAAAGATCCTTCTGCGCCATCCTCAAATTCTGTTCCGGATGTGCAAGCTAACACTCATTCAAATGAGAAGAAAAGACAACTCTTAAAGGGTTGGGGAACACTCAACAACCAACGAGTTTTGATACTCTTTGATCTAGGGTCCTCAGATAATTTTGTGCCAGTAGATACTGTTGAAAGGCTACAAATTCCACTAGATCGATTGGAAACACCAATTGGATTAGATTCGCATTTGAAGGACTTATAACCAATTCTACTCCTATTCAAGGGAAGTTGAATCTTAGAATTGGGAATTACCGCGACCAAGAATCTTTTCTACTTGCACCCATAGGTAACTGTGATGTTATCTTGGGCATGCCTTGGCATTACAAGATTAGACCTCTTCCCGATTTTGTTAAGAAAACCCTTGCATTTCAATTCAAGGGTCGAAACATAGTATGCATTACTGATGCTAGAGATTGGCATGTGCCAATGGTTAGTCATTTTAGCATTTCTAAAGAAATGAAGAAAGCTATTTCTGCATATATGATTTTTGTGAGAGAGTCAAAAGAAACTAATGATTCAAGGGCACTTGGTGCCTCTAATGAACACACAATACCAACTAATGCTTCTAAGTCTCAAACTTTAAAAGAACCCCTCTCTTTAATTGATCAAGTTAGACATGATTTTGTTAAACAATATGAAGATTATTTTAGTGATTCTCCCAGGAGAGTTACCTCCTAAGCACCTGGAAGATCACACAATTTATCTTATCCGAGGCAGTTCACCACCTAACCAATCGCCTTACCGAGTAAGTGCAAGTCAGCAAGAGGAGATCCTAACACAAGTAAACGAATTGTTGGAAAAAGGGTTAGTTCAACCTAGCTCTTCTCCATACTGCTCTCCAGTCTTACTTGTTCAAAAGAAAGACGGTTCTTTCCGTATGTGCATAGACTACAGATCTTTGAACAAGATCACAATCAATAATCATTTTCCTATCCCAAGGATAGTTGATATCTTGGATAAGTTGCAAGGGGCTAGTATCTTTAGTCGCATTGATCTCAAGAGTGGCTATCACCAGATATGGATAGCACTTGAAGATGTTCATAAGACAGCTTTTCGTATGACATTTGGACTATACGAGTTCTTAGTCATGCCATTTGGTTTAACTAATGCACTCGCCACATTTAATCGAATGATGGAGAGAATTTTTAGACCTCACTCAAAGTTCACAAGTGTCTTCTTTGATGACATTCTAATATTTTCACAGTTTGAAGAAGAGCATAGAAAGCATGTATCTATTGTTTTTCAAGAGCTTTGCAAGCATAGACTACAGGTCAATGCTAAGAAGAGTGAAATTTTCCTTTCGGAAATTCATTACTTAGGCCATATTGTTTCTCACAATTTGGTGAGAATGGATCCTGAGAAGATTCGAGCCATTGTTGAATGGCCTACACCTACTTCTGTACATGAAGTTAGAAGTCTCTTGGGCCTATGTTCATACTATAGGAGGTTCATACGAGGTTTTATGTATGTTGCATCTCCTCTACATGACCTTACTAAGAAGCAAATGCCTTTTTGCTAGGGATCAAGGCAACTACAAGCCTTTGAAAGAATTAAGTTTCTTGTCACTCAAGAACCAGTTCTCATAGTTCCAGATCTTCAAAAACCTTTTGAAGTTCACTGCAATGTTTTTGGGGATTGCATTGGAGCTATGCTTAACCAAGAGCACCATGCAGTAGCATTTAAGTAGCATTTGAGAGTCAACGCCTTAAGGACCATGAGCTACATGCTCCAGTATATGAGAAAGAGCTTATGGTGGTGGTACATGCTCTTCAAGTATGGAAACACTATTTACTTGGTGCATGTTTTGTTATTAAAACAGATCACCAAAGTCTAAGATACTTCCTCACTCAAAAGAAGCTCTCAGAGAAATAGATGCATTGGGCAAATTTCTTATCTATGTTTCATTTTCAAATCCTTTACACATTTGGAACTAAGAATGTGGTATAGCAGATGCTCTATCACAGCGACCTCGAGTGAATGCAATCACAACTATTTACCATAACGAGTTCATGGATTTACCAAAAATGTATGCAACTGATTTCGACTTCTCAACCATATGGGATCAGCTTAACTCAGGTCACTCGATTACACCTTACTCGATTCGAGATGGTTATTTGTATCATCATCAAGCAATTTGTGTAGCATTACCATTGCGACACAAGGTAATGGATGAAGCACATGCATCTCCATATGCTGGACATAGGGGTATTCTACCCACTATTCAAGCATTGGAAAGATATTTCTTTTGGCCGACTCTTAGAGCTGACATTGAAAGATATGTCCGCGAGTGCAAGATATGCCAAAAAGTAAAGTATGACAAGCATAAACCACCTAGTCTACTAAAGCCATTACCTATTCCCAATGAGCCTTGGGAAAGTATAGCCATGGACTTTATCATGGAGCTTCCTCGCACACAAGCAGGTAATGATGAATCTGGACTATCATTGATAGATTCAGTAAGCAAGCTCACTTTATACATGTGTGAAAGACAATCAAAGCCGATCATATGGCTAAGCTATTCATTGCTCATATTTTCAAGCATCATGGCATGCCTAAGTCCATTATAGATCCCCGCATAACGAGCCTCTTTTGGCAAGCTCTCTTCGAGAACCTCGGGACAAAGTTAAAGTTTTCATCCTCTTATTATCCTCAAACGGATGGGTAGAGTGAAAGTGCTAATTCTATTGTTTTGGACCTTTTGAAACCCTATGTCTTTGATAATCAAAAAGAATGGGAAAAATATTTGCCTTTAGTAGAGTTTGCATACAATAATACGATGCACTCTAGTACTGGTAAGGCACCCTTTGAGATCATCTATGGTAAGCCTCATTTACTACCCATTCTTCTTACGAAGTATAAGATCTTTGCAGTAGATGAGTTTGTTAGAGACATTGATACAACTTTCACTCAAGTAAAAGCTGCTATCCAAAGGACACAAAAGAAGCATAAACGTGAAGTAGATAAGCATCGTCGTAAGTTAGATCTCAAGTTGGGACAGTATGTTCTTCTTAAGTTTGAGAAGGCTCACTTGAAGAAGCAGAAAGGTCAAAAGGGTAAAGTGGTTAAGATTTCTGATTGCTATTATGGCCCTTTCAAGATCACACATAAGATAAACGATGTGACTTTTTGTTTGGATCTACCAAGTCATTGGAATATTCATAATGCTTTCCATATAAGTTTGCTACGTCCCTATATTGGAGAACCTCCAATGGAACCAATCAAGGAAGATTTACCTGTCATAGAAGAAACAGAAGAGTTCCTTGTGCTTGAAAGAATTTTACACCATCAGGACAATACTCTAAGGTCAGGTAAGGTATTACGGAAGTATCTGGTTAAGTTTAAGAATTATCCCCCATTGGATGCTTAGTTTATGACTTAGAGAGAACTACAAGACTTTCCAGATCTTCTTAAGGACTATGTATCCCCTCTAAAGTTGAGGTCAACTGTTTAGAAGCTAGAGGGATCTCACTAAATTGATTGCTTATTACGAATTTTCTATTTAATAAATTCATGTCAATAAATGAACGACTCACTTTTCTTTAAGTGTTGATGATGATCTAGCATGGCCATGAGACCATTTAGAGACCAGTATTCCTAGTGCATCACTTAATTGGGTGATTAGAGCACTATGACGGGGATATCTGGTACAGGCAGTACAAGTTATGAAGGGGGAAAGAAGTGTCTGCCAAGTGTAAGAGTGTACACAAGAACCAAGGAGTTACACATAAATGAAGATGGATTGAGTTCTAAGAAGAGGAAGTGCATTAGCATTTTGTATATGTATTTATGTGTGCATCCAGGGACGTCTGGGAATGTTTACTTGTGTGTAATGAGCATTGTATTCATTTGGGATCATCCTCTCCCCTACAAGTCAAGGTTTAAGGTTTTTTCTTTCATTAAGAAAGACAAGAGAGGGAATTCTCTCACTAAGAAAGACGAGAGACATGATCCTCTCGAAGTGAGGAGAGAAGTGCTTTTCTCTTTCTAAGGTCTAAAATGACACAATCTTTTGTGTGGAATTCAATCTTGAGGTTGAGGCCCAAGGCAATCTAATGAACTCTCCTTATCTATGACTCAAGGTGGTTGCATGGACCACAAGTTAAGAGTACAGTTTAAAAAGCTATTTTTTGGAAAATCCATTTCTAAAATATATTGCAATAGAAAAACGATCTCTAAAAAAGGGCCACGAGGGTTATTGGAAACAACGAGATCTACAACTTTCGTGTTGGATGTTTTTTCATCCAAACAACGCACAAAGAGATATCTTGAAATTCGTGCTACAGAGTGGAACAACCACATCTTGCATGAAGATCAACTCAACTCTCTCTCCAAGAAGAGACGTTCTTGAAAGCCTATAAAAGAGGAGGCTCTTCTTGGGTGTAAGGGAGAGGTGAAGGAAGCATCACTTTGCATGTATCCAAGAGGAGAAGAGAATGTGCAAGTGCGACGGAAGCCTTGCTAAAATCAAGTGTTGCAGGAGTTCTGTTGAAATCAAGTGTTGTGGAAGCTCTGCTAAAATCAAGTTTCAAGAGGAGAAGAGAAGGTGCAAGTGTTGTGGAAGCTCTGCTGAAATCAAGTTCCAAGAGGAGAGCCCTACACATATTGTGTAGGAGAGAAGGAGACTCAAGAAGGATCAAAAGGTGTCGACTTCCAAGTTGTGCAAGTGTTAGCCAGTTGTATACTGTGCAAGGAACCGTGATCTTGTTTCCAGAATCTACAAGTAAGAATTGGCTTATGTGTAATGGAGGAGATTGCTCCTTGTCAATAATATAACTCCACAAGGGGGGGGGGGGGGGGGGACTGGCCCATCTTCCAATCCCTAGTGTGTTGCCAATTTCTCTACCTCTCTCTCTACATCTTTCTTTTCTCTCATCTATTCTCCCTTTGTGCCAACATAATATTTGCCATATATATTTTAAGTATATAAGAAAGTCGAGCATGTATCTCAGATTTTATAACAGCACTCCTCATTTTCTATGGAAAGATGTATATCTTACATTTGAAGAATGTTGTAAGCTCTTACAATGACTACAATAGACTTTTGGGACTTGCCATTTCATTAAAGCAAATCTAAAACATATTCAATGTTAGATGATAGTGAGTGAGAAAAACCATTAATTTTTTTATTTTGACACTTCAAAGATTCTCGTTTATTGAAAGCATCTTTAAACTAACCAAGCAAAAGCATATGGTCACTGTTTAATATGCAAAAAAAACAATAATCTTACATGCATCTCTAAGGAAATTAGCCCACTTAGTCTTTAGAGTAACTCTCTTTTTCACTTAAAAAATGGTAGCCCTTCTTAACCTTTAGAAACCCTCTCTTGCATATGATAGCTACCCCTATTATATGCCCTCTACAATAGAACGACCCCTTTTCATCATTACGACAACCATCTCTAAGCATATAGATTCTCCATAACATGATGACAATTATATTTATGATCACTCCAAATACAAAGATGGCACCTGCAACAAAACACCTCAACTTGTATGTAGCTCCCCAACAATGATAACAACCTCTCTTCCCACATTTGAGTTTGAGGTACCTCAGACTGATAAAAGGAGTTTCCCCAAATTAATGTTGTCTTTTACAGTTAAGCTATTAAAGTTGGTTGTTGCCCATTATATGCCTACTACAAGCCCTTCAAACTCTATGTTTTGTCTTCACCACTCAAACTAGCTTCCCTAATGAAAATACAAACATGATGTAGGACTTTCCAATGCTATTCATGTTCTTCCTTACACAACACATGTCACTTTGTATCTATTACATGTTGCTCTCCTTTACTACACAAAAGCTCTCATTAATGATAGACATGAGAATATAAAGCTCTCTAAATTGTTGTTGGTTGACCATTCCTCTTCTCTAAGACTTTCTATTTTGTTATGCATATGTCAGCATGAATAGTGATTGAGTTGTTGATGTTCAACAATAATCCATAACAAGTAAACAAGCTTTGATTAATTCTAAATGTGATGTAGACTAAGTGTCTTGACCAATGGAATGTGAAGGAAAGAAAAGATATATATCTAAATCAAGATTCATTGATCAAGTCTTCTTCTTTTTCCATGCTTGTACACAAAGAGAAAGCCATGACACGTGCTCTCTCTCTCTCTCTCTCTCTCTCTCTCTCTCTCTCTCTCTCTCTCTCTCTCTCTCTCTCTCTCTCTCTCTCTCTCTCTCTCTCCAAGTGGCAAACATGCCCTTAACTCTTTCTAACCCCACCCACTAATTGGCATGCACTTTGATGTGGACATGTACCCAAATGTCCAAGAGGATATATTTATAACTTTTCTCTAATTTGTCCATACTTGATGATGCATCCCAAGTTAAACATTTTCCTTCACCATGATTAGTCACCCCCATGTTTGGAACACAAAGTTGAACAAATGCTTTATTAGGAAACTCAGATCAAACATAACAATTACTATCTTCCTATTTTTGAAATATTATTAATCAAGACATCCTACTAAAATTGCTTGTGACATTTGATTCTTAAGTTTGATCATTGAGGTTTTTTAAAAAAAATGTAGCCCATGTTCTGAGTTACAACTTTCTTGTAAGACATCAGGGGAAATTCCTTAAAGATGTTATCTCAAAAAAACTATATGTAGCCTCCAATAGCATTTTCTTACATGTAGCCCATTACAATCATCAACTTCTGAAGCATACATCCCCCATGTACTTGCTTGGTTTGCTATCCCACATGGTCACAATAGCATACTTTGTAACAAGGAGAGAGGTGCACAAGAAAAAGTGCAAGTCAATACTTTTGTAAAAGAGTGCAAGGTGCACCGTTATTGCAAATTGTAAAGGTAGATGGGCGGTAGGAAGGAAGTTAGGAAGATATGAGGACAATGGAAAAAGGTCCTAGTTCATGGCCATCCATGTAAAAAAGGAGATAAGGGAATGACCACCCAAAAGGGATTTAAGGTTTTGTATATAAAGTTGAAAAGTGAATGAGAAGCTAATTCTTGTGTGTGGCCAAAAGTAGCTCTCTTCTTCTTCTTCTTGCTTGCTTGAGCTTGTATTTGAGAGAGGGAGTGCGAAAGTGTGAGAGAGTGAGTGTGTGAGGGTGAGGGACCGTGGTGGAGAAGCTCTCCATCTTCTCCTCTCTTCTTCTCTTCTCTTCTCTTCTCTTCTCTTGCTCACGGGGCAATGGAGCTTGGAGCGTGGAGCTTGAGGATCGAGCTTGCTTGAAGCTTGCACTTGGATCGTGGAGCTACCGAAGTGCTCGGGAGAGGAGGCAACTCGATCGGGCATGGAGGTAAGCTCACTACACTTGTAGAGAGAGATAGCGCGTCGACTATGTGAGAGACATCCATTAGTGCTTGGCTTGGAATGCTTGAAACAATAAGCGGTCCATGGGTCTTGGCGGTTGAGTTTGAGCTTGCCTCTATAAATACAATTTTTTTAAATTATAACAATCATTTGCACAATGTTTGGACAATAATATATGCATTATTATTGAGCAGTGGTGGTTCATTTTGTATCTTCTCTCATTTTTGATTATATTGAGTAGTTGTTGCAAAAATTATGTTAGTTTCATGGTGTAATTTGTTGTTTTTTGATTGTTGGTATATTGGATAAATGGATGTATAATTTGCAATAGATACATTAGAAAGTTTGATGGTACTAACTTTGATTTGTGGAAGGAGTAGTTCCAATATGTCCTTATTCTGAGGAAGTGCTTAAGGCCCATAAGAGACATAGACGTAAAACCAACATATATATTTGAAGAGAATTAGTTGGAGCTTGATACATTGACCAAATCCACTATTAGATTGTACTTGGAATAGTTTATTTTATAGTTGTGAATGAGACCACTACACACGACTTATGAAGAAAGAAGTTTTGTGATACTTATAAGAAGGAAAGTGCCTCTAATAAGATGTATCTCATGAAAGAAGTTGTTTGATTTGTAGATGGAGTGTCAGAATCTAAAATGGGCCTGATAGCCGCTCTTACACACTCAAGTTCACTAATGGACCTCACAAGATGAATCCCCATAGCTCTATGGCCATGAGAGATTGGAAATAAACTAGGAACTCTCTCTCTAAACCTTGACACACCACATTGTAGTCTAATCTCCTAACTGCTTGCCCCAACTCCAAGCAGGAGTGCCCAACATAAGGTGTCTAATACACCACATAAACGTAACATAGTCTCCTCCTCGACTGATTGTCATGGCCTCTAAATACAAGTAACCTACCCGGTTAGGGATTTGACTTGTCAATCCTTATCTTTTAGCACAAACATAACACTTACTCCACTCATCCTCACTAGAAATGCTTTTTAACTCTCGACACTAATTGGCTTGGATCTCCTCACCCATTGGGTCAATATAGAAACCAATTGCTATGCAACAGTGTATGCATAAAAATGCTTCAATGCATAGTGGTCATGAGAGTGCACAAGTATTTTTAATATGAGAAAACAAATAAGTGGGTGTAATAAACAAGCCTTTATATCATTTCATGATTTTCAACTATGTATTGCATCAATGTTATACACACCTCAAAAGCATGGAGTGTTCCTCACTTGTGCTATTTTTGATACATATTTCACACATAATTGCCACAAACAAGAAAAAAATATTATTAGATTTTTTAAATAGAATTTAATATGTTATTCCATTTAGATCACTATGTATGGCATTGGAGTCGACCTCATGCTACCAATACGCATGTTTTGCGCCGCTTAAAAACCTTAAGTTTTTAAAAATCTAAAAAACAAAGTGTCATATTTTTGTATTTCCAAGTTTACTAGACCATTCTTAGTGTTTTTCTATTATTAGTATTTTTCTTTTATTTTTTACTTTTTATATTTTTCTTAATTTTAACTATTTTATTCATAGAAAATTAAGAAAACTCACAATAGCCAATGTTAAGTGCTGTTAATTATCTTCATGCATTCATTTATGTGCTTTAAAATAACATTTCAATTGGATTTTATTTGCTATTAAAACTAAGCCACTTATTTGTT
Organism: Lygodium microphyllum; assembly: GCF_053477565.2. NCBI lineage: Eukaryota > Viridiplantae > Streptophyta > Polypodiopsida > Schizaeales > Lygodiaceae > Lygodium > Lygodium microphyllum. The sequence goes on along the minus strand of NC_141154.1, from coordinate 97,604,774 downwards.
TATCGCCTATACATTGTGACACAAATGAGATGCTAAGTGGTTCCCAAGGCCATTAACACGTACCATAGCCACACTGACATGCTTGAAGAGCTCTCCATAGAGACTAGCAACATGCCACAAACCATTTCTTTCACATAACCCTCACCCCTCTCTCTTTCACCCATCCCCCTTCTCTCATAAGAATAGCCATTATGCAAGAGGAAAGGGAGGAGAGAGAAATACTATTTTGAGGGAGAAGAGAGAAAGACTAGAAAACTAGTATTCTTATTTCTTCGATTGATCACACAAGAGTGGTATCATCACATCGAGCTTGGCGATGAATAGGCTTTGATTATGTATTTAAAAGTGTCAAATGGTGAAGATTCACGAGGAGGAGAACAAGAAATCAAGCATCATAATTTCATTTTTCTCTTTTATGCACCTCTTTTCTCCTTCTTTCTCTCTTCAAACCATTAGGTACATTAAAAAATTACACCCCTTTGAAGTCAAATCAAGTGTCCCTTCAAATTGGGCATGCCTACTTGATTTTGGGGCCGTTTTTTTGCCTCCTTAGCTGCCCAACTTGCATTCCTCCATAAATTAAGGTCTCGTAACCACAAATTCTACCCTAAATGTGCAAAATTAATGCCGAGGATGCTTCTTCGTTATTTGTAGACTAGACTTGACGCTTTACTATATCTCAAACTTTTTAATGCTCCATCTTTTGTGCCTTGACTGCTTTGCACCACCATGGACCATTTTGAGCTAAAAATCTTTGTTTTCTCTCACAAATGCTTTCCAGATCTGCCTAGAATTATCTAAAATCTTGAAAAACATGCCATTAAATTTGCCTCTCATTGGCAATAATGGGATAGGGAAACCTAGCCCCGTCAAATCCACGAATAAATCTTGCCAAAAAAACACAACACATGAAAGCACAACTGACATGCAAAAATAAAACAATAAAATATTGAAAATAAGAAATGCACAATCCTAAAGCCAAAGCAAGGACCAAGAGATGAGGGTTCCCCCAAGGAAATGACACTAAATAATTGGCCCTTCCTTCCAACACTCCCAGATGACAACCCAACCTAGCCAGAGAGCTACCTAAGGAAGAACCCAACCTTGCATAAGGCTCACCAACACAAGCAAGAGGCATAGGTTGACTCCCTACTACTTAATACCCACTAATAACAAAGATAAAACACTAAGCCTATTTTTCCTTTTAGAAATTTGTTTGTTAGTCCCCAACACCATGCATATTTTTTGTTTTTTCCTTTTCCTTTTCTTTAGTGGGGATGGCACGTTGACCATTTTGCACTGTAGTGCCCCTAATAGATCAAGGCATTGGTCTCGAGCCTAGCTCGAGAACCCAAGAACTTACCAAAACCTTGCAAGGCGATACCCAAAATTTATCATTTTCTCTTCTCTCTTTTTCCCCCTTATAACCCCACGGCTAGGTCTCATCCTAAAGGAGGATAGAGCATCGACCTCAAGCCTGACTTGAACCTAGGAACCTACCAAGTCCTCATGAGACAACAAAAATCTTCTAGCACTTCTCTTTTCTTTTGCCACATGATTGGACTTGGAACAAATATTAGCCCATAGGCTGCACTCAAAGCCTAACCCTTCACTCACTAGGGGGACTTTGTCATGACAAAGAATCAAACTAAACACCCTTACTAGGTTGGCCACCCTATCGAAGAATTTATGTATAGTAGACTAATTATAAATACAGATACAGATATAGATATTGATAATTGATATTGATATTGATATTATAGTTACAGGTAGATATAGATATTGATGGATATAGAGTAATAAATATAGATAATAATAATAATAATAATAATAATAGTATAGTTAATAATATAGATATAGATATAGATATAGTTATAGATAATAGATAATAATAATAACATAGATAATAATAATATATTGATAGTTAGCTATTATATTATTGTTGTTATATTATTATTATTATTATTATATTGTATAGTTATAGTTATTATCATACAGATTATATTGATAATTGGTATTGAATTGAATATTGATATTGATATTGATAATTGATATTATGGTATAGTTAATAGTAAATATAGATAATAATAATAGTATAGTTAATAATATAGATAATAATAATATAGTTAATAGTTAGTTATTAACTATAATAGTTATTATATTGTATATTTATAGTTATTATTATATAAGTATATACTATTATATTATATTATTAATATATTATTTATGTATAGTAGAAGACTAATTATTATAAATACAGATATAGATATTGATTTGATATTGATAACTGATATTGATGGATATAGAGTAATAAATATAGATAATAATAATAATAATATGGTTAATAGTTAGTTAGTTATTATTAATAGTTGTTATTATATTATTATAGTATATAGTTATAGTTATTATGATACAGATATTGATAATTGATATTATACTATAGTTAATAATAAATATAGATATTGATAATAATAAATATAGATATTGATGGATATAGTGTAACAAATATAGATAATAATAATAGTATAGTTAATAATATAGTTAATAGTTAGTTATTATATTATTATTGTTATATTATTATATTGTATTGTATAGTTATAGTAATTATTATAATTATATATTATATATATATTATTATACAGTTATGAATGTTATATTACTTTATATTATTATTATTACATTCTTATTGTATTATTATTATATTATATAGCTAAATAGTTTAATTATTTATTAATAGTTAATTATAATTATAGTTATGTAGTTCTATTATTAGTTATTTAGATTATTGTGGTATACTTTTATTTAGATATTGTTAGTTGCATGTGTTATTTTTATTGGTTATATTATTATTTTAATTTTACTTTTCATTGGTTTAATTGTTATTGTCATTTTTGTTAGTGTTATTATTGTTGTTGTTGTTGTTGTTGTTGTTGTTGTTGTTATTGTTATTGTTATTAGTTTGGTTATTATTCCATTTATTATTAGTTTATTGTGGTATTGTTATTGTTATTTTAATTGTTGGTTTAGTTTTTATTTTATTTTGATTGGTTTAGTTTATTATTATTTTATTAGTATATATATATATATATATATATATATATATATATATATATATATATATATAAATATAAACTAGTAATAATAATATAAAAATAAAAAATAATAATATTAAATAATAAAATAGTGATAATATAAAATAATTAGTTATAGTTGTAGTTAATTGTTATAGTTAGTTATAGTTGTAGTAAATAGTAATTAATAGTTAATAGTTAGTTAGTGTTGCTGTTTTGTTATTTTAATTAGTTTAGTTTTTGGTTAGATATTATTATTTGTTGTTATTATTATTACTATTATTATTATTAGTTTAGTTATTATTGTTATTGTTATTGTTATTAGTTTAGTTATTATTCAATTTATTGTTATTAATATTGTTTTGTTATTTTCATTAGTTCCTTTAGTTGTTATTGTTATTATTATTATTTTATTATTAGTATATAGATATATAGATAAATAGATATAGATATAGATATAGATATAGATATAGAAGATTAGATTAGATAGATATAGATATTAGTTTATTGTTATTGTTATCTTATTTTATTATTGTTATTGTCTTACTAATAAATGTTTTAGGATATGTGTTTTAAGACATGGAGTGGAAGGCAACTTTAAGATATGTGGAGCTAAATTATATTATAATAATATATAGATAAATATATATAGATACAGAAGATTAGATTAGATAGATATAGATATTAGTTTATTGTTATTGTTATCTTATTTTATTATTGTTATTATCTTACTAATAAACTTTTTAGGATATGTGTTTTAAGACATGGAGTGGATAGAAATATCCTTTGCTTCACTGATTGCGATTCGTGGGGCATTATTAAACTTAGAAAGTTACTTAGTGTGTGAGCTATATTTTTATTGGCATCATACAAACTTAGGTCTAATACACGTGTATTTTATGGAGTGGAAGGTTTTGTAGTAACTTTATAAGATATATATATGTATTATATTATATTATATTACTATTTACTTATTCGTGGTCGTGACTTTCATTATTGAGAGGTACAACTATCCTTCAGAACTCATTGCGATTTGTGGGGTTGGCATGGATATAATAACCCTTCATGGCATTAAAAATTCGTTATTGACGTTTTTAAACTTAGGAATTGTTTAGTGTGTGAATTATAGTTTTATTGGTAGGGGTGGGGAATGTTGCATTGTCCTGGGGCATGATTTTCCAAGAAAGGATATTGTGTGGTGTTGAGATATCGAGCTCCACTCGTGATACGCCAGGGTGACCGTTGTGTATTTATGTCACCGACTTGTCAGTTGCAGACGCGGTTGGTACACCGCCCATGAATAATAGCTACATGATAGCTATCCTTATCTACTCTAGTTCGTGGCTCAGTTAGTATGCCACCTTAGTTAGTTGAGTTTGGTTTGAGACCCATATATAGGGTTCTTCTATTTCTTTGTATGAGAGTTCTTTTTGCTTACATAACTAAGAAGAGGAAAACTGTTTTCAGCCTCCACCCTTGTGTGTATTCCCCCATTGTGCAAGCAAGAAAGCTACAAGTGAGACTCCTTCCTTCTCTCCCACAATCTTGACATGGTATCAGAGCCTTGTTCGTGGTAAGGAGCTCAAGAAAGCAAGCCAAGCTCGCGGTGTTTTGGTAAGAGGAGCAGTGTTGCTTTCATTTTCTGTTTTGGGAGCAGATCTTTGCAGGTAGCACAGCCGGAAAGTGCAGGAGTGCATTGTCTCAGGTTGAGACGCCCTTCGTGGTGAAGCAAGACGACCTTGTTTTTTTGATTTGAGGCCATTTCAGGGCCTGTTTTGGAGGCGGAAGTTTTCTGCACGCACTAAAAAAAAAGCCATGTTTTATGCTGTGCGACCACTGTTCTACAGGTCGGTGAAAAGTTACCACAGATATTGCATCGTATGCTCGTGTGCAGAGACATTGGGAGTTACAGAATCATCCTTGGTTCCTGTATATGCAAAATCGTCACTAGGAAGTGACTGTGTGGTTAAATACCACTTTCGTCAGTTTTGCAGATTTGCCCTTGTGAGGCTGAAGCTGTGTTCTCTGCAGTGACAGAATTTTTTGCAGGATTCTGTAATGGCGTCTGATTCTCTTTCACAGATTGTAACTGAAAAGCTTGACAAGAACAACTTCCAAGCATGGAAGTTTAGAATGACGAATTTCCTTATGGGAAAAGGATATTGGGAATTTGTTGCAGGAAATGAAGAAGAACCAGTTCTTCCTGATGTTCCCAATCAACAGCAAATGCAGGCATTCAAAGCATGGCATGAGAGAGCCAAGAAAGTTATGTACTGGCTGTCTATCAGTATTTCAGACTCTATGATTGTGCATATTCAGGATGCAAGTACGCCAAAGGAGGCATGGGATACTTTGTAAAAAATGTACAGCACAAATACTCAAGCCAGGAAAATGCAGCTCAAGCAAGAGTTGCATAATGTGCAAAGAGAAAATATGAGCATCAACGACTACCACATGAAGGTGAAGAAGATTGCAGATGCACTTGCTTCCATTGGGTCGCCAGTGGAAGATGATGATTTAGTTTCTGTGACCTTGAATGGTCTAGGAAAGGATTATGCACAGTTTCGGACATCCATTTCAGTTCGTGAAAGATTTCCTGATTTTGAGGAGTTGATTGCTCTTCTAATTTCTGAGGAGCAGAGAAATGGTGGTGCATCTTCTTCAGGAGGAACTTCAAAAGAAATTGTCTTTTACTCAAATGCTGGAAGAGGTAGAGGCAGAGGTAGAGGAGGCCGATTTGGAGGCCGTGGTAGAAATCAGAATATGCAGCAAACTCAAGAAAACTAGTCCTATGGAGGAGGACGTGGTAACTCTAGAGGCAAGGGGAGCCAAAGAGGTCGTGGTGGATGGCAAAGAGGCCAAAATGCAAACAGTAATGTTGAATGCTACTACTGTGGTAAAATGGGTCATATAGCTAAAGACTACTATAAAAAGCAGAATGACATCATGAATGGAAAACTGCAACAAGGAAATTATGCATCTTCTAGTAGACAGGGTGATGACAGAAATGAGCATTTGTTTATGGTGCAGCACATGAACAATTCTGTGACAAGTGTAGAAGAAAGCAAGGATGTGTGGTATGTTGACTCAGGTGCATCAAACCACATGACAGGTCATGCAGAATGGATGGAGGATGCAAGGAAAATGGAAAAACCAGGATTTGTGGAGACTGGTGATGATACTGCACATCCGATTGTGCAGATTGGAAAATTTCCTTTGTCTATGCAGGATGGGAAAAAGAAATACCTATCCGATGTATTTCATGTCTCGAATATCACCAAGAATCTGGTTTCTGTTGGTCAAATGGTTGAACAGGGCTTGCAGGTCAGATTTAATCCTCATGGATGCTTTGTTGAGGATATGAAAAATAAAGGTCGCTTGATAGCAAAAGGAAAGAAGAAGGGCAGAATGTTTACATTGGATGCAGACATGTCTGAATTGAGTGCAGCAATGTTTGCACATGGGACCGGTGTAGTTGCAGATATTGATATCTGGCATAAACGCATTGGTCATGTTAACGTACAACGACTTAAATCAATGCAGTCCCAAAATATTGTTGCAGGATTGCCCAAATTCAAGGTTGCAGAAATGCATAAGGTATGTGAAGCCTGTCAGTTTGGAAAACAGGCAAGAAAACCATTTCCTAGACATGTTCAAGAGAGTAAGAAGCCATTGGAATTAATCCACTCTGATGTGTGGACTACTAAAGCTGCATCTCTTGGAGGTTGTCATTATTTTGTCACTTTTATTGATGACTATAGTAGAAAAGTTTGGGTGTATTTTATGAAAAAGAAAAGTGAAGTTTTTGGGCATTTCAAAACTCTTAAAGCTATGGTTGAAAAAGAAACAGGTCTGCAAATAAAATGCCTAAGGTCAGATGGAGGGGGAGAGTACCTCTCAAATGAGTTTGCAAGGTTCCTGCAGGAGCATGGCATAAAGCAACAATATTCATGCAGTCATACCCCACAACAAAATGGAATTGCCGAAAGAAAAAACATGCATATTGGAGAGGTATCTCGTGCCATGCTCAACGAAAAAGACTTGCCAGATTTTTACTGGGCTGAAGCAGTTGCTACAGCAGTCTACATAATGAACAGGACTCCCACTGCAGCAATACATGGAATGACTCCAGAGGAGAGGTATACTGGTAGAAAACCAGATATTTCTCATTTGAAAATTTTTGGTTGCATTGCCTATGTACATGTGCCAGATGAGTTGAGATCCAAGTTGGATCCAAAAGCTGAGAAGTGCATCTTTATTGGTTACTCTCTGCAGCAAAAAGGGTATAGATGCTATAACCCTTCTACTCGTAAGTTTACAGTGAGCAGAGATGTTGTTTTTGATGAGATGAGTAGCTGGTATAAACCAGTAAATGTGATTGATGATGTAGATGCACAAAATGGTAATGCTGCACAGAATTCATAGCAGCAGTCACAAAATATTAGTGGACCTGGAGCGTCCTCTAGCAGTGGTTCACATTCTTCGCCATGGACAGGCAGATTGAGATCAGGAGAATCTTCTCAAAGCAATGCAGATAGTGGTATGCAGGTATCACGAAAAGGAAAAGAGAAGGTTGATCAGCCCATGTTTGATGTGAATGCAGGTCACTCTTATGTGGATGGTGAATCCAGTGGCTCAGAACAAAGCATTGATGATGAGTTGGGTATTCCTTCTATTGTTACACCTGGAGTAAGGAAGACCAGGGATGTTTTGAGAGCACCTGGGAGTGAACCTACTTTGCGCAGGTCTGCGAGAGCTAGGTATCCTGTGGATAGGCTGAAATATGATGGATTTACAGCCATTCACTATGCATATATGGCCAAAGTGATACAGGAATCAGAACCCACTTCTTTTGAGCAAGCCATGGGAAAAGAAAAATGGGAGAAAGCCATGGATGAAGAAATGGATGCCTTGGAAGCAAATGCTACATGGGAATTGGTACCTTTGCCTAAAGGTAAGAATGCAATTGGCTGTAAGTGGGTTTATAAGGTGAAGCACAATGCAGATGGTTCTGTGAATAGATACAAGGCAAGATTAGTAGTCAAGGGGTATGCACAAACATATGGCATTGACTATGAAGAAACATTCAGTCCGGTTGCAAGGATGGCAACCGTAAGAGCAGTCATTGCTATGGCTGCATCAAAGGGATGGTCTTTACATCAGATGGATGTAAAGAATGCCTTCTTGCATGGTGATTTGCAAGAAGAGGTCTATATGGAGCAGCCACCAGGTTATGTGCATGCTGTTCATCCTAAGTTTGTTTGCAGGTTGAAGAAAGCCTTGTATGGCTTGAAGCAAGCACCTAGAGCATGGTCTGACAAGATAGGACAGTATCTTGTCACTATTGGCTTTCAGATTTCCAAGGCAGATTTCTCACTTTATGTGAGAAAAACTGAGAAAGGTATTATGTTACTTGTCATTTATGTTGATGATTTGATTATGACAGGTGACAGTGATGAAGATATCCTTCATGTGAAAATGCTATTGAAGCAGAAGTTTGAGATGAAGGATTTGGGAGAGTTGTGTTATTTCTTGGGCATTGAGGTGATTAGATCACCAAGTGGGATACAGCTCTTGCAGAGGCAGTATGGATTGGACATGCTGTCCAAATATGGGATGACATGCTGTAAGCCTATTTCAGTTCCTTTGGAGCAGAATGTGAAGCTGAGCACAGATGCAGGTGAGCTTCTAGAAGACCCTACTATGTACAGACGCATAGTAGGAAGTTTGATTTATATGACTATTACCAGGCCAAATTTAAGCTATGCTGTTGGATTGGTAAGTCAGTTTATGCAGGCTCCAAGGAAACCGCATTTGGATGCGGCTAGACGCATACTCAGGTATGTGAAGTCCACATTGCAGTATGGACTATTTTATGAGAGTGGGGTTCAGATACAGCTGCATGGATACACTGATGCTGATTGGGCTGGTAGTATTTCTGATAGACGATCTACCAGTGGATATGTGTTCTCTTTTGGGAGTGCTGCAGTCACTTGGAGCAGCAAGAAACAGCCTACAGTTGCCTTGTCGAGCACAGAGGCTGAGTACAGGGGTGCAGCAATGGCTGCATGTGAGGTAGCTTGGTTGCATAAGCTACTTTATGATATGCATCAGTCTACAGATGGGCCAGTTGTCATTTATTGTGACAACATGAGTAGTATACACTTGGCAAATAACCTAGTCTATCATGCTAGAACAAAGCACATTGAGGTGCATTATCACTATGTGGGGGAGAGGGTTTTACTAGGTCTTATTGATCTAGTTTATGTCAGCACAGAGGATCAGGTAGCTGACATATTTACGAAGGCATTGGGCGCAGAGAAGCTGCGCAAGTTCAGAGACCTGCTTGGTGTGCAGGAATTGGGATTGAGCTCGAGGGGGAGTGTTGAGATATCGAGCTCCACTCGTGATACGCCAGGGTGACCGTTGTGTATTTATGTCACCGACTTGTCAGTTGCAGACGCGGTTGGTACACCGCCCATGAATAATAGCTACATGATAGCTATCCTTATCTACTCTAGTTCGTGGCTCAGTTAGTATGCCACCTTAGTTAGTTGAGTTTGGTTTGAGACCCATATATAGGGTTCTTCTATTTCTTTGTATGAGAGTTCTTTTTGCTTACATAACTAAGAAGAGGAAAACTGTTTTCAGCCTCCACCCTTGTGTGTATTCCCCCATTGTGCAAGCAAGAAAGCTACAAGTGAGACTCCTTCCTTCTCTCCCACAATCTTGACATGTGGTGTGCACCATGCAACGTTAGGTACACCACTTAAAATACCAACTCATTGGTCATTGTGGCATTGGCTTTGATCCTTGACTTTTCTCATTATGCAAGGGGGGGGGGGGGGGTTTGCATCATGAAATGGATACATCCATTGTGACAAAAATCCTAATCTCTCAGCTAGGGAGCCATGAGAATTTGCTTGAAATAATCCAAATGCATCTTGAAGACCCACTTGAGTCCTATGTATGGGATAAACAAATTTAAACTTCACTCTAGATGCTACTTACTATAGCAAATTCTATTGTAGTCAATCATATGGTCTAATGCACGTATGTTTAAATTTAATGCATTGGAAGTTAATCTAATGTCATTTAGGATTTTCCACTGTTTCTAATTTTTAAGATAAGATAAGAATAGTTGATATGCACCTTGATGTTGATGTATGTGTTTTGCGCAGCATGGAGGACAAAAATGTGTCTATAGCAAATGTTGTCCAGTGCGCTCCCAGTGTGCAAATGAATGTGTGCAAAGGGAAAGAGGTTATAAGGAAGAAGGCAGTTCATCGTGCACTCAGGCATGTTGGAGGATATGAAAGTTCTGTTAGTTTTTTGAGAGTCATTCATCGCTTGGATGGGCTTGAGAAGCAAGTAAAGGCACTATTTCGACGTCAAAGGGCTTCGATTTCTCTTGGTGAGAGCATTGATAGCCATCTACAGAGGATTGAGAGAATTTTGGAGGAGAGATACGAAGGAAACCTTTGTGATGGGGTGAGGATACATGATGAGTTGGAAGAAATTAAGGGTTACATAAGGGAGATATATGACCATGTCCGAAAGTATTGGTCACGTATTGGATCCTTGGATGATCATGATGAGAAGATGAAAGATCTTATTGACAGTGCTGGTCGTATAGAGGATGGCGTATGTGAGTTAATTGCTCACAAGAATGAAAATGTTTCCCTTGATGTGCAACTTACTTCTTTGAAAGTTTCTCTTAATAGGTTTTCAGCAATGTTAACCCAGATGAATCACCGTGTGGGGTCATTCCCTTTCACTTGAGAGCATTGCCCTTGATGTGCAAATTGCTTCTTTCAAAGTTTATCTAGATAGGTTTTTGGCAATGTTAACTTGGATGAGTCGCCGCTGCATAAGCACATCCTTGAAAATCTCTATTTTTAAAAACATTGTCTATCTCTTCCAAATTGAAAATCGCCACATACTTGATATATATAATCTTTGCAAGACTTTTTAAATGAGTTGTGTTTTATTCGATTGATAAAAATCTCCATTTTAAAAAACATTGTCTATCTCTTCCAAATTATTAAGATTTTTTGATCTCATTTTAATAGTTTATGTTTCCATATTTTCACCTTGGTATTCATTCATCTTTGAGCATTGAACATCTTTGGATCTTTAACACATTCGAGCCTTTGGCAAGACCTATGTATGGATCTAGACGAATGAACATCCATTAGTAGGGCTTGTAGAGAGAGAGAGAGAGAGAGAGAGAGAGAGAGAGAGAGAGAGAGAGAGAGAGAGAGAGAGAGAGAGAGAGAGAGAGAGAGAGAGAGAGAGAGAGAGAGAGAGAGAGAGAGAGAGGAGGTAAGGCATGGCTATATATGCATTTGGTTATGCGTGTCAGGCTTAATACATGTGTATTCTTTCACTTTCGAGTCTAGGATATCATCGAGACTAACATGTCTTCAAGTTTGAGTGATGCTTGCTGGGCCTTTGGTGAGTGTCATGCACATGTGGATGAATGGACATCCATTGGAGAGGGGAATCATTAATTGGCTTTTGGCGAGCACTGTGTATGTATGTGCTCATGCATGATTGTTTACACATGTGTTCGTGCATGACTATTCTTTTGTCTTTGAGTCGAAGATACTTTCGATTTAGGGTTTTTAGTTGGAAATGTGTTTGTCTTCAATGGCTTTGAGATTTCTCTATTGGGACTCTTATACTCTATTGAAAGTTTCGTGTAGTCATCACGAAATAAAGCAAAGCTATGGACGATGTTCCAGATATAGTGCATTCGACTCCATTGAATGCAATTGATTTGGTTGAATCAAAGAAAACAACCACAACATCATCTCTTTGATGCTTTCCTGCTTGGAACCGTTCGCATGGGTATGGGAGATAGTTATTTTAATAATTGTATTTTCGCCAAGGTATTGTGTTCTTTTTGGGGAGATAGTCATTTGTGTATTTTGTTGCAGCCAAAATGTGGAGTTTAATAGAGTGAATAAAGTTAATGCGCGAAATATGAAAGAACTGGCGAGGCAACAGGGAGGGCATTTTAGTAAATCCACAAGGACATCAACGATCCGAAGAAACACAAAGGCTACTTCAAGTTCTTTGGAGTTTAAACGCCTCGAGACCAAGATGAATGAGTTGATGGAATTGCAAACAAGTTTATCCACACGTGTTGATCAAGCACTTGCTATTTACTCTGCAGAGTTGCATGAACAAGCTAAAGGTTTGTATGGTGTTGTGTGCGAGACAAAGCACACCCAGAGTGTTCTTCAGCAAGTCTCGAGTGGTTTGGGTGGTGAAGTGAGGAAACTTTCAGCAATTGTCTCTGAGACAAGTAGGTTGATGAATTTGTTGTTGAATGATATGTGGGCATCATTTTGGGGGCTTGGAGATGACCATGAGCTTGTGATTTGCCAGAGGGGTTGTCGACTACCGTTTTTGCAGTTCTAAATGAATGTTAATAGGTTCAATGCCTTGCTATAACAATTGAGTTGTCAAATGAACGGTCCCAATTGAGGAAGATTTGCTTGGCTGAGGCTTATGATCTATTATCGTCTCGCTTATATCTTACTTGAAAGTGCTTGGACCAATGTTTTTTTGACGATGATGTGTGCTTCCTTTTTGTGAATCTTATATTGGTTTTAATGCAATGATGTGATACCTCTTTCTTGAGGTTTGATCTGTGTAAAGAATTATCATGTCTTGCAATGTGGATACAACTTTTTTTATTTTTGTAGTGTAGTGCACGTGAGAGTAATATTCTCTAATTTTATGGTCTAATTATAATTGTAATGTTTGAATATTCACCTCTCTCTCTCTCTCTTTCAACATTTGATGAAGGTTATGATCTATTGTTGTCTCGCTTATGAAGATATTGACATGCTTGGGCCACTGCTTTTTTTGTGATAATGTGTGCTTTCTTTTTTTGTAACGAGACTAAATTGAGTAAACTGTATTGGGTATCTACAGTGTGGTGTGATGTCTCTTTCTTGATGCTTGATATCATGTCAAACAATGTGGATATATAACTTTATTCACTTTTGTGGTGTAATGCATGTCAATAATATTCTCTAATTGTATGGTCTAATTATAATATTCTCTCTCTTTCTCTCTCTCTCTCTCCCTCTCTCTCTCTCTCCAGTGTTTGGTTGAATTTATTGGGGGTGATGCATTCTTCTCTCTTTTAAAGAGTTTGTAAACATTGATTGCATTTATAATTCTATGTATGTGTCCATTGTCTCTTTGTTGAGGTTTGATCTATAGTTTATTTATAGATATAATTATTATATCTTGCAATCTAGAGAGAAAATTTCATTGATTTTTGCAATGTAGTACGTATCAAAGAGTAATATTCTCTGTAAAATACTTGGATATGGACATCTCTCTCTCTCTCTCTCTCTCTCTCTCTCTCTCTCTCTCTCTCTCTCCCCCCCCCCCAATATTAGTTTCAATGTCTAGGAACTTGCTATGGATTGGAATAAGATTGTGTATTCTTTCTCTTTTCAAGAGTTTGTAAATATTAAATACATTTTTTTAAAAGTATATTGCCTCTTTCTTGAGGTTTGATCTATAGAAATACTTATTATGTCTTGCAATCTACAGAGAAGAGTTCATTGATTTAAGAATCCTAACGTTTTATAGTTTATTGCGCATTCATGTTGAAGAGTGATGTTTGGGTTTGAGTTATAGGCTTTGGGGGATCGCGCGCCGGTTAGATATAGTTTTTTTTCATTTGTCTTTGGGTTAGATATCTAACTACAGAATATATAAAAATATATGATGATTCTAATTTTGACTACTATTGTTCCTTGCACATAGGAGGATTGTGCTGATTTAAATTGTCGTAGTATTTTGGATTATGTGATTCTAGATTGATTCTACTTTTAAGTCTTTTTGAAAATACTAATTCCAATCAAGTCTCTCCTTGAAAGAATGCATGCTTTCTCTTGATGTGCAGGCTTTGTGAGAATCCAAATAATATGGGATTAAATAATCAGAGAACTAGCAGGGATTATGTGTTGCGTATTCATAGGCATAGACTCAACTCTACACGATATAGACGATGACATATTGCTAGGCTTAGGGCTCAAATGGAAAGACATGACTGGAGGGGGTATAAAGAGATGTGTTATACTATAGTTGAGTGTTGGAACGTTTTGCAAGGAGGGGCTCTAAATCATGATAGCTTGATTCGTGAGGAACTTCACAGTTTGATTGAGCAGCAATTTGCTAATGATTATAATTGTGATGCTGAAAATCACCAAAACCTAGGAAATGCTGTGATTAATGAGTCACGTGTCAATAATGCTCCAACCTTTAGTGCTCGAAATGGAGGTTTTTGCTCCATTTTACATGCTTTGCTTGCAATGGATATTCATCTTGCAACTACAATATTGCTATTTCAAGACCTGATTGGGCATTCCATGGGGAGTCTTTTTGAGATGTGTGAGTGATGTTCGGCTAAATTGTGGAGATGTGAGGCTCAAGTGCAGGGGTCAGTTTTGTTTGGTAAACATTGTTGTCGAAATGGAAAAGTAATGTTGCCACAGTTGCAATATCCATCACAACTATTGCATGATTTGTTGCATGGTATGCATCCTCAAAGTAGAGTATTTAAAAATAATATATGAGCATATAATAGTACTCTTGCATTTGTGTCACTTGGTGCCAATGTGGATGAGCTTTTGTCTGTTGTGGGGAATTTTTATACCTTTAGAGTGCATGGCTCCATTTATCATCGTATAGGCCCTTTGATTCCTAATGTGCAACGACAGGAAAGGCCAAGATTTGCACAACTTTATGTTTATGATACTGAGCATGAGTTATCTAATCGGTTGGATGTTATGTCTAATTTATTGCCAAACTTGCTTGGGGAGCTTCAATCTATGATGCATCAACACAATGCATATGCATAAGCTTTTAGATTCGTGGGTATGCAATTGCAAAACAATCCCTTGCATGATTTGAGAATGACTATTTTTGGGGTTCAATATGCTAATAGACAATACTCAGCTCTAGTGGCAACTGAGGTTGCGGCTATCATTCCAGGACAAGGCGATGAGAATACTCTTGATCGTCGAGACATACATGTTTATAGTTGGGATGGATGATGTATTGCTATTTCAAACTTGCATAGGGCATATATGCCAATGCTATACATTCTTCTTTTTCCTATGGGTGATGATGGTTGGCATGTAAAGGTACCTTATAGTGGTGTTAATGTTCCAATTAATATACATGGATTGTCTAATAAGAACTGTGTTACTCAGATGAAAATTTATGCATTTCAACTACAAGTGCGTGAGGACACTGAGGTGTGCATGTTGCGGGGTGGCCGATTGTTGCAACAATTTATTGTTGATGCTTATTGTAGTATAGAGCAATGTAAGTTAGCTTGGTGTCGTCAAAATCAATCAGTTTTATGCTCGGAAGTTTATAAGGGCTTAGCAGATATGGTGGGAGTGATGGATGATGGGTCGGTGGGGATTATTGGTGCCTCTATTGGTAAAAGGGTGGTTTTGCCGTCTTCTTTTACTGGTGGGCCAAGACACATGTATCAGTTGTATCAGGATGCCATGGTTATAGTGTGAAGTAAGGGAAAACATGATCTGTTTATAACGATGACATGTAATCCAAAGTGGTTAGAGATAACTAATGCTTTGTTGCCTGGACAGACTGCTTATGATTGTCCTGATTTGACTGCTCGAGTATTCCATAAAAACATGCTGATATGATGTATACATTGTTGAAAAGGAATCTGTTTGGGAATGTTGCAGGCTATGTTAGTGTGATTGAGTTTCAAAAGCGGGGGCTACCGCATTCTCATACTTTGCTAATTTTGGAGCACCCTTTTAAACCCTCTGAAGCATGCCATTATGATAGATTTATTTGTGCTGAGTTTCCTGATAGAGCAAAGTTTTTAGCTTTGTTTAAATGGAATGTCCATGGTCCTTGTGGTGTAATGAATCCCAAGAGCCCTTGCATGTGCAATGGTCGATGCACTAAAAAATTCCCTCGGAGGTTTGTGAATATAACAACTGTTGATAGCTCTAGCTATCCTGTTTATAGAAGACGAGATGATGGAAAGATAGTCACAATAAAGGGTAATACTATTGATAATTGATGGATTGTTCCATACAATCCGTACTTGAGTAAAAAATACAATGCACATATAAATGTTGAGGTATGCTCAACGGTGGCAACTGTTAAGTATTTGTATAAGTATATATACAAGGGACATGATCGTGCAACGATTAAATTTTTTGTTGGAAACTCAGGGTTAAATGATACGACATTTCGTGAAGTGGATGAGATCGAGAGTTATTTAGATGCACGGTATGTTTCTGCTTCGGAAGCGTGTTGGTGAATATAAGACTATGCATTGCACAATGAGAAGCCTAATATACAGCAGTTGCAGGTGCACTTGCCTGATGAGAATTATGTGGTGTTTCAAGATACAGACAATATATCAGATGTTATGCAGAATGAAGATGTCAGGAAAACTACTCTTACAGAATGGTTGTGTGCAATCATATTCATCCAGAGGCTCGAGCTATTCGGCATCAAGACTTCCCGGTGTATTGGGTGTGGAATGCACAATGAAAGGTATGGACGAAGAGAAAGCATGGAAATACATGTGGTCGAATATACTTTGTGCCGCCCACATCTGGTGAGCGTTATTACTTGCGATTGTTCTTGACATTGTCTTGAGGATGTATGTCTTTTGATGATTTGCATATTGTTGGCAACGTGGTGTACAACACCTTTAAGGAAGCTTGCATTGCAAAGGGCATGCTAGAGGGTGATGATGAGTGTGTTGTGTGCTTGGAAGAGGTTGCATCTATACAAATTGGTGCCCAGTTACGTGCTTTGTTTGCTGCAATTTTGGTCTTCTGTGAGCCTGCACAGCCTAGTCAGCTCTGGGATAGGTTTATGTCACCAATGGTGGGGGATATTTTGTATAAGTTACAGCTAGAGCATGTGCATATATCTTCTGCAATTCTACAACAAGAGGCATCAAATAGGGCTTTATTGCATCTTCAGGATCTTTTGCGACAGCATGGGCGAAGATTGTCTGACTTTGATGGATTGCCAGAACCTCATCGTCAATTGTGTGCTAACCCTCTTTTAGAAGATGAATATGCATATGATATATCAGAGCAACGTAGAGTTTGTATTTGTATGGAGACAATGTTGAATGATGGACAGAGGGTTGCATATAATGCAGTTATAGGTGCCATTGGTGGAAACTTTGGGGATGTTTTTTTCTTTGGATGGTCCTGGTGGGTCTGGAAAGACATTTCTTTATAAGTGTTTGCTTGCTAGGTTGCGCAGTGATCGTCATATAGCATTAGCAACGGCATCATCTAGCATTGCTGCTTTGCTTCTGCAGGGCGGTCGTACTGCTCACTCGAGGTTTAAAATTCCATTGGATCTATGTAATCGATCCACCTGTAATATTCTTGTTCAGAGCAATCTTGCTCAACTGTTCAGACAATCGAGCCTTATTTTATGGGATGAGGCTCCCATGATGCACAAGTTTGCATTTGAAGCTGTTGATAGAACTTTAAGAGCTATTATGAGCTGTGATAAACCATTTGGTGGAAAGGTTACTTTGCTTGGGGGTGATTTTAGGCAAATCCTGCCCATCATGATGAAGGGCTCTCGTGAAGATATTGCTAATGCGGCACTATGTTACTCTCATTTATGGCAGTATGTTAAGGTGCTAAGGTTGTTTGGGAATATGAGGATGTCAACTGCTGGTCGTGTAATGGATAATGGATTTGTTGGTTGGATTCAAGGGATAGGGGATGGAGTGGGTATTACCGAGAATTGTGATAAGTTACATATTCCATCTAGCATGGTATTGAAAGGGCGCTCTATTGAAACCTTGGTTAATAGTGTGTACGGTGAAGTGTCCATGGTGAGAGACTTTGGGGCATATTTCAGTGAACGTGCTATACTTGCAGGGCAGAATACAGAGGTGGCTTCTTTGAATCATTGTGCATTGCAATCGATGCCAGGAGAAGTTATACAGTACTATAGTGCGGATTCAATTGTAGAGACGGGTGATAGCTCATTTTTATACTTTGTAGAGTATTTAAATACATTGGATCTTGGAGGTGGATTTCCTCCCCATCTATTGTTGCTAAAGATGAATGCACCTATTATTCTGCTTAGAAACTTAAATCCATCAAAAGGTTTGTGTAATGGTACATGGTTGATGTGTAAGGCATTCAATAAAAAGGTGATAGATGCTGAGATAATAACATGGACAAATGTAGGGGAACGAGTTTTTATTCCTAGGATCACTTTTATTCCTAGCACCTTGCGATTTCCGTTTGCTATGAGGCAGAGGCAATTTCCTAATCGACTGGCGTTTGCTATGATGATCAATAAGTTGCAAGGCCAGACATTGTATGTTGTTGGTCTTTACTTAAAGACACCAGTATTTACACATGGACAGTTGTATGTTGCATTTTCAAGGGTGAAATCCTCATGCGGTGTGAGGGTATTATTGGATGAGGATGGAAGCATTGTGAATGTCACGATGAACATTGTGTACAAGAAGATACTTCAGAAGATGCAATGAGGTGCATTGCTTTTTTGCAAAGATGCATACAGAGATGAATTTTTTGGAGGGTGGAAGATATGCTTGCATTTTTTCAGAGATGCATCTATTGAATTTTGATGGCTTTGTAGTCCTTGCTTGGTGTGTATGTGAAATAGCCTCGAAGTTGTATTCGGTTGGCATATACTCGATGGTAATTGAGTATAAGTGTTTGCTTGAATTTTGCAGATGCCTACTCCAAGCTGGGGTTATTATCCAGCTTCTGAGTATAAGAAGGAACTGCAGTGTAACTTGCGCGCAGTGACAACGCATGATATTATAAGAATAACGCTTGCAAGGGTCATTGAGCGTTTGTATGATGATGTCAACATAGAGATTTTACTTCCAGTTTTTATTGAGGTGGTGCATTGTGGGTATACTCAATGCTTTCGAGTGCATATGGATGAAGCTGAGCAGGATAAGAGGTTTCGGCAATCCCACACTGATAGAATACCGAGGGGGTGGCCGGCGTATGAATTTAAGGACCTCAGTTGTTTTGTGACGCTACATCAAGCTGTGACAATGCGTGCCAAGTGGTTTGCAAGTGTTAAGCCAGGTATTGTTATTCCAATATTAAGTGATCTTTGTTAATTGTTGGATGTGTTCATGTTTATGTTGTGGGCTTTTAAAATTTTAGGCGCAAGAAAGAGAGGAAAGACTATTATGTCCCCTGTACCATCACCGGGACGAAGAGTGGCAATGGGACTTGCTTCACTTGAGCATGTTGTGTTGGAGAATGGAAATTTTCCCAGTGATTCCTCAAAGAAAAGAAAGCTTCATTTTGGTTAGGCCCCATGGAAAGTTTCAACATTTTTGTAGTGTTTGGACATAGATGTATAGGTGTAATCAAGAAATGGTACTTTGTGGTTTGTTGATACTTGGATTTATGGTACAAAGTTTTCGGCTATAGAGCAAGATTTGGTTTTGGGCTTTGCTTCACCTATCTGTATTTGATGCTTGGATATGCTTACACTTTGTGGTTCATTTCAGCGTAGCAATGTTATTTCTGATTGTAACATCGAATGATCATGTAGAGCTACTTCTAGCTATTGCGCCTAGCAAGTATGGATGCAAGTGCAATATTGGTACATGGTCATTACATGTATATATATAAGTCTATGTACTCCTGCATGCAAGTTTGGCCTTTTGTACATGCATGTAAGAGAGAGAGAGAGAGAGAGAGAGAGAGAGAGAGAGAGAGGGGGGGGAGGGAGGGAGAGTGTGAGTGAATGAATGTGAATAGAGGAGGGGAGAGGTGTAAAAGGGGTGAGAGAGAGAGTAGAGGAGAGGGGTAAAAGAGGGGAGGGAGTGAGAGGTGACAAGGGGGGAGGGAGGAAGAGATAGAGGTTGTGGAGGGAGAATAAAGATAACAAGGGAGGAGGGAGGGAATGAGGATGATAGATGTGAGAAAAAGAGATGGGTAACAAATGGAGGGGGGGGTGAAGATAGGTAGGGAGGGGGATAGAGAGAATATGGTAAGGAAGCATATAGTTTCTTGCACTCAAGGATACAAAATATGCATTTTGTATGTCTTTTGTTTATGGTTTGGTGCAATGTTATTTCCAATTGCAACATCCAAGGATCGTATAGAGCTACTTCTAGGTATCATGCAAAGTACGTATGGGTAAAGTTTACGAGTTTGGTGTGTAAAAGGCGTTGTATACATATGTGAGTCTCTATACACCTAGATGCAAATGCATATCTATCCTTTATGCATGTGTACATGAGAGAGAGAGAGAGAGAGAGAGAGAGAGAGAGAGAGAGAGAGAGAGAGAGAGAGAGAGAGAGAGAGAGAGAGAGTGTGTGTGTGTGTGTGTGTGTGTGTGTGAAAATATAGGGAGAGATGTAAAAATTGTGTGGAAGAGGGGTTGCAAACAAAGGAGAGGCATTGACTAGGGGAGGGAGGAGTACATTGTGGATACACTTAGCGTTTTCAAGTGCATATGGGTGAAGATGAACATGATAAGAGGTTTTGACGATCTCACATTGATAGAGTATCAATAGAGTAGGCGATGTATGAATCTAAGGACCTTGATTGCTTTGTGACCGTGCATCAAGCTATGATAAAGCCTACCGAGTGGTTTGCAGATGTTAGGCCAGGTATTGTTGTCTTAATGTTAAGTAGTCTTTGTTGGTTGTTAGATGTGCTTACATTAACATTGTGGGCTTCTAAAATTTTAGGTGTAAGAAAGAGAGGAAATACTATTATGTCCCCTGTACCATCAAAAAGACGAAGAGTGGCGATCGAACTTGTTTCGCCTAGCCATGCTATATTGGAGAGTGAAAAATTTCCGAGTTATTTCCCAAAGAAAAGAAAGCTTCGTTTTGGTTAGACCCTATGGGAACTGTAATTTTTTTTGTAACATTTGGATGCAGATGCATAGGCACAATCAAGGAGTGACACTTTGTGGTTTGTTGATACTTGAAATTGTGGTGCAAGGTTGTTGGTGCAGTCTCTAGAAGAAACTTTGGTTTTGGGCTTTGCTTCACCTATGTGGGTTATCAATACTGAGAGTTTGCATGCAATGCTTGGACAAACTTAAATTTGTGGTGTGGTTCATACATCTTTCATTTGTGGTTCGTTTCACCGTAGGAATGTTATTTCTCATTGTAGCATCCAAGGATACAAGTTCTTTCTAATTGTTGTGCAGAGCAAGTATAGATACAAGTTTATAAGTTTGGTGCATGGTCATTGCATGTATATATGAGTCGATGTACTCCTTGATGCAAATGCATATTTGGCCTTTTATACATGTGTGTAAGAGAGAGAGAGAGAGAGAGAGAGAGAGAGAGAGAGAGAGAGAGAGAGAGAGAGAGAGAGAGAGAGAGAGAGAGAGAGAGAGAGAGAGAGAGATTGAGTGAGTGAGTGTGGATACAGAGGGGGGAGGTGTAAATGGGATGAGAGATAGAGGGGTTGTGAGTAGAGGAGAGTAAAGCATGTGATGTTTTTGTGATAGCATTACCCACTGTGCGATAGGGAAGTGAAGCTGTCATGCGATAGCTTGGCAGCTTCACTTCCCTCACACCCCGCTTCGCCACAGCGGGATAGCATTCCTTGACAAGGAACGCTAGTTGTAGTATTATAGGAGAGAGTGCTAGAAAAAATTGAAGCCAAAGAAGGGGGCCCTATAATACTACATTAAAATTTTTCTAGCACTCTCTCCTATAATACTACCTTAGACCCTCTCTTACATTAATAGCCTTGGATCTTTACACACACACACACACACACACACACACACTCTCTCTCTCTCTCTCTCTCTCTCTCTCTCTCTCTCTCTCTCCTAATGCCTTTACATATCCATTTACATTTCAAGAAATCCCATGGATACCATCCTCTTCAAATAGATGTTTTTCTATTTGACTGAGAAAAATCCCTTGAATACCATTCTCTTCAAATAGATGCTTTCCTATTTGACTGAGAAAAATCCCTTGAATACCATTCTCTTGAAATGCATGCTTCCATGTTTGAGCGAGTTAGTAAGTTATCATGGGGGAGTCTAGGAGTTTGTTAGAGAACATCCATTTCACCCTCCTGCAATGGAGCTAGATTGATATTTGTTCATTTGCTTTGCATATAGTAGTTCACTAACTTGCAAATGCATTTGTGGATTTAGAAATTTTTTTGGTAATTTTTGTTGTAAGTTCATGCTATATAATATGAAATAAATGAGTATATTAAAATATTTGATTGTTGAAGTTTGGAGTTTAAAATGAAGAATTCTTGAAAGGAATAACAACTATAAGTAATGAAGTAATACAGAGCTATGTTTTAAAGAGATTGTGAAGGAATTGCTTGCAAGGGTCTATTGTAAATGAATGCATAACTTCAATCTATATGTAAGCCTAATCAAATGAGGACGAGAGAGAGAGAGTAATGTGCAAGTATAAGTGGATGTGTCTATAGTTTGCTTGTTTGTGCATAACTAAAGTACTAACACATCAAGATGTAATTATATAATATGTGCAAAGAAGAGAGGGGGGATGTGAATGTATATATAGTGTGATATCTCATATGCATGCGTAATTGAATTATTAACATTGTGATAATATTATCAAAGATAAGTACATAAGATTAATCTAGTGATGTAAATAAGTTGAGAGAGAACTACTAATTCATTGAGAGAGAGAGAGAGAGAGAGAGAGAGAGAGAGAGAGAGAGAGAGAGATGATAGAGTTGGGAGTGAAAAAGACAAAGAGAGAGAGAGAGAGAGAGAGAGAGAGAGAGAGAGAGAGAGAGAGAGAGAGAGAGAGAGAGAGAGAGAGAGAGAGAGAGAGAGAGAGGTGGTTATTCAGAAAGAAGGAGAGGGAAATGGATGTTGTGGAACCCCAACATATGAGAGAGAGAGAGAGAGAGAGAGAGAGAGAGAGAGAGAGAGAGAGAGAGAGAGAGAGAGGTGGTTATTCAGAAAGAAGGAGAGGGAAATGGATGTCGTGGAACCCCAACATATGAGAGAGAGAGAGAGAGAGAGAGAGAGAGAGAGAGAGAGAGAGAGAGAGAGAGAGAGAGAGAGAGAGAGAGAGAGAGAGAGAGAGAGAGAGAGAGAGAGAGAGAGAGAGAGAGAGAGAGAGAGAGAAAGAGAGAGAGAGAGAGAGAGAGATGTTTTTTAGGGAAGTGACATGTTGAGGGTTGACATATGTGAGAGAGAGAGAGAGAGAGAGAGAGAGAGAGAGAGAGAGAGAGAGAGAGAGAGAGAGAGAGAGAGAGAGAGAGAGAGAGCGAGCGAGCGAGCGAGAAAGAGAGAGGAATGTGTAAGTGTATCTGGTTTTGCTTATGTGTGCACAATAGAAGTACCAATACACGATGATGTAATTATAACATATATACAAATAATTGAGAAAGGGGAGATGTGAATGTATACAGAGTGTGATATTGCTTGTGTATGTGTAATTCAACCACTAACATTGTGATAATATTATAAAACATAATCACACAAGCTTAATGTAGTGATGTAAAGCAATTAAGGAGAGAGAACTACTAATGTGTTGTTAGAGAGAGAGAGAGAGAGAGAGAGAGAGAGAGAGAGAGAGTGTGTGTGTGTGTGTAATGAAACTAACATAACTTAGTCTAAACTAGCCTAAATCCATGACCAACCATGGATGATCAACAAGAAACCAACAAGACAAATTGAAAGGGAAAGAACTAATCTACATTAAACATGGCTGGCAGCCATAGCTAAAACTAGGAAGAAGTACAAGAAAGTTACTAAAACATGAATTCTCCAAATGATCAAAAGATGTTCCTACATTTGGCTAGCCTCACCTTTTATAGCTAACCCTAGACAAACCTAGCTGACCCTAATCCTCTAATTATGGGCTATATTTACATACATTAGCCCATTTTATGGCTATAATGGTATCCTAGATACATGAAAAAATTTCCCACATTACAAACCATCCCCTCCTGGAAAAGCTTTGTCCTCAAAGCTGAAATTACAATGAGTACAAGGATGGATACATGTAATAAGAGAGAATATAGGACACAATACTCATGACAAACTCCAAAAGTAGATCTTCAACGAATGGTCTTCATAGGATAGGAGACCTGCCATGAAATAGTGAATCTGGGCTGAATAGGGTAGCTGTAGAAACATGATCATAACTTTCAACAAGAGTATCCAAACGGGGCGTATGAATGCTAGAAAAAAAGTTCATAACATAAGCTATCAACCCATAACAAAAATTTCCATGTTTGATGAAGTTATACTGATTAAATTTCTCATAGAAAATTAATACAACAAAGTGTCCTTTGTCTCCAGCCACATAAACTTCTCCCAAAATCAACTCGAATCGTATGGGATTCCAAAGTAATAGTCATCTTCAGCCCAATGAACCCAATTCTCACCTGGATCGAAGGGTATCCCATCATAATAGCCATCTAGTATAGAAAAATTAGCATCAAAACTGTCAACACAATATTGACCACCACCTGGGTCAAAAGGATAAGAAGAGTCCTACCCATGATCTACATAATCAGCCCCATATACCTCAAAGTCATCAATATCACCATCATTCTCATCAAATATGTGTGTACCATGATAGTAGAGATCATCATCATCAATAGGTTGATAAGCATCATGATGCACATGAGGCACCACAAGATCTACAAGACTGTCATGGTCATATCCTTCTTGAAAGACAAAAGGATCTTAAGTGTCTTCAATGTCTTCTTCTTCTCCTTGATCCCCTTCTTGATCATAATCTTGTTCCTCATCTACTGCGTTGTCCTCTCCTTGATCCCCTTCTTGATCATAATCTTGTTCCTCATCTATTGCGTTGTCCTCTTCTTCATCTTCTTCTTCTTTATCTTCTTCATTTTGTAAGCTGTCATGTACTTCATATTCTTCATATTCTTCATTGCTACCCACTCCTTCAGCTTTCAACTCTTCTCCATATGCATGATCAACATCAATTAGTATGGAACACATCCCCGCATTAAATGATGTATGGTGCTGCCCATTCTCTATTGCATATGGCTGAGATAGAGTAGCACGATTCCCATTAGGATGTTGTCCATTGGAGCAATCATAACCACTGCATACATATGTATAATGCTGATCATAGCTATAGGCATTTCTGTGAGCACTATCATAAGTATGCTATCCAAAAGCATTTGAGTATGGTCTTGAAGAAGAAACATAGTCATTAGGCAAATATGGCTGACCAAAAGAACCTTGCTGTTGTTTAAAACCATGAAAGTATTGTCCAACTTCATGGAAGGAAGAAGAATATGCATGTGATTATTTAACACAGCCATCATAGATATGGCCACCATGATCATTCTCAAAAGAAGATGGTACATAAGAAAATCTGTCATAAGAGTGCCCGTTTTCCAAGTATGTTGGACTGCATATATATCCCCCTTGATCATAATCATTATGTTACTGACCAACATCATGTAAATACTGCCTTTCTTCAATGCATGAAGCATAATCACCATATGGATAAGATCCATCATAATGACTTTGCCGCTGCTCTAAAACATCATGCCTCTTGCTTTGATAAGGGATGCTACAAACACAACTCTCATGATAGTGATTATCTTGAATAAGACCATCTTGATGCTGGCAAGAACCATTTGAGAAGGGCTCATTTTGGCATGCATTATCATGATCATAGTATCCCCCAGAATTGCTAAAATATTGCCCACTAGTGAAAGAAGAGGTAGGAGATCCAAAACTGTCATGACAATGAGCTGGAGCATCATAGGAAGCATAACCATAAGCATTAAATCCAAAAGCACGAGCATGCTGACTCATAGATGCTAGTCCAACACCTTTATCAACAAGAGACACAAGGTTTTCAACCTCTAACTTCATTTCCCTGACATCCTTCACTAAACTGTCCCATGTAGACAAGCTGTCCCAGGTACCTAGTTGCATAGTTTGGGCCATATCTTGAGAAATACTAATCCAAATGAGGTGCTTGATGGCTCTGCTCGAAGCCCATGATTTCTAGTACCAATTAAAAGTCCTGATTCACATTAAAATATTCCAATACCCCATTCTGGAAATGATTTACTATGTTTGTCCACAGTAGACAACACCCTGTCCCAAGTACCTAGTAGCACTGTTTTGGCCATAACTTTATGAATACAAGTCCAAATGGAACAGATGATAGCTCTATTTGAAGCCTATGATGTCTAGCTTCAAATGAGAGTGTTGGTTTCAATTTAGGAGCAGAAATACCCCTCTCTCTAAAATGATTTCCAGATCTGTCCACAGTGGACTGCACCCTATTTTTACTCTGGTTTGGCCCTGTTTTACCTCATGAACAATGTCTTCCACCCATAAAAAGTTAGGAGATGCTTCAGATCAGTAAGTACATTGATAATCCAAGCATATTCTCTGCAAATAAGCCCATAATGCACCCAAATTTTGCTCTGCAATAGTCTAATTGTCATACAGCAAAAAGTTCCACTGTACAATAGGGGTTTAATTACTGTGATGATTTAGCAATCTGTGGCTATAATGTTGGATTCCATGCATCAATTAGGAGTACTTTTGGGAGGACTGGTTTGGGCTGTTGCATTAATTTTCTGGTATGGAGATTGTTTAGCGTGATCATGACATCTCTCTTAGACAGTAAATGCTTCTGTTACATTCTATAAAACCCTTCCTGTCAAAGAAAAAAGTTGACCCTCTTTCCAACAAGCATCTCTTGTCACTCTATCTTTTCTATCATCTGAAAAGCTGATGAAGCATCAAGAAGTTGAACTGAGTGAATCCCATTTTCCTTTTTTAGGTGAAATGAGCTTCAACTTCTCGGATATGCATGCTGGAATTTGTACTATCCAATGTGCTGATGTCTTTGTCATTGTCTACTTAGTAATTTCTCTGTAGTAATGGCTCGAATTGTGATGGTGTTTGAAAACTGAACAATTGTTGAGGCAATTGGTGAACTAACAGATTTGCATTGTTGTAAGCTTCCCCAAATATGACATATAATCATTATTGCCAACTACACGCAGTGTAACACCAGAATTTTCTAAAACCACAGCCTTCAGTAAAACAACATTCATTTTCCCAAGTGAACCTTAGAATCACACCTCATGAACATCTCCAAGAATGTTGAAATTGTAGACTCCTCATGCCATGGTATTCATAAGCAGGTTGTGACCCTTATTTGGATTCAATTCATGCCATCTTCAGCAGCATGATGACATTCTACCCTGCAATCTTGTGCTTTCTTGCATGTCATATTCTTAAGTAGAACCCCAGAGCAAAATACATTTGTCCATGAAATCTGTTGCATAAACTACACTTCTGTTGCCTCAAGCACTTCTCCAAATGACTGCTATAAATTGGACTGAATATCTACTTCTTCTTAGGTGCTTATTTAGTGGGTTTCTGATGCACTTTGTTATCAGCACAACATGCTTGATCTATCTAGTATGTCATACATAGAGTGCCTTTCTTTTGTTGTTCTATCAAGTTCCATTCTCATGTTATTTTCCTTTTACAAGCCTATTGGAATGCCTACCAGGGAGGAACATACACCAATAAAATGAAGTTGTCACGTTTGTTTCTTGAAAAGAAAACTTGTGCCCTTGATTCGTTCAAGCCATTTCCTGCTCTGTTGTCATGATCCTTATTTCAAACAACTCTGCATTTTCTAACCACAGATTCTAAATGTCGATCGATACTTTCAAATGGTGAGTCAAATATAACTCACTGAGCACTTAGTTGCATTTGAATTTGTCGATGGATAGTTGATGCCTTTTGAGACATCTCCACTGCCTTCCTATACAAAACATTATTAGGTTCCACATCCAAAACTTGTTGAAAACATTCTTATGCCCTTATGAAGTGCTCATTGGCCTTTTGTGTCTCTCCTAATAGAAATCCATGTGAAGTATAGGCATTCCCTAGAAACCATTCACTCTCTGAGCCTCCTCAAGTTTAGAAATAGCATCTTCCACCAACTTGATGGATTCTAAACAATGTAGGATGCATTCACAGAGAATCTTAAAGGAAGAAATTCAAAGAGGGATTGAGTTGGAGACTAAGAATGCTGTCTCACAACAATCCTTGGCAAAGTTGCCATCAGATAGTACTAAATGGAACTGCACCTGATGATCTCTCAAAGTGCTAGCCCCCTTCAACTATAACCTAATCAACAAATGCAATGAAGCTGCCTATCTCAGCATTGTGCCATCATTTGCAACACTGCATGAATGCCTTCTTCACCAAAGTTTGCTTTCTTCGATAGTCATCATTTGCAACACTGCATGAATGCCTTCTTCACCAAAGTTTGCTTTCTTCGATAGTCAGGAGAGACACATCAAACACAATACCACAATAAAACTTTCCAGAAACAGCAATGCAACTTGCAATGTCCATGTTCTTTGATGAATGCAGGCATGCCGAAAGGGTCATCCGCTACTCAAAAGGTTGTGCAGACTCCTGCTCCTCTTCCTTTGCCGATGACCTCCCTCGAAGTCATGCTTCCTTCTCACGCCATGAATTGCTCCCTATGTGGCACTGCAATTGAGAGGAAACATCTGGTGGCTTGCCCTGCATATGCTGCTGTGATTGTCGTAGACTATCATTTGGTCACATTTCTTGTCATAGACGTGGCTATTGCTGCCTATCGACTTACAAACGTAGAGATTGGCCCATACGTGCTCGACTAGGAAGTTGAAGCTGCACATGTGTGCGGATCTTTCCTTGGCTTCTACTGCTCTTTCACAAGCCTTTACTATAGCTCTTTCAACAGCAACCCCCTCTCGTGCCGCTGCAGCTGCTCATTCTATCATGTCTTCTCTCTCTCTCTCTCTCTCTCTCTCTCTCTCTCTCTCTCTCTCTCTCCTGAAGATCTATAGGACCACTGCCATGGCTTGCCGGTGGCTCCAGAGACCTTGAGATGCTTCCCAATCTCCCCAACTCCTACAATTGTCCGCGAGAAGACTCTGAAGCTCATTGAATCTCAGGGAGAATCAATTGAGGAGTTGTTTTACCTTCCTGTATTTGAAGAGACATATCACAGCTTAAGAACAAGAGGAGTCTGCTTTCGTGGCCAAGATGTGGAGAGCTTAACCCTCGATCTTTACTCTTCCAAGGACACAGAGTACAGAGCCAGTTCCAAGGACTTTACTCCTCCAAGGACACAGACTTAAGAGCATGTTCTAAGGAAGGAGCAAGTTTTGGTGCTGCATCAATTTGGAATAGCAGCAAAGCCTACAAACCTCCACACTTGTAGAGCAGTGCACATAGTCTCAAGCTAATGTACAACGATCCTCTACAAAAGATTAACAGGCTCCTGCGAGCAACCAGAAGCATTGTACCCTCCTCCTGGCCTTACCTTCCATGTTTATCATAAAGAGCTTCAGGACAGTGTATTTTGATCTGATCTTGCTGACCAAGTTTTGCATCAAACCTTCCAAGAATGGTTATGAACATACTCCATGTGTCAAGTAGAGTGAGGCTTTGATAACCATTCACGTCATTGATGTAAAAGAAAGAAGATATGCAAGGAAATCCACCATTCACGCTCACTAAAAAGCTTGAGAGAGATGAGAAAGAAGAAGATGAACCCTAATTTCAAAAAGTAGTGGTAACTTTAGTCCCCTCTAGTCTCCCATAGCTCTTCTTTTAACAAATGTCCTTCAAAATAAGCCAAAATCTGATGATGTCCTGCTAAAGTAGCTTTGAACCTCCATCTTGCCCCTATGTCTCTCTCAAGAAGCACTAACATAACCATAGTTTGAAGTAGTACAACCTGACTAGTCATTGTCAAGAAGAAACCAAACCATGTAACTATGTCTTCAACTCCAGTTACATTGAAATGATGCTTGTAACTAGATCTTCCATGAAAATGACCTCCCTAGCTAGATCATACTCATGAAAATGATGGAATTAAAGCCTGCCTTGGATCAAAGCAAGGCTCTAATACCATTGTAATGAAACTAACCTAACTTAGCCTAAACTAGCCTAAATTCATGACCAACCATGGATGATCAACAAGAAACCAACAAGACAAATTGAAAGGGAAAGAACTAATCTGCATTAATCATGGCTGGCAGCCATAGCTAAAACTAGGAAGAAGTACAAGAAAGTTACCAAAACATGAAATCTCCAAATGATCAAAAGATGTTCCTACATTTGGCTAGCCTCACCTTTTATAGCTAACCCTAGCCAAACCTAGCTAACCCTAATCCTCTATATATAGGGTATATTTACATATGTCAGCCCATTTTATGGCTGTAAAGGTATCCTAGATACATGAAAAATTTTCCTACATTACACAGAGAGAGAGAGAGAGAGAGAGAGAGAGAGAGAGAGAGAGAGAGAGGGTGTTATTGAGGGGGAGGAGGAGAGGGAGATGCATGTTGTGGGTCTCCAAGATATGAGAGAGAGAGAGAGAGAGAGAGAGAGAGAGAGAGAGAGAGAGAGAGAGAGAGTCAATTGTGGTTCTGATGAGGAGGAGGAGAGTAAGATGTGGTGTATTGGCGGTGTTAGTGGTGGTAAAGTTATTGAAGGGGAGTGAGATGTTGGTGGTTGGTCCCCAACATATGAGGAGAGAGAGAGAGGAGAATTGGTTGTGGCTCTAACGAGGAGGGGGAGAGTAAGATGTGATGGTGGTGATGGTGGCGGCAGCAGCAATGGAGGAGCAGCATTGGCGCTTGATATATGCCCAAGAGAAAAAGAGGACCAAGTGGACTATGTGAAATAAAACTTGAGGTTGCAAAAAAAAGCTCACTTCTTGCACACACTCTAGAAACATGGTTCTTTGCTACCACAAGAGAAGAACCACCAATGCCCATGCCATGTGCTCCATTGGCTCCTAGTAAAGTTTCTTTCAAACTAGTCATATTAGAAGCATGTAGTAGACTATTTTGAATTTTTCGTATTGGGAAAACACATGGTCCTCTTATGGGTTCATTCACCTCACTTTCATGCTCATAAGAACATGCAAGTATTGTAATATCTACATGTTGTCTACCAAGATTGAGATCCTCACCATAATGCAAAGGACCTCTTAATTCCTGAATTGGATACATAAAACTCATGCCCTTCTCTTGGAGCTTATTATCTTCAAGATCTCTACTATTCCCACTTTCTTGTTGGAAAAGATACTAAAAGTCTTTGTGCACATGCATGGTAAAGGGGAAACTCCAAAAGTTCTCCGAAGTAGCTAGAACATTGTGCTCATACAACATTGCTTGTCCTTTGGCCTAAGCTAGGGTTTTTGAATTACTTAGTGTAACATTTATGCTAGCATTGAGGTCTAGTCCACTAATAAATAATTCTCTTAGTGCATCATAAGGTAATGGATTAAACCTCCTTGGTCAAAGGCTAAGGCAATCATCAAAGGCAACTATATGAGGTTTTATGTCACTATAAGCATGCCTCTCAATGGCCAAGAGCTTCCTAAGAACTTGATCCACATGCAAAGTCTTTTGAAACTCATCTAGAAACAAGTCAAAGAGCTCATGGACCGAGCTTATGTTTTTTCCAGGTAGACTTTTATACCACTTTTGTGCTTCTCCTTTAAGGGTACTAGAGAACCACAAGAGCTGATGGGTATTATCAAACCTACTAGCATAATATATCAAGTCAAATTCTTTAATGTGTACCATAGGGTCCTTTAGAAAGACCTTCAAATATAGGAGGATCTCGAAATTGAAGAGGAGGACACATAGATCTAATCTCTGAGATTAGCACACAATCATTCAATTGATCATAAATTTCTTCATTTGTAGTGGTTTGCACATTAATATGGGGATTGGTTTGCTCATCGTTCCCTTCCTTAGTTATAGTATTGCTAGATAGGGTGGGAAGTGTGGCTACCTCACATGAAGCTAAACCTTTACCACTTAAGGAATGCTTGACCTTAAGGCTTGATGCTTCCTCCTTCCTTAGAAGGGGACTTCCTTGCACTTGCAAATAATCTAGCACACCTGACATATTCACGATGAATAGTGGAAGCAAGTCACAAATTGTGACATCATGCATAGGAGATCTAAGTACACTCTTATTGTGAGTCATATGTTGTGCAATGCTTTAACCATCCCCTCAAAGTGGAAATGCCCCTTAGGCAGCTCACTAGATTTATTTGCATGACATGTATAAGAAGACTTAACCCACAATGCCTCAAATTCAAACATGAGGTCATTTGTAGGGAAAAAGTTGAATAACATGGCCCATTGGCCAACAACAACGAGCCCTTGCCAATCCACAAAGGATTGATATACCATCTTTAGCACTTGTTGAACCACTCATCCTAGAAGGAATGATACAAACTCGAAACAACTAGGAATGACCCCATTTTTCCTTTCCTTCTGCCTTATAATAAGGAGATATAAATGAGATCTGTGAATCTTAGACCCTTAACAGGAATCCTAAAGACTCCCAGCAAATGCACCACTTTTCGAGGCCTAAAATGGGCTCAATAGCGGCTCTCACATACTCAAGCTCACTGATAGATCTCAAAGACTAAACCCCACGGCCTTGTGGCTATGAGCGACTTGCAATAAACCATAAACTCTCTCTCTAAACCTTGATGTACTACATTAGAGTCCAATCTCCTAACTACATATCCCAAACTCCAAGTAGGAGTGCCCAATATGAGGCGTCTAATACACCACATAAATGTTACATAAGTTTCCCCTTAGCTGATTGCCATGGCCTCTAGATATGAGTGACCTACCCACTTAAGGATTTGACCCAATGGTTCTTGTATTTTAGCACAAAAGTAACACTTACTCTACTCATCCTCATTAGAAACCCATTTTAACCCTCGACACTAATCGACTTAGATCTTCTCACCCACTTGGTCAATATGGAAACCAATTGCTATTATGCAATGGTATATGCATAAAAATGCTTCAATGTATAGTGTTCATGAGAGTACACAAGCATTTTTAATGTGAGAAAACAATATGTAGATGCAGTAAACAAGCCTTTATATCATTTTATGACTTTTGACTACGTATTGCATTGACGTTGTACACACCCCGAAAGCACTGAGTGTTCCTTAATTGTGCTACTTTTGGATATGTATTTCACAATAATCACCCTAGATATGATATGCAGGAAAAAAACCAACATTCTTAGTACTCTTCATTAGAATTTAATATGTTTTTCCATTTAGATCACAACGCATGGCACCGAGGCCCACCTTATACTACCAATATGCATGTTTTGCGTGCTAAAATCTTAAATTTTTCAAAATCTAAAAAAAGTGTGATATTTTGCATTCTAGGTTTATTATACTATTCTTAGTGTTTGTTTATTTATTAGTATTTTTTATTTTTACTAAAATTTTAATTTCTAATCATTTTATTAAAAAAAATAAAAAATGAAAATACCCAATGTTAAGTACTGATAATTATCTTTATATCTTTCTTTATATGCCTTTCAAACAAATATTCAATTGGATTTTATTTGCTATATTGCCTATATGCGAGACGTTGAGTGGTTCCCAAGGCTGCTAATGCTTACCATGGCCACTAATGCACTTGAGGAGTCCTCTATGGAGACCAATAATACGCCACGAACCAACTCTCACCTCTCCCTCTCTTTCACCCATTCTCATTCTCTCATAAGAATAGCCATTATGCAAGAGAAAAGGGAGAAGAGAGAAATACTAAAAAAGTAGCATTCTTATTTCTTCAAATCATCTCACGAGAGTGGTATCATCATATAGAGCTCGATGAATAGGCTATGATTATGTATTTAAAAGTATCAAACAGTGAAGATTCATGAGGAGAATAACAAGAAATCAAGCACCATAATTTCATTTTTCTCTTCTGTGTGCCTCTTTTCTCATTCTTCCTCTCTTTAAAACCACCAGGTACATTAAAAAATTACACCCCTTTGAAGCCTACCCAAGTGCCCCTTCAAATTGGGCATGTCTACTTGATTTTGGGGCCTTTTTTGGCATCCTTTGCTGCTCGAACCATATTCCTCTACAAATTAAAGTCTCACGGCCTCAAATTCCATCCTAAACATGAAGAATTAATGCCCAAGTGATGGTTGGATGCTTCTTCACTATGACTTGACTTGGCACTTTGATGTGTCTCAAACTTCAAAAAGCTTTGTCTCTTACACCTTGATCTCTTTATACCACGAACCACTTTGGAGCCTAAATCTTCATTTGTGCTCACAAACACCTTGTGGATTCACCTAAAATTGTCAAAAATCCCAAAAAGTACACCTTAAAATATGCCTCTCATGGAGGGAACTACTATTGTCTCCCACCTTAATAAATTCAACATCATGTTCAATTAGCTATAGGCTCAAAAGTTGAAGTTTGAAGATGGGGTTAAGGTAATCTCTTTGTTGTGCTCCTTACCTACATCATGGGATACCTTTAGAATAGCCATTAATAATTCAACTCTAGATGGTGAATGATGTTGTGGCTAAAGAGATACATAAGAAATCCATGGACTAAGGCATAAATGGTCAAGCAATGGTAACTCAAGAAGAAAAATGTAAAAAAAGATATAAAGATAAGAATCAGGACCGTGAGTAGTCATGTAGCAAATTCAGGTCGTTTAAGAAAGATATTGATTGCTTTCATTGCGGTAAGACAAGTTAGATCAAGAGAAACTTTTACAAATGGAAGTGTGAGCAAAAGGATAAGAAGAAGAAGGTAATGATGCTCACAAAAGAAAGTAAAGGAAAGGTGAAGATTGAAGAAATGAATATAGTGACTATGCATAATAATGGTGGTGAAGTACTCTTTACTTCTACTTGTCTTGCACATATGCTAGTTGCAACATAATAATGATGGTGAAGTACTCTTTACTTCTACTTGTCTCGCATATATGCTAGTTGTAATAGATATGCTAGTAGAATATTCTTTATTTCTAGTCTTCTTGCACATATACTAGTTGCAACAGATATACTAGTGAAGTGCTCTTTACTTCTACTGTTTCTGTGCTTCAGATTGGATACTTGATTTTAGTGTATCTTTTTACGTGACTTCTCATAAGAAGTGGTTATGTTCATATGTGATAATATGTGTAGATTCATCTCGGTAATGACTATGTACATGACATAATTGGCACAAGTGATTTACAATTTGCTTTCTAGAATGGATTTATCTTTACTTTTTAGGGCATATACCATGTGTCCAAGCTTACTAAGAGCTTAATATATACTACTTAGCTAGATGACTTTGAATACTCTACTACTTTTGGGAGTCGGTCATGTAAAGTCCATAAAGGATCATTTGTTGTTGCTGAAGGAGCCAAATGTGGCATTTTCTATATCCCCTTCATATATCTTTTGTCAAAATCCATGTAATTGTAGTAATTGAGTAGTCAAATATATATTTGTGGCATCACTAGTTTGAACATTTGTCCAGAGAAGGAATGAAAATGCT
Source organism: Lygodium microphyllum (assembly GCF_053477565.2). Classification (NCBI taxonomy): domain Eukaryota; kingdom Viridiplantae; phylum Streptophyta; class Polypodiopsida; order Schizaeales; family Lygodiaceae; genus Lygodium; species Lygodium microphyllum. The sequence continues at coordinate 97,569,281 of NC_141154.1, read as the reverse complement.
ATCTCATTTGGGTTACTTGCCTTCTCTTCATTTTTCTTATCTTTTTGTTTGTGAGCATTATATATATTGAGATCATGCACAGTCAACCCATAAGAAAAACTTAAATTGAAAAAGGAGCGAGCCACTTGACTTAGTGCACAATGATATATGTGGACATATGCCTACAAAGACTATGGGGGACATCTCATTTTATTATATTCATTGACAATGCAACTAAGAAAGTGTGTGCTTTCACTATGGCTAGAAAAGATGAGGCTTTGTCTTGCTTTTAGAATTTTCTAGTAAGTATAAAAATCTAGTTTGGCAATAGACCTAAGTATCTCAAAATTGATAATGATGGAGAATATGTCTCTCATGAGTTCATAAATGTTTGTGAAGCACTTGGGATAAAAAAGGAACTCATTGGACTAAACAATCATGCCCAAAATAGTGTTGGAGAGTCTACTAATAGGATGATAAATAAAAGGATGATGAGTATGCTATCTAATTCTTGTCTTAAGGATTTTGGGTTGAGGCTATGGCGATTGTTATACATTTGATAAACATGTCATCTAATACTACTTTGGATGGTGGCATTCTTGAAGAAATAGTGTTGGAGAGTGTATGAACAAGATGCTAGACTTAAGGATTTCTAGTTGAGGCTACGATGATTGCTATACATTTGATAAACATGTCATCTAATGCTAATTTGGATGATGGCATCCTTAAAGAGGCATGGTCAAGCCCTAAGCCCTCTTATGATCACTTAAGAGTATTTGGTTATGAAGCTTATATACATGTACCAAAGGAAATGTGCATTTAGAGCCAAATTTCACTAAATGCATCTTTTTGACTATGGAGAGAGTGACAAGATGGGTTATTGACTTTAGAATCATGAAGCTAGAAAGATTATCAGTAGTAGTCATATGATTTTCAATGAAAAGAAGATGCATAAGAAGCCTCTTAAGGAATTGGAAATAAGAAAAGTTACTTTCCAATATGTAGTGAAGCCTATTATTTTTTCATGAGAGGAAATACTACTTTACCAAGTGTGCAAAAAGAGGGCATGTATGTATATGAGGTTGAGAGAGTGAGGGATGAGTTGTGTGATGATCTATTTCTCATTTCTTTCTCAAGCTTACATACCATTACTCATCCCATTTGTGGCAACCTTGAAAGCAAGGTTGGGAGTGAAGAGCAACATATGTTGATCATTGGGTGATGTTTCTTCAATTTATCATGATTACAATGTGGTAAGTGGTTGTAGGTTAGAGATAGCCTCAACTTCGTAGATTGAAATTCCCAAAGGAATAGGAGCGTGTCTATGGTCCCTATGTGGCATGCGAATGCTACATATTTTTGGTTCCATTTTGCCAAGGGAACTTCAATCTCATGAAGTTGCTTACAAACTTCATATGGTGGATTAGGAGGTGGTATGCTTGTGCCACTCTGAAATCCGTGTGAGTAGTTAGGTACTGATCTTTTGGTTGAAATGATAAATTTAAGCATGATTCATAGAGTAGTCATTAAAACATACAAGAATCAATCTAATGACTCTCATTATAGAACATTGATGTGGAGGAATTAAAAATTGGCAATTGTGATTGGGAAACAAAGATAAAGAATGATGTAATGTGTTTTGAAGGATACAAGCACCCTTGCACATGCACAATTTGTCGATATATATATATATATATATATATATATATATATATATATATATCAAGTATGCATTATAAGGCTCCACATTCAGTTTGTACTCTAAAAAATGAGTAGATTTATGCTTAGCCTAAGCACCACGCATTGGGAAAAGCAATGAAGCATACCTTTTGCTACTTGAGTGGTACTCCACACATTCTATTGTTTTATCCCAAGGAGCCATCATTGCCACTAGATTTACATGCTTTTGTGCATTTTGGTTGGGTTGATTGTTACAAACTTGTGTATCCACAAGTGGTTATTACTTCACGCTTAGCAATTCATGCATATCATGGTTGAGTAAGTAGCCCATTGTGGCCACTTCTATTGTGAAGTTGAGTACATGAGACCTTTCACAGCTATGATCATTAAGTGTGTTTGGCTCAGACACCTTTTGGTTGATTTGGATGTTGGACAATCATTTGTGCCACCACTATCTTCAATGATAGTTAAAGCACATTACAGTTGCACATAACCTCCCTATAGTTTCATGCTCATACTAGCATGTTGAGGTGTATTATCATGATATTAGGGAGAGACTTTATGTAAGAGAGATCAAATCAACCTATGTTCCAACATCGAAGAACCTTGCAAATCTTTTTGGTGATAGGTTTGGAGTTTTTCACAAAGTTTTGGGCTTGCACCTCTTTATGATTTGGCTTGGCATTACTTCACTCCTAGGGGAGATTTACTATACCATATTTTGGCATGATTGTGAACACAATTAGGACTATTGGGGCAAGTTTTTCCACTTTAGGAGGTTTTCTCCCTAGCTTTGTATATCTATGCCTATTCACCTAAGGGCATGCTTTTTCTTGTAAATATTTTCTATTATATCTCTCAATACACTTAGTGTTCTACTCTTTGAAGCTTCCTCTTCTCCATGCTATGTGTGTGCATTCATAGAATCCTAAGTCCAACGAGAGAAGGATGTCCCAAATGCAAAAAGATACTATGTTGTAATAATTTCACGCAATGGTGGTACTATATGTGATTCAAGATAGATGAGAGAGGTCTTGGACACAAAGTTCTATGCCAAAACACTCACACACACATATCAACCCACCCACACGTGCATGCATGTGTACACACACACTCTCTCTATGCATAAACCTCCTCTTAAGACCTCAAAATTTTTAAGGAATTTAAGGGTGATTTTTGGGGATGGCAAAGAGGTGGTCAATGCATATTAGGCCTCACCTAAGTAGCAAAGATTATGATTATGTACAATTTGTCCTATCTTATTGAAGATGTTAGTCATCACATCCTTTGAGGGCAAACTCTTATTGAGTTTTTTAAATGAGAAAAGAGTGGTAGGATTCAAGCATTTAGAAAGCCTTCCTTTCCATTCATGCAACTTTATATAGTTTAGAAAAGCATGTGAAGAATGAAAGCATGACTATCATGATGATATATAATCTATAACAAAGGGCATGCCCTAACTTTATGAAATGCAATCAGACACAAACATGAAGTCTCAATATAAAGAGTGACCTCTCAATTGTATGAAGCAGACCAATATTTTAGAGAGAGAGAGAGAGAGAGAGAGAGAGAGAGAGAGAGAGAGAGAGAGAGAGAGAGAGAGAGAGAGAGAGAGAGAGAGAGAGAGAGAGAGAGAGAGAGAGAGAGAGAGAGAGTGTGTGTGTGTGTGTGTGTGTCCTTTTAGATGAATCAAAGAAGTCAAAGAAGCATAGGACAAAGAGATACACATTGAAGTTTTAGTTACAACCCATCTATCTTACACTTTAACTTGTAAACTCACTTACTACCAATGGCCTTTTTGCCAAGATGCAAGTCACATTAGAACCAAGTACCATTTTTGACAATAGCATCATATTTAGATTGCATGGTAGCTATCTAATTTTTTGAATTTTATGCCTTTTCAAAGGAAAAAATTTGATCCTCATTACAGAGACTAGAAACAACCAATGCATACCAAGGTGATGTGTAAGAGGCATTATGAGAGCTAGAATGAGTGTGACTAGACAAAATTGTATCTAATGTATTGTCACGTAATGTTTGTCACAACTGACCAAAACGTTCCTAATGTATGGATGACATAACTTATAATCTTTACTTTCACAATAGTAATGAATAAAGATGTGTTTCATATCCTTGTCGTCCAATTTTTTATGTTGTTATACTAATACTGATTACATAAATCAAGCAACCAAAAACACACAAGCAAGCAACAAAGGGCCTCTTACCATGCTAAGCCTCATATGGAGTGATAGACTATAATGCCTTGGTAGGACACCTATTAAGTACACAACCTACACAGAAAACAACATTAAGCTAGAAACTATGGGAAAGCTTGACTTTTAATCATTGACTTTTAATCATACATCTTGCCACCTCCATGAGAGATTTGTTATTTCTTTTAGCTACACCATTTTGTTGTGGTGTATATTGTTGAGATGTCCATCTCAACATGAGCTGGCATCCACTATGTGCCTTGGTGATGTGGCATTATATTATTCACTAGCATGTTAGGTGATCGACGTGAGGATATGCCAGTGATTCTACAACTAGACTACACCCATGTAGTCCTCGTCCTTGGTTATGGCACATTCATTGTGTCACCTCTTCTTTCTAGTGGGTTCACACTCAGTGATTGCGTGTATATACATTGTGACACTTTCATAGTTAGAGACAGTTCTTTTGTGTGAAAGAAGAAAAAAAAGAAAAAGAAAAAGATTTCAACCCCTTCTCTCTCTGTTCTCAAGTCTCTGTTGCTTTTGTGTATGTGTGTGCTCTTGAGTGCTTCACCTCTCTCCCCTCTTGTCTATTTTCATGGTATTAGAGCCATCTCGTAGTTATGTAGAGCTTGATTGAAGGCTAAGCTGAAGGCATTGAATCATGGAAGCAAGCAACGAGTAAGAAGCTCTTTCACCCTACTTGATTTACCTTAGGTTATAGCTGTAGGAGGCTGCTGAGGCTGATAAAGCTACAATTTCTGATTGCAATGAAACTTGTGAGTAGGAAGAATAGTGTATATACTATAGATAATCCCTTTAGGTTCTCCGACTTGTGATTTTTGGTATCTGAGGTCATTTTGGTCTTAGTTCTAGACCTTCAAGTGGTCCCAACAACAGTTTTTTGGTATACTGAAGTTTTGGTTGTGTCCATTGCTATTTATAGATGCACAGGTTACAAGTTTCAAATCTGTAAGGTTTCAAGTGTTTGCCAAGTTGCAGACACAAAAGGCATTTGCATACAAATTGCAGATTTCAGTTACTATTGTGCAATCTGTGAAAAAGGTGTGTTTGCAGATTACAAGTTTTTGCAAGGTTTTCTCTTTTGTCAAAATGATTGATAACTTTAATAAGATTATTAGAGTGAGAAGCTTGATAAGAACAATTATCATGCATGGAAGTTCAAGATGATAAATTTCTTGAAGGGCAAAGGTGTTTGGAATTATATTGAAGGAGACATGGTAGTAGTACCTAAAGTTCCTACACGAAATGCTACTATAGAACATTTAAATACTAAGAAAGATTGGGAGTAAACACACAGTAAAGTCATGTATTGGCTGTCTATCATCATTATCACAGATAGCATGATGGGCTATTTGCAGGAATCTGAAACCCTTGTTATTGCATGGAAGAATTTAGCAAGACTATTTAAAGTAAATACAAAGGCCAGAAAGTTGCAACTCAAGTCAGAACCAAGTGAAAAAAGGGAACCTGTCCATTACTGAAAATGCCTTGAAGATCGAGAGTATTGTGGAAGCTCTTGGATCTATTAGTGTGATAGTTGATGATGATGATGATGTTATGTATGCATGCTTAGATGGACTTGGAGATAAATACAAGAGCTTAAGGTCATCGATGAATATGAGGGATGATATCCCTGATTTTTTAGGCTTTATTTCTATGCTAATACTTACATGTAGTCAAAACATATTGTGGATGGCTTACCTAAGTTTAGAGTTGATGGGATGCACAAAGTATGTGAAGCATTTCAACTTGGAAAGCAAGCAAGGCACACGTTTCCACATGAAAAGCATGTATGCAAGAAGCCACTTGAATTTATACATTCTGTGGATGGGGTCCTACAAAGACTGCAACTTTGAGTGGTTACAAGTATTATGTTTCCTTCATTGATGATCATACTTGCAAAGTATGGGTTTACTTCATATGTAAGAAAAGTGAGATGTTCACTCACTTTAAAAGCTTTAAGGCTTAGGTTGAGAAGGAGACGTGGCTATATATTAAATGCCTAAGACCACATGGAGGGGGAGACTATCTCTCCAATGAGTTTTCTAAATTTTTACAGAAAAATGGCATATAAAGGTAGTATACATGTAGATATACTCTGCAAAAAAAAAAGGAGTTGTTAAGTGGAAAAACAAGCATATTACAAAGGTGGTTCATGCATTGATGTGAGAAAGAAACTTATCTCATTACTATTGGGCTGAAGCGATTGCTATTGATGTATACATTATGAATAGGAGACACACTGATGTTGTGCATTGTATGACACCTAAAGAGAATTTTATCGATATAAAGACAAATCTATTCCATTTTAAAGTATTTGGATGTATTGCTTTTGTGCATATCCCTAATGAGTTCCGTAGTAAATTCGATCCCAAAGTAGAAAAATGTGTATTTGTTGGATATTCTCTTGAGTAGAAGGGATATAAATGTTATAACTTTGGTATACGTGAGTTGAGAGTTAGCAAGGTTTTTTTTTATAAAATGAGTAGATGGTACAGTATTGTGCAGAATGTAGTTGGGGTTGATGAGCATGAGAGTGTGGCTATGCAAAAAATAGGTCAGTAGTCACAAACATTGAGTGGACCACGAGTCTCCTATTCATGCTTTTGTTGATAGACCTTGAAGTGGCAAATTGAAGTCACAAGTTACACCACAAAGTACATCACAGATGTCAAGAAAATGTAAAGAGAAAGTTGGGGACTCACTATTGTGATAGATATATCATCAAGCTTCTCTCATGTTGATGTTGATTTAGATGGCTTTAAGTAGAGCTTGGATGAGGAGTTTGGGATTCCATCTATTAAAACACATGGTGTGTAGAAGGCACAAGAGGATGTTAAAGCTCTTGGTAGTGATCAAGGTCCATGCAAGTCAAGTAAAGTGAGAAAGATAACACAACGATTGACATATCATAGCTATGTAGCTCATCACTATGCATACATGCTTAAGGTTGTGTAGGATGTGGAACCCACTTATTTTGAGGATGCAGTGGGTGATGAGTATTGGGATTGTGTTATGGATGAAGAAATGGTTGTACTTATGGATAACGACACATGGGAGTTAGTGCCCTTACCTGAAGGTAAGAAAGCTATTGGCTGCAAATGGCTTTACAAGGTCAAGCATAAGTTAGATGGATCTATTGAGCACTATAAGGCATAGTTGGTTACTAAAGGGTACGTGCAAACTCATGGTATTGATTATGAGGAGGCATTTGCTCCAGTGGCTAAAATGGCCACTATAAGGGCTATCATAGTAGTGGTTGCATCAAAAGGTTGGATCATGCATCAAATGGATGTTAAGAATGCCTTTTTGCAAGGGGAGTTGTAAGAAGAAGTTTATGTAGAGTAGCCACTTGGTTATGTGAATGAGAATCGTCTAGATTAATGTAGGCTTCGTAAGGCCTTGTATAGGCTTATGCAATCACCAAGGGCAGAGCATGATAGGATTGTGGAATACCTTGTCAGCGTTGGATTTCGCAAAGCAAAGTTGATCACTCACTCTATGTATGTGAGACGGATGCAAGTATTGTGGTCATTACTATATATATGGATGATTTAATCATTGTGGGTGATACTAAGACAGAGGTTGACAATGTGAAGGGTCTTCTCAAGGGTGAATTTGAGACGAAGGATTTAGGAGCAGTACACTGTTTTCTCGGCATAGAGACCATCTAGAGGAGATACGGTTGTCACAGAGACAGTATGCATTGGATATGTTGAAGAAGTGTGGTATGGCTAATTGCAAGCCTATTTCTATACCTTTGGATGTTAATGGTAAGCTTAGTGCACATGAGGGTGACTTGATTGAGGATGTCACTATGTATCAAAAGATTGTGGATACCCTTATCTATTTTTGACACAATCACTAGGCTAGAGCTAAACTACTCAGTTGGTTTGGAGAGTCAGTTTATGCAGCTTCCACAAAAGCCACATTTAGATGTAGTGTGGCACACATTGCATTATGTCAAGTCCACATTTGACTATGGTACAGGTGTACCATTGGACTTGCATGGTTACACATGTACAGATTGGGCTAGTAGTATTTCCAAATTGGAGATATACCAATGGTTTTATGCTTTCCTTTGGCAGTGGTGCTATTACTTGGAGTAGTAAGAAACTGGAGATCTACCAATGGTTTTATGATTTCCTTTGGCAGTGGTGCTATTACTTGGAGTAGTAAGAAACGGCCAACAGTTGCATTGTCTAGTACAGAGGCAGAGTATAGAGGTACTACAATTGCAACATCTGAGGTTTCTTGGTTACATAAGCAACTTGGTGATTTGGGGATGCAGGTGGATAACAAGGTTATCATCTACTATGATAACCTTAGTAGCATTCAATTGGCTAGGAATCCAGTATATCATGCATGGACCAGACACATAGAGGTCCATTACCATTTCATTTGAGAGCGGGTTTTGATAGGCTATATTGACTTTGTTTATGTCAACACAGATGAACAAATTGTTGACATTTTCACCAAGGTTGTGGGAGCTAAGAAGCGTCGATGCTTCAGGACTATGCTTGGAGTTTACGAGCTCATGTTGAGGTCAAGGGGGAGTGTTGAGAAGTTGAGATCTACATGAGTTGGCATACACTACGTTGTCGTCGCGTTAAGAGTTGAAGGTCTACCACCAGGGCTTTTAGTGTAGAAGAAGAGTTTAGGATTCAAGATTCAGAAATGAAAAATGGATTGGGTTTTAATAAGATTCAGGGTTTAGAAATGATTTAGGTATGGAAGGGGAATACAAGCCTTCTCACTTTGTCCTTAGCATACTTGAACAGAAGGATTAAGACTAACTTGAATACATCAAATGCTTCAGGATACATACATCATTTCATAAAGGAAATTTTCAGATTTCCAATTCATTTATGAATGTCAAATGCAAGCTCTAATGGCATTTATTTCATGTACAAAGATGGATTTCAATCCTTTGGGTCAAGTATATTGATGCTAGAATCAAATGCATCCAAGATTTGGGCCAAAGATGCATGAAATGGATTGAAAAAGAATAATTTTAGCTTCAGCCATGTTTTAAAACAGAAAATTCCAGCCCATAATCAAGTTCAAATTGAGTGCATAAATTCAAGAAGAAGCACTCTTGATCATCTATGAACAATGTCTTGAAGAAAAGAGGTCATTTTCCTCTATTACAACCATAAAAAACCCATGTTTGCTCATAAAAATAAATCATAACAGTGGGCTGCCCTGTTTATGACTGCTTATTACAGCCCATAACAGTCCATAAGTCTTCAATATCCTCACCCTTTGCTTGCCCCAAAGTCACTCAAGTACTTGGGCACAAGTTGGGCTTCATTGGACCAAGAATAAGGTAGAGAAGATGAGAGAAGTCGTGCATAAGAGCAGGCTGAATACTCTTCTCTCAGATTTCCCCTCTTTTATAGAAAGTTTCAACATGTATTTTCGTCAGACCAAAGAGGCAGAGAAGTAGAGCTCTCACCATGTTTACATCTTCAGTAGTTGGGCCTGTTAATCTTCAGTTTGCATGCTCCATTTCATGCATCTCAGCTCCAGCTTTCTTCCAGTTTCCCTCAGTCAGTGCAGCCCGCATTTTGCGCTGAAAAACACGGGCTGCTCTCTGCTCTATCCCTGGTCACTTTTTGACCGGCCTAGGTCACTTGCTGGTCACCTAAGTCAGTTACTTTTAGTCCCATGTGGACCTAGTGGACTTTTGACAGTTTTTGGCAACATTTTTGGGTTTTGTCCATATTTTTGTACCTGAATTAATGTGATTTATCCAGTAGACTGTCAATTACTTCCAGATGTCCAAGTTATAGGTTCCCATAGACTTATTTTTCATAAATGTACATGGTATAACTGTAAATTATATGCTAAATACAAAAGAACTTGTATAACTAAGGTAGATATTGGATAACAATGCCGGAATTTTGTATGCAAATATCTCATATAATTCCTAGTGAAACTCTTCTGAGTTCATAAGAATCCCATGATTTATATCATGAGTAGTAAACTCTTTGACAACGTGCCTTGGTGGTGTGGCATGATATTATTCATTAATATGTTAGGTGATCAACGTGAGGATACGCCAATGATTCTACAGCTAGACTACACCCACGTAGTCCATCCTTGGTTATGGCACATTTATTGGCCACCTCTTCTTTCCTAGGAGGTTCACACTTAGTGACCATGTGTACATACGTTGTGGTACTTTCATATTAGTCTTTTATCATGTTGGAGACTTAGTTCTTTTGTGTGGAAGAAGAAATAAAAAAAGAAGATTTCAACCCTCTCTCTGTGTTCTCAAGTCTCCATTGCTTTTGTGTGTGTGCGCGCGCGCTCTTGAGTGCTTCATATATCTCTCCTCTTGTCTGTTTTCATATACAACATTGTACATTGGTGTCTTATCTCACATTTAGCTAAATGTGCATTAAACGCCTTAGACATATACTCGTTCCTCTCCATTAGGACGAAGAGTGCCACTTCACATCTTGACAAATTTTTAGTCATGCTTGTAAACTATTTGGAGCACAAAAACACTTTGGACTTTGCTTTTAAAGCATATACCCATGCATAGCTGGAGTCATCATCAATGAAAGTCATGAAGTATAGGTAGTTGCCAAAAGAATGTATTTACATTGGACTACAAAGATCACTATCTATAAGCTGCAATTTGCAAACAACTCTCACTAAACAATCTTTTGGAAAAAAAAAGCAAGCTGCATTTTATCCAAGATGCAGTCCTCAAGAATGTTTTTTGTTAATTGCCTCAAGATTAAGTAATTGAGAGGCCATATTAAATTTATACAAGTGCAATAAACTAGCAAAATTCATTACCAAAAAGTATATGCCAAATTTTTGCATCTAAAATGATTTGCGAATCTGCAACTGCACATCGCATGCTTTTCACACTTTCATTGAGCTTGTGCATCCCATGACATAGTGAATCGGATACAATAATTGCATCAGATGAGATATTAGGCACTATATATCTATCATCACATGAGATATCATGCATTGTATATCTATTATCAACAAACTTCACAATCAAGCCAATATTGACAAGTGTAGAGAGTGACAACAAAATCTTCTTAATGTCTAGTAAAGACAAAGCATTTGTAAGTGTAAAAATACTACCCTTAGTAACAATCAATAAAATTTCGCTAATATATTTAATAGGATAAAATGAGTTCTTGGCATGTATGGAAATACTACCTATAGGATAGACTCAAGAGAACTGAACAAACTATATTGAGAAGTAATATGCTTAGTGGAACCATTGTCAAAGTACCAAACATATGAACACACAATAGATATACAAGAATCATGTAAAAGAGGGTCATAAGTACATTGCACAATAAATGCCCACTTTGTATCTTGCATAACATTTGCAAATCTCTATTTAGAAAGAGGACACTCCTTAGTGACATGATCATTCGTGTTGTAATATCTAAAGTAGATTTTCATCTCAGTTACCTTATCAACCTTATCACCCTTCTTTATGTGAATAGCATTTGTAGATTTCTGCTTACTAGTGAAAAAGATAACTTTTTCTTTACTTTTCTAACTAGCCACAAAAGCTTGCATTGTAACATGCATAATGGACCTATTTTTTGCCAAGATTGCTCTTCTTGTAGCAAAACAAAAACAAACTCAGCAAACAACAAAGCATTTGGATTTTTTTACATCATCAAATTGATAGTACATGCAAAACTTTGATAAGGCTTAGGATAACCATTAAGAATATTCTACACAAATGAATTGTCTCGCAAAATCTCATTTGCAATGATCAACTACTTCTTAAGATCTTTAATCTTTGTCAAAAAATTATCCATATGTTCACTTTATAATTACTTATGCAAGTAAGCAACATGGACCTTATTCCTTCCTCCATGCAAGTATATCCTAAGCATCTCTAGCTATCTTATATGAGTGAATGTGTGCACATTTAATAAACAATGCAACCAAAGCATGAAACTCTACATCTTTTCCATTGCAATGTATTTGCTCATGATTAGGTGGTGGTGGTGCAGAAGTAGAACATAGAGTATCCCTCGAATATCCTCAACATCACTTATTTCTATTGCACTTGCATCTTTCCATATACTACCATGACATATTTCATACACAATATTCCAAAGCCTTTTTGCAACCAATATATAATGTATCATAGAAGCCCATAATAGATAGTTGGTTCCATCCTTATCCTCAACATCAAACATATGGAATACATCATTGTTGCCAACCATGGCCATTGATTACATTTGATGCAAAAGTTGCTTGTACAAAGGAAAATATGCACAAAACCATACCTATAGAAATGATAGTTGTCGAAAAAATTCTACACAAGGACAAAATAGCATGTGCAATACTAGAAGTAGTCTAAACAAAGGCTGAAACAAACCTAAATAAAAAAATGACACTGAGCCCAATGGACTTTCCTACAATATTTATCATCTGTAAAAGTTTGTCAAATCTATTTCCAATTAGAGAAAATCAAATGGAAGATATTGGCAACTTTGCCAAGAATTTTTATCCCACTCTAGTACCACTTATTGGAGTTAGGATTGCACAAATACACGCATACAACTTGGAGAAGAACAAGCTTAAGAGAGCACAACACAAAGTGTATAAAGAGATATCAATAGAGAAAAGGCACATATACAAGGCTAGGGGAAAAATACCTCCTAGAGAGGAAAATCGTACCTAGCTTTCCTATGTGTGTTCACACACATTACTACCAAAATATGGTAACATCTCTATCAATTGTGAATCTATGTTAATAGCTATCATGCATCTTGCTATGGCCTAATCTAGCCATATAAAAACAACATAGAGAAAGTCATGGTTGAGTTTATCAACAAGTTGTCACAATGCAATACGTGGATGGCATGAGGTCAAATAAGCTAACCCCACCAAGCCAAGTGCATGTGTGGAGGGCCATACATGCATAATGAGGGGAGTGTACATAAAATTTTTTAGGGACATGAAAGACAAGGGTTGAGGTTGGAGACATTGCTAGGATGCATTGCAAGAAGAGCATGGTATCAAGAAGCTAAACATAATGGGTTGATTCTTTCTTCTCAACCCTTTTCACATTCTAAATAAATTGAACGAATAGAACCTCAATTTTGCTTATAGGGACCTCTTGATGTGCTCATTTGAATACGAACAAAACCTAAAGAACCATGAAAGTGTGCATAATGAAAAGGAAAAGAGAAATTATTGTTTCAAATGTATTTCCTCAGCGCTACATTTTGCTAAATGAAGCTTGGGATGATATGCACCTCATCCCTTCACAAGGAGGATGAAATTTCTTCCCAAATCCTACGATTATAGACAACCCACCCCCCCCCCCCCCCCCCCCCCCCCTCCCAACATCCATTGAACCGAGAACTATATGTATAAACTTGTATGCTCACACACAACAAAGGGTGAGTCCATACCTATTATTTCTCAAAAATGAAAAAGATTGTAGAAACAACATACCTTTGCATGTTTTTGGAGTCAAACTCTCACAAAATGAGGTGCATTTGCTAGCAATTTGATAGGCCAATACAAAACAAGAGCCCACAAGCGCATGCACATTCCCCTTTTAGGATTTCTTTTTTCCTATGCTAGATGTTAACAAGGGGATAAATGAGCAATCTCTTATTGGCCTTGTAGAGGAAGGGAAGCTAGGTGGCCTTGTGGAAACACAAATAATTTTGAAGTGTTTTTCAAATGAATATAAAAATAATTCTTTCAAAGTAAGAGTCACTTTCCGAGGAAGAAAAGTTAAAATGTTTTCTCAAGAGGTTGCAACAAAAAAAGCAAGCTAAGAGAAACTCAATGGTATTGAAAAGGTAACAACCAATGATGTGCTTGGTCACATTTCAAGCCTTTCAAGCCTTGTGATCAAATAGAAGATACTCAATAATTTTAGTATTAGGATGTGGAACACCTTTGCATCTCTTATTAAATAAATATCAACGAGAAAATTGATAACTTCAAAGCATTAGAAGCTATTGTGCTTTCTAGTCCACTTGATCGAATATCACATGGCTTCATAACTAATTATTATAATCATCATCACGTGTTCTAAGTATGTTGAAGTAAAGAGAGAGAGAGAGAGAGAGAGAGAGAGAGAGAGAGAGAGAGAGAGAGAGAGCGAGAATGTGTGCGCGCACACGTGCGCACACGTGCATGTAATTGTCCAAAAAAATGGAATGTTATGAGATAAATCATTGAACATACTTGGCCCAAAAATCATCGTAGATGAGCTTGTAAGCAGCATTTTCTAAGAATAGTAGTGATTGTCACATCATTTCAAGAAATCCAAGAAAAACTCATCATTGCTTCATCTTGCAATTGAAAACAAACTCTTCCCATTGTATATACCACCTCCACACCATCCAAAAAACTCCCCCTACCCCCAAAGCCCTCAATACCATCCCCCAAGCTTGAGAATAGGAGGATCTCAAAGGAGGGCAAGACTATTGAGGGTCATAACATTGAACCAACCAACACCATGTAGATAACACATGGCCTGCTTTAGCATTGGTGAACACTTTTGGAAAAACATACTAAGCTTACCATGTAATGAGCACTTCCGTAATAAGCACCCATCAAGTGCATTCCCTTAAATGCATTGATATACAATAGTAGTCATAGCAACAAAAGAGAATTGATCTTTTAATTGCATACAGATGTTCCAAAAAAAAAGAGGAAAAGTGCAGCTGATTCCTAAGGTGTTCCAATGGGATGCCAAAAACACACATCCACCATATCCATATGGTAACAAGTAGCCCTACAAATTATTGGCCTGTTCACCCTAAACTTGATTGATATTTTCACACGTAACACAAGACTATGATACGAGTCAAGTATGATTCTTTATGGCCTTTCATTGTGCTGAAGCTATTGCTGTATGACAGGAATGCTGATAGTACTATATAATGCATCCACTCATGCAGCCATCCATCACAAAATCAGATTTTCCAGTGTCAGTAATACTGAGGATTTTCACTTCTGAGATGAGTACATTGGAGTGTACCTAAACCAATCTAAGAATAGATGCATTTGAGTACATGGCCTAGTTTTTCGCAGTGTATGCACAATGTTACATTTTAAAGGTATATGCATTGAAAACAAAAAGTAAGAGAATGAACCACATCAGGAACTCTAACATACATTGCAGACGGCCAAGTCCAACATAAAGATACCACATAAAATCAGGATTGATATATAAGCTGGAGACAAAATCAAAAGACAGGTGTAAGGTTGGTTTGTTTTGGGCTCCTACCATGAAACCAGTATACAATAGCAAGGAGAGACACTAATGTAGTACATCAGCATCAGAGCAGGGATATTTCTCCAGCTCTGCACCTTTCAGTGATAATGTGAAGAACTGCTCCTCAATGTGTGGCTCGAACTAGGGACTCTTTCATCTCTTTTTTACATGCAAAACATGTTCACATGATGATACAGATGGATACCAAAACCTCAGATTACACTTGCTTTTTTCAAGGTGCCACTCTTGCAATACATGATTATGCCTTTGCACTTGCCAATTTAACTTGCCGTGAATTGGTATGGAAGCAACTTCAAAATTAGCTTCCATTAGTGATCTGAACACCATTTGCACTGATGGTTTCCTTATGAACAGAACCCTCGCTCAGAAGCACACCCTCTTCCAAGTCAGCCTCCTTCGGAAGCTTGATCACCCTTGCACTTGATGATCTTTTGGATTTTGGATTGAGAAATGATTTGCCATAAAGAGAGCCAAAAACCACCAACTGCAGGTAAACAACTTTAAAATGTTATGATCTCCAGCAGCTTCTGACAAGAACTAAGAACCTAAAACCACTTTGGAAATCAATAGTTCCTTCTATAACACCACTGCAAGGAAATCATCTCACCCCTCCCAGGATTTGTTGCCAGCTTAAAGGATGGGCAAACCAAACACAAGACAGCAGGATGCTCATGAGCTGCACATTGCAGAACAGGAGATCAGTCTGAGAAACTACAACTGCATCTTTAAGCTTGGTTAACTTCTTTCGAAAAAAAACATGTGAGTGTGTTGAGCACAGGAAAATTCATGAAAACAATAGTCTGGCTCTGGCGAAACAATAAACAAGTCAGCAGACCACCTATAACACATGTAAGTACTGTTGAACTCTCATCTTTCAGGTTGCTACATCGGAGAAACTAAGCTGTCCAATACTGTTGAACTCTCATCTTTCAGGCTGCTACATCGAAGAAACTAAGCTGTCCAGTAATGCTTAACTCTCATCTTTAAGGTTGCTAAATTGGAGAATCTAAGCTGTCCAGTACAAGCACTGATGGATCACCAAAAATGTAAGGCTCAGGCATCGAGTTTGCAACAGTCTAGGATTGCTTCTCGATATGTAGCCCTTTAAGGGCATTATCAAGCTCAGAAACTTTTGCCAATTGCACAATGGAAATACTGCTACTTTATGGTATGCTCAAACGCACCCAAACTTACAGGCTTCAATTGCAAAACTTAGAAGTTTGGAAATAGCTATTTACCTGCCTCGTTGTCATAATTATGGAAAAGACTAAAGCTCCAAAAGTATGGATAGTATAGGAGATAAAGAACTGACTAGCAGTGGCTACCTGAAACAGTAAAATTATCTCATGATAAGATACCTTTCAAAATCTACATAATACTATTGCATCAAGCTGTATTAACAAATAACACTATAGCCGACAAAAACTAGAGAACATACCATAGACAGAAGCAGGATGTCAGAGAGACAATCAGGGTGCCGCTGAATGAAGGTGATAGCTGGAGCCCACTGTCCCTGAGCCAACAAGCCTTCACAAGAGAAGGCAGTTAACTTCAGTATGATACTCTGTAAAATAATCAGTAAACTAGAAGAAACCCCAGCTGCCAGACAATCTTGTGAATTGCTGGGGTTTCTTGAGTTGGATTTGGGATCTCACCAGTCATACTGAGTACAGAAGAGCATAAAGTCACATAAAATATTTGATTGTAAATGTCCATATTGTAACCCTTGAAAAGCTTATCCTGGAATGTACTTGTAAAACCATCAAACCTGATAAGTAAAACTGAATCAGTCAAATTATTGTATGTATCAAATGATGCGAGTAACATACAAAGCACTCTCTGTAGTTAGATAAACAATTCACAACATACTACACCATGAGCATTCAGTGCAATTGATGGATATAATCCTCTTGGTTTTCTGTAAATTTGATCACCATAATGTGTAAAGCTACACTATCAAGCCATGGTAGACTGAATATTCATATGTTCTTGTTGCAACCACGAGAATTTCAGGCCACACTTCACTAACAAGTGCAAAATCCCTTTGTCCATATAATGGGCTGATTAAACCAAATGCAAGACTGGCAGCAAAAGCATCCAAAGGACCGCAAAAATTCAGAGAGTCAACCTTTGCAAGTAGAGACTACAAAATGTACTTATGTCCAGGCCACAGTCTTGCCCCATCCAAGAGTTCTGATCCAATATAAGCATTAACAAATTGCATAAAGTTATGTCCAATGTAACCACAAAACAATTCACCCCAAAATGTTTCACCTTTGGGCAAGTCCCAAGTGAAACGCCAAGTGAAATGATTGAACAATATATGTGATATAGTTTTGTTTATAAATAATGAGATGCAACTTACACATTTAATGTCAATAAATTATGTCTATCATATACGCAGAGTGTTTAAAACTCTCAAAAAAGCAGAAAAAACAATTGTTTTTCATTTAAAAATATTGTTTCAATTAGCCATTTCACTTTGGGCATTTCGCGTTTCAATGAAACGTTTCATCTGTTTCGGATTTCAATGCTAGTGAAACGTGTTTTGCGGTTACCATGGAACTTATGTCAATGTTCATGCAAGTGGCAGGTGTCACGGGGAAGTGAAATTTTAACTTATTGAATGGCATAATTAAGTTGTGTACATGTTAAGTGCAAGTTAAATGTGGGCATGGTGGCAATCAAAAGCAAGAATCAATTCCGAGGAAGCCAAAGTATTTATCAAGTACTGAAAAGGAGCAGAAAATGATTTGGTGGTTGCTGTAAGTCAAGGACACAATTGCTGATCAGGATGTGCTAAAAGCTGCTAGAGTCAGCAATTTTGTTGTAGGCAACAACATTCTAGGACTGTTGAAGGGGAAATTTGGGGATTTATGCTGCCAGTCATTGTGATGGGCCTAGATTCCAAACTATGTAGAGAGACTGGCTCAATCAATAGAGCGAGTGGGGATTTGAGAGCGTATCTTTCAAATCTAAGGCAAGGTCAGACACTTAACGAAATACCTCAAAGGGGCACCAGTTTTCGAGTGTCAGCTATCTTCTACTAAGTAGTTAAGTAATGCAGCAAATGCTACCAATGAACAAATTCAAATGTTAGCATTGGGGCAAGCACAGCAAATGCACGGAAATCTTGGAAATGCCCACAAAACGCCCTTTGGAAAGCAACAAATGTATTCGAATGTAGAACATCTGAGGTACTTTGGTGGTGGTTAAGGGTTCCATGCAACGGCTGATCATGGCATAGTATGTGGCAAGGTATGCATAGAATGCATGGTCAAATGTATTCAAGAATGGCTTGTGAACTGCAATGTCCTATGTACATCTGTATTGGTATGGTACTTGGTGTACAAATGGCCATGTTTGGTAATGCATCTACCACTCCCAATATGTCTAGGGCACATAGTACTGGTGTTGGTCCATCTAATGCAGATATTGTTAGTTCACAACGGAGTTTGAATGTAATTACTATTAGTGGATATTGTTAGTTCATGAGGGGAGTCTATGCATGCAATGGGCTAGGCATTTATTACCAGTCATGATGCGGTCAGTCTTTATTGGGCTGTGGGCGCCTGATTTTATGGCTGCCTGGTCAGTATTTATGTGGCCAACTTGTATTTTTGTGGCCCCAAATTTATGACCGACCAATTCATGAGGGCCTATTTATAGGCAAAGCGCTAACCTCCTATCAATTAATCATTCAGCATACACTTACATGCAAGTTCTCTTGGAGAGAGGGAGCTAATCCCGATGCCCACATAGCCTATGACTCACTATTGTTTCTGCACTGTCTCATCTTTGTATATGGATTCCATTTCCCAAGCATTCTTCTTCTACATTATTTTGCAATGCTCATCTCTCTTTGTAGTGTTTTTCCTCTTATCCCTTGCGTTGTGCAGTCTACTACAGCAGATGCTCCATTGCTGCACCCACTTTTGACATGGCATTAGGCATCCATCTTGGGTCCTATGATGCTATTTTCTGCTGCTGCAGGTCTGCTGTCACCATCTACTGCTGTTACTGATCTTCCCCTGTCTGCTGTTGCCCAAGCGACCTGTTTATGTGCCAAATCAGACTGCTTCTAGCCCTCTGCACTCTACCTTTTCTATCCAGCAGTCTGCATTTCAGTTTTCTGACCTGTTTTCTCACAACACGGGTGCATTTAATGCTTAATCAATCTGCATTTTTCTGATCAAACTCTGCATTTTGGGCATTTAATGTCTCTACAGACTGGGTGACTGTTTTCAGGCCTTTCTTACTGCCTATTGGCTGTAATCTTCATGTCTTATCCTTTTTGGCTGTATTTGGTCTGTTCTCTAAGATGATCACATGTGCTACATTAGAGGCATTATTGACAAACATAGAGAGCTACAATGATTCCTTTCTATTTTCACGAGCTGATATGATCGACATCAACATAAGTTCTCTCCAAGGCATCTTGGTGGTGGGTTGGTGTAACAAGCTTCTTGTATATCAATTGTTACCAAGACATATTGGCCCAATGATTCCAAATTAATTTGATGCTCATGTACTTTGAAAGGCGATTTGTATTATTTAAGTGCTTCAAAATATGATTAAATGCTTATCTGTCTATTTAAGGGTGGCCAATGGCCAAAACACCCTATAATTATACTTGGGTCGTCATTGACAAGATACCCAAGAGAAATTAAAAATTCAATTTGGTGGTTAGATTGACCAAAAAGCTCAGATGACTAAGATTTTTACACTCAGATAGTCACATTGACTAGAAGCCTATATAATGAGTGGTTTCAAAAAGTAAAACCAGATGCTCGTGATCGAAGAAACAAACCATGAACCGATGAACCTATATAATGAAATTCTCCAAAAGCTAAATTTGGCAACTCTTAAAATATAAGTAGTTACTATTTTTGAAAGTTGCTCAAATGGAAATTCCGTTCATGGCAAAGGCTCCGAAATTTTGCAAGGAACAATTTTATTTTCAACAACTATTTCAAATTCCTAACCATTTGATAGAGTTTTAGAGCAGAAGGTTTGGAAGCGACATCTAGAAAATGACACGTGTCATTTTGAAGAGATAAGTATCCCTATACTTGTCATTTTCAACAAACACTTGTTATTTGTAACATCTACTTTTCACTTTTGAACACCCAAGCCCCACACCTATATATTGGAGGTCACTCTCTTCATCTAAAACAAGCTCTCATGCTAAAATTTCAGCCGCATGCTTTGTACTCTCTTATCTATCTCTCATCCAAGAAACACTTTCTACTTAGCTTAATCTAATCCAAGCACTAAAAAAGAAAATCAACTTCTTGTCGAAAAGTGACATGTGACATCTAAAAGAGAACATGTGTCATTTTGAAGAGACAAGTATTCCTACACTTGTTATTTTCAACAAGCACTTCTCATTTGTAACCTCTACTTTCCACTTTTGAGCACCCAAGCCCCACACCTATATATTGGAGGTCTCTCTCTTTATTTGAAACAAGCTCTCATGCTGAAATTTCAGCCGCGTACTTTGTACTCTCCTATCTATCTCTCAACCAAGAAACACTTTCTACTTAGCTTGATCTAATCCAAGCACTAAAGAAGAAAATCAGCTTGCTACCCGAAGTTTGAAGAAATTGGGGTTTCAAAACCCTAATTTTCAGAATTGTAACAAATCAACTTTTTTGTGTATGATTCAAGCACTTGGTGCCCATAGTTTGGTTTCAATAAAATCCTAAAAAGAGAGAGGGGTCGGTTCCCCTCTCAACATGGTATTGACTCTTTTCTCTCTCCCTCTCTCTATTTTCTAATTTTCATAGTGATAATTAACCAAGTTGGGTTAGTTCAAAGCATTGTCATTCTCACGTTCTTCTCTGCACTTACAGTTGGCCACCCATTACTTAGATATCCATGGTCTTATATGAGTGTCATTGTTGTATGTAATATGATAAGCCATTATCATCGTATAATATATTGTATTATATCACCCATGATCTAAGAGAGAGTGTTAGCAAATATTGTCAGCTCATGAGTAAGCCTGTGTATATTCCAATGGTTTTGGCATTTATTACCAATCGTGATGTGGTCAGTCTTTATTGGGCACCTAATTTATGGCTGCGGCGTCATTATTTATGTGGCCAAATTGTATTTTTGTAACCCCCGATTTGTTGGGATATAAAGACCCAGTAACCTGTGTGTATATAACACACGCGCATTGTACATGTGAACGCACCCTTTACGTGCCCTAAGTATAAATACATTTTATTCTTTGTGTACCAACACATTGTTGGTACACTCTTTTCTCGTACTTTCACTTTGCTCACACTCTCTCCAACCGTCATACTCATACGCTCCTGTTCGAACTCAAACTCTCTAAGCTGTGGCCTTACAGTCCAACAACCGGTATCGGAGCGAAGGGTTCTGTGCACGCATCCCAACTCGAACACAACCTTTAGACAGTTCGAGCCCTCTCACCAGTTTCTCGAGACGCTGATGCAACACGTCCAGCGGCGGGTAGACACAATAGTCGTGTGTCAAGTAGGACGGGACAGCGCAGGCTGAAGCGTGTTGGTCAGGCAACTGACGGGACTAGTTAACAAGCGGCATCTCGGTAGGCAGCTGGCGTGACGGAGCAAGAAGGCGGATCAGGTGCGTGTGGCGACGGGGACTCCAAGTGCCAGCAGGCAACAATCCACACGTGACAACCGTCACACGACAGGGCAAGGTCAACGGACCCCTCCCCCCGAGCCGTCATTTCGTAAATTCCAAACTTTTTTTTTTGTAAATCTTTTCTTGAATCTCTTCTCCTTGGCGAGAGTTCATACACCGAAGGCACAGTTTCAAAATCTGTGCAAATCTTATCAGAGAATTTGGGGCTTTTCCCTTATTTGATCTCGTCGAGGTCTGACAGTAAATTCCGAGTCACAAATTGCAAACATTGTGAGCAGTGATCCAAATTAATTTTGGGATTTTGCAAAATTTGTTGGATTTTCGCTCTTTTGGGCAAAATTTCTTGACATTGGATCCCAGAAATTTGGGGCTTTTCATGTATTGGCAAAGCTTTACTCGGCTAGGTCAAATTGACTAACATTCATGCAATTTTGGACTTGAAATTTTGGGGATTTGCACAGAATTTGGTAAATTTCTGCATTTTTTGCTCGTACAGTGGCTGGTTAATGTATAAACAGCAGAGATTTATTTCTGGTTGAGGAAAAACAACAGGGTATTTTGCTGGTTCAGCTTGTGCTTCCGCAGATTAGTGCATTTACTCTTGTATTCGTGATAAAATGGTTGCAACTTCTTCCAGTTCAGACATCAAGAGTTTGATGGAGATTAAACGGTTTGATGGTCATGGATTTGACCTTTGGAAAGACCGTATGCAGGGCATTTTGTTTCTGAAGGATTGTGAGGATACTTTGCAGGAAGATAAACCCGCACTAATGTCTGATACAGATTGGGCAAGAGTGAATAAAAAGGTTGTGGCTTACATAAAGATGGGTGTCACTGATGACATTCTGACAGACATTAAGGGTTTAGATACAGATTATGCAAATGGGAGAAGCAGAAAACTACTTATGAGATCACCACACCTGTTAATCAGGTGCATTTAATGCGCAAGTTGGTGAATATGCAACTGGATGAGTCAAAGCCTGCAGCTGAGCACTTTGATGATAAGTTGAGGGCGATCTTTTTTATCATAGCACTGCCGGACTCGTGGGAAACCTTGGTGGTTTCACTCAGCAATAACCCCAATCTGTCATATGATGGGGTGAGGGGTTCTATCTTGAATGAACAAATTAGACGTATATCTAGTGGAGAAGGCAGCAACTCAACTTATAATGTAAGAGACAGGGCTGAAAAGAAAAATGCATATGCAAGGCAGAGAAACAGGAGCAAGAGCAAAGGAAAGGATAAGAGTGACATCACTTCCTATCATTGTGGTCGGAAGGGCCACAAGAAACCTGATTGCAGGTACTACAAGAAGGAACAGGAGAGAAAGAAGAATGCAGGAGATAAAAAGAAGAAGGAAGAAAAGCAGATGCATTGGAGACATCCAAAGGCAAAGAAAAGGCCAATGTGGCCTCCAGTGTGGTCATAGAGGAGCTTTCAGATACAGAGGCTGATGTATTATGTGCAGTTGATTATGATGCCCTTGTATGTCACATACAGGATATGCAGATTACCAAGGCTGATGTGACTGATGCACTCTTGTCAATTGATGATGGTGTCACTCAGACTTAGATTGTAGACTCTGGTGTCTCTTTCCATGTAACTCCTTGCTTGGAGTGTTTTGCTATATTTAATGAAGGCAGTTATGGAAAGGTGTACCTTGGAAATAACCATGCTTGCAGCATTGATGGGATTGGCACCGTACACTTGTCTTTAGACAATGGTCAAGAACTTATATTGAAAGATGTCAGATATGTGCCTGGTATTAAAAAGAGTTTACTATCTGTTGGTCAGCTTGACTTGCATGGCTACACCACACATTTGGTGGTGGTTTATGGAAAGTAGAAAAGGGTTCCATGCTGATTGCAAAAGGAACCAAGAAGGGCACATTGTATTGTTTGCATTGTAAAGCCTTGAATGGCAAGTTTCTTGCAGTTGCTGAAATTTGCAGCCACTTGGAGTTATGGCATAAGAGATTAGGCCATATGAGCCAAAAAGGACTTGATGTTCTTACCTCTCTGAAGAGGGTTGATGGAAAAGGCTCTAAAATTGCTTTTTGTAATGAGTGTCAATTTGGAAAGCAAATAAAAAATTCATTTTACTTTGGTGTCTCTCGTAAGTCCAATGTCTTGGACTTAGTGCATTCTAATGTATGTAGTATGCACGTAAAATCATTGGGTGGTGCTGCATATTTTGTCTCCTTTATTGATGATTGTTCCAAGAAGATTTGAGTGTACTTGCTGAAAAAGAAAAGTGAAGTGTTTGTTGTTTTTAAAACTTTTCATGCATTTGTGACCACTCAGATAGATAGAAAGCTGAAATGCTTAAGAACTGATAATGAGGGTGAGTTCACATCGACTAAATTCAAGTCATTTTGTGACTTACATGGTATTAAGAGGGAGCTTACAGCCCCTTACAGTCCTTCTTCAAATGGGGTGGTTGAAAGATATAACAAGACTTTATGTGAAAGAGTGCGGTGCATGCTGTCCACTGCCAATCTCCCTTATGCATTTTGGGGAGAGGCACTCAAAACCGCGGTTCACATTTACAACCGCTCTCCAAATAGGTCCTTAAATAATGGCATCCCTGAGGAGGTTTGGTCTGGCAAATCGGCCTCATATGACCATCTACGTATATTTGGCCGTGATGCTTTTGTACATGTTAGGGATGAGCTGAGGAACAAACTTGATCCAAAATCCACCGGAGGCATTTTCATGGGCTATGGTGATGAGGGTGAATTTGGCTACAGAGTGTGGTTACCTCAGTCCAAGAAAATTATTCACAGCCGTAATGTTGTGTTTAATGAGGCAAAATTGCTAAAAGGCTCTTTAGCCTCTAATGAAGATCTGAAAAAGGTAAAATTTCAGAGTTTACAGTCACCCATAACTTCAGAAAATGAGCCTCAAGGTGCTATACCACAGGCTGAAACTGATAATCAGCCGGTTACTTTTGAGCCAGATGATGATGGACAGCAAACAGAAGCACAAGGAGATCATGGACAGCAACATAGGCTTGCTGATTATGAAAATGCAGGTGCTGGAAATGAAAATGAAGGTGCTGTACAGCATGAACAACATGCTGAAAATGGTTTACAGCAGCAAATGAATGCTGAAAATAATATACCTCTTGATGTAGACCAATTCCTGAAAATGTTGATATTTAGGTACGCAGGTCTACACGCGTAAGAAGGCAGCCACATAGGTTTGACCCCTCCTTGCATTATGTGATGCTTCAGATGAGGGTGAGCCTCTTACATACAGAGGCCAAGTCATGTGAGTTCAACAGTAAGTGGGAGCTAGCTATCCAAGAAGAGATTAAATCTCTATATGCAAATGATACTTGGGATCTTGTGTCATTACCAAAGGGAAGGAAGCCACTTCCAAACAAATGGGTGTATAAAGTCAAGACAGTTGATGGGAAACCCAAGTACAAGGCAAGACTAGTTGCCAAAGGTTATGCACAAAAGGAAGGAAATGACTTCCAAGAGGTCTTCTCACCTGTTGTGAAGATGACCACTTTACGTGTGCTTTTTGCTCTTACTGCTGTTTTGGATTTAGAGCTGTATCAAATGGATGTAAAAACAGCTTTCTTGCATGGTGACATTGATGAGGAAATCTACATGAAACAACCCGAGGGCTTTGTAGTTCTTGGAAAAGAACATATGGTATGTAAGCTAAAACGCAGCCTGTATGGGCTGAAGCAAGCACCACGGCAGTGGTACAAAAAGTTTGACACCTTTATGCTATCTCATGAGTTTACACGCAGCCATGCAGATCATTGCTTGTACATGAGAAAGGATACAAATGACAGCCCCATCATACTTGTTTTGTATGTGGATGATATGTCGCTAGTTGGAAAAAGAAAAACTAGCTTGGATGCTCTCAAAAATCAGCTGAAATCAGCCTTCTCCATGAAAGATTTGGGGAATGCAAAGCATATTTTGGGCATGAGGATTCGTAGAGATAGAATGCAGAAATTGCTGTTTTTATCTCAAGAAAAGTACACTGGAAAGGTACCGGACAGATTTAACATGGCTGAAGCTAAGCCTTTTGGGGTACCCTTACCTCCTTATCTCAAGCTTAGCAAAGCCAACAGCCCGAAAGATGACGTGGAAGCAAATGCTATGAAGGGAGTTCCTTATGCATCAGCTTGTGGCTCTCTTATGTATGCTATGGTTGCTACTCGTCTAGACATTGCTCATGCAGTGGGAGTTGTTAGCAGGTTTATGTCAAATCCTGACAAAGCACATTGAGAGGCTGACAAGTATATTCTTCGATACCTTAAGGGTACACAAAGAAAAAGTATTTGCTATGGGCAGGGTGCACTTAGTTTGCAGGGTTATTGTGATGCAGACATGGCAGGTGACTTGGACACTCCTAGGTCCACCGACGGGTATGTCTTTACACTTGCAAATGGGGCTGTTTCTTGGTGTTCGAGGTTGCAAAACATTGTTGCACTGAGTACCACTGAAGCTGAATACATATTAGCTACTAAAGCTTCTAAGGAAGCTATATGGTTGAGCAGACTTGCAGATGATCTCGGCATGTCTATGGGTACTGCAGTTTTGGGATATGATAGCTAGAGTGCAGTGTATCTGGCTAAGAATGCCATGTATCATTCACGCACAAAGCATATAGATGTGCGACATCACTTCATCAGACAGATTCTGGAAGATGGTCAAATCACATTGACTAAGATTAAAACACAAGATAACCCTGCAGATGTTCTCACTAAAAGTCTAAGCTGAGCTCAACACGAGCATTGCATTCGACTAGTGGGAGTTGGTTAGCTAGAGGTTCAAATCGGACCTTTAAGTGAGAGGTTGTTGGGATATAAAGGCCCGATAACCTCCGTATATATAACACACGCACATTGTACATGTGAACGCACCCTTTACGTGCCCTAAGTATAAATACATTTTATTCTTTGTGTACCAACACATTGTTGGTACACTCTTATCTTCTTGTACTTTCACTCTGCTCACTCTCTCCAGCCGTCATACTCATACGCTCCTGTTCGAACTCAAACTCTCTAAGTTGTGGCCTTACAGTCCAACACGAATTATGGCCGACCAATTCACGATAAGAACCTATTTATAGACTAGGTGCTCCCTCCTATCAACCTATCATGTAACGTACACCTACATGTAGGTCCTATTGGGGTGAGAGAGCCATGCTAATATCCACAAATCCAGTGACTCATTGTTGTTTCTGTATTATCTCTTGTCTTAGTATATGCATATCATTTCTTGAGTATTCTTCTTCTTAGTTCTTTTGCAGTGTTTATCTCTATTTGCAATGTTTCTTCTCTTCTTTCATGTTGTGCAATCTATTATAACAAATTCACACGCTTCCATCGTTGCCGCCACTTCTAACAATTATTACATGGCACCGTTCACCAAATAAGCTACCATATAGTGTGAGTGCAACTCAGCAAGAGGGCATTATGAACCAAATACAAGAGCTGTTAAAGAAGGGCTGATTCCATCCAATTCATCTCCCTAGTCACTGGTGGTATTGGTGCAAGAGAAGGATGGTTCATAGTACATCTGGATTGATCATTGTGCTCTAAATAAGATCACGATTAAGACTTGTTTTCTAGTTCCCAGGATTGATGATGTAATGAATAGGTTGCATAGATCTACCATTTTAAGTCACATTGATCTAATGATATCATTAAACTTACCTAAGGATGTACACAAGACAACTTTCAAGACTTCTTTTGGCTTGTATGAGTTCTTGGCTATGCCATTTGAGCTTACTAATGCTCCAGCCATATCTAACCAATGGATAAGATTCTTAGACCACATGGGCTATTTGTGGACACATTCTTTGATGCCATGATTGTACATTCAAAGAATGAAGAGGACCATTATAAACACTTGGTTGTTGTATTCAATGAACTCAAGAAATATCAGCTGGTCATAAATTATAAAAAGAAGTGAATTTTTATTGCATGAGATTCGTTTTTTGATAAAAAGTCATAAATTGATGGTGTTGTTGGGAATAAAGGCTCACCGTGCCTTTTATAGTGTTCGGGTGTGAACGCACCCTTACACTCTTGTACTTTATATATTATCAAAACCTAAAAAGTGGTACACTCATCATTGTACCAAGCATCCATTGTGTCGTACTTACACTCCTCTCTACTGCTCTCTACTCTCTGTGCAATATCTGACGCTCTCATCCTCAGCTCGCCCAGTCTCAATCCGTCTAGCTCCAACAAACTCGTATCAAAGCCAATGACGAGTGTCAAGCTGTAAGATAGACAAGCATCTGACACTCACACGTGGCATGCAAGCCTGTCGCCAGGTAGCATACTGTCAGGGCGAGTAGACTCGTGCAGTCGACAAGTGTCGCATGCAGGCTCGATAGGCAGGGGCACACGACGAGTAGCAGGCGCCAGGTTGCAAATGCCGCAGGGGCACATAACAAGTAGCAAGCGACAGGCCACAGCCTGTTGGGATAAAGGCTCGGTTTAATCCCCGTGTATAGTACACACACATTGTACATGTGAATGCACCCTTACGTGCCCTAAGTATAAATACATTTTATTCTGTGTACCAACGCATTGTTGGTACACTCTTATCGAACCGTACTTTCACTTTGCTCACTCTCTCTCCAGCTGTCACACTCTCTCGCTCACTCCTGCTCGACTTCCATCTCTCTCAGCCGTGCACTTCACTCAACAACTGGTATCAGAGCCCAAGGTTCTGCACCCTTTCGAGAACCAAGGCGCAACTGACAGGTCGTGGAGGCAGCTCCAGGCAGAAGGCCAATCAGATCTAGCTAACTAGGCGCCAAAGAAATCAAGCGATAGCTGCAACGGGCAAGTCCAGCAAGCAACGACTGCAAGTCGACGTGAAGGCCAACGTAACAAGCAGCTGACTAGGCAACGACTAGGCGACTGGCGACTGGGCATTTGCGTGGTGGACTAGTCGAACACGACTAGCAGGCATGAACCAGGCGACGACTACAGGGAGTTGGGCGTAGCGAGAAGTGGGCAGCCGACGACCTGACCGGCGGACGAAATCAGCACCAAACGTCAATCGCGTTAGCCACACAACAGTCAACGAACCCCCCCCCCCCCCCCCCCGATCAGTTTTCTAAAAATTTTAAAAACATTTCCTTTAATTTTTCAATTACCACTTGCATTGGCGGGGAGTTCACACGCTAGAGACACAAATCTCAGATTTGTGAAAATTCTAGCAAAAAATTTGGGGCTTTTCCCAGAGTTGACTCTACTTATGCCTATCAGTGATTTTCGAATCAAAAATTGCAGACATTGCGAGCGGTGACATCAATTAATTTGGGGATTTTGCCAAATTAGTCAAAATTTTACTCCTTTGAGTAAAATTTCTTGACATTGAATCCCAACAATTTGGGGCTTTTCATGTATTGGCAAAGTTTGGCTCAACTGGGTCAGATTAACTGACATTTATGCAATTTTGGACTTGAAATTTTGGGGATTTGCGCAGAATTTGGTAAACTTCTGCATTTTTTACCCGTGTGGTGGCTGTTTTATGCACAAACAGCTGAGATTTATTTTTGGTTGAGAAAGAATAGCAGTGTATTTTGTTGGTTCAGCTTGTGCTTCTACAGATTAGTGCATTTACTCTTGTGTTTGTGATAAAATGGCTGCAACTTCTTCCAGTTCAGACATCAAGAGTTTGATGGAGATCAAGCAGTTTGATAGTCGTGGCTTTGACCTTTGGAAAGACCGTATGCAGGGCATTTTGTTCCTAAAGGATTGTGAGGATGCTTTGCAGGAAGATAAACCTGCACTAATGTCTGATGCAGATTGGGCTAGAGTAAATAAAAAGGTTGTGGCTTACATGAAGATGGGTGTCATTGATGACATTCTGACAAACATTAAGGGTTTAGATACAGATTATGCAATATGGGAGAAGCTGAAAACTACTTATGAGATCACGACACCTATTAATCAGGTACATTTAATGCGCAAGTTGGTGGATATGCGACTGGATGAGTCAAAGCCTACAGCCGAGCACTTGATTGCAATTACAAGGACTCTAAATCGGCTCAAAGATGCAAATTTGGACTTTGATGGTAAGTTGAGGGCGATCTTTTTTTATCATGACACTGCGTGACTCTTGGGAGACCTTGGTGGTTTCACTCAGCAATAACCCCAATCTCTCATATGATGGGGTGAGGGGTTCTATCTTGAATGAAGAAATTAGACGTATGTCTAGTGGAGAAGGCAACAACTCAGCTTATAATATAAGAGGCAAGGCTAAAAAGAAAAATGCAAATGAAGGGTAGAGAAACAGGAGCAAGAGCAAAGGAAAGGAAAAGAGTGACATTACTTATTATCACTGTGGTCAAAAGGACCATAAGAAACTTGATTGCAGGTATTACAAGAAGGAACAAGAGAGAAAGAAGAATGCAGCAAATAAAAAGAAAAAGGAAGACAAGACAGATGCATCTGAGGCAACCAAAGGCAAAGAAAAGGCCAATGTGGCCTCTAGTGTAGTCATAGAGGAGCTTTCAGATACAGAGGCTAATGCATTATGTGCAGTTGATTATGATGCCCTTGTATGTCACATGCAAGATATTTAGATTACCAAGGCTGATGTGATTGATGCACTCTTGTCAATTGATAATGGTGTCACTCAGACTTGGATTGTAGACTCTGGTGCCTCTTTCCATGTAACTCCTTGCTTGGAGTGTTTTGCTATGTTCAATGCAGACAATTATGGAAAGGTGTATCTTGGAAATAACCATGCTTGCAGCATTGATGGGATTGGCACTGTATACTTGTCTTTAAACAATGGTCAAGAGCTTGTGTTGAAAAATGTCAGATATGTGCCTGGCATTAAAAAGACACTTGTCCTTACCTCTCTGAAGAGGGTTGATAGAAAAGGCTCTAAACTTGACTTTTGTAATGAGTGTCAATTTGGAAAGCAAATAAAAAATTTATTTTACTATGGTGTCTCTCGTAAGTCCAATGTCTTGGACTTAGTGCATTCTAATGTATATAGTATGCCCGTGAAATCGTTGGGTAGTGCTGCATATTTTGTCTCCTTTATTGATGACTGTTCAAAGAAGATTTGGGTGTACTTGCTGAAAAAGAAAAGTGAAGTGTGTGCTGTTTTTAAAACTTTTTATGCATTTGTGACCACTCAGACAAGTAGAAAGCTGAAATGCTTGAGAACTGATAATGGGGATGAGTTCACATCGACTGAATTCAAGTCCTTTTGTGACTTGCATGGTATTAAGAGGGAGCTTACAGCTCCTTACAACCCTTCTTCAAATGGGGTGACTGAAAAATATAATAGGACTTTATATGAAAGAGTGCGGTGCATGCTATCCACTACTAATCTCCCTCATGAATTTTGGGGAGAGGCACTCAAAACCACAGATCACATTTGCAACCGCTCTCCAAGCAGGTCCTTAAATAATGGCATCCCTGAGGAGGTTTGGTCTGGCAAATCGGCCTCATATGACCATTTACGCATATTTGGCTATGATGCTTTTGTGCATGTTAGGGATGAGCTGAGTAATAAACTTGACCCAAAATCCACCAAAGGCATTTTCATGGGCTATGGTGACAAGGGTGAATTTGGCTATAGAGTGTGGTTACCTCAGTCTAAGAAAATTATTCGCAGTTGTAATGTTGTGTTTAATGAGGCAAAATTGCTGAAAGGTACTTTAGCCTCTAATGAAGATATGAAAAAGATAAAGTTTCAACGAGCCTCATGGTGTTGTACCACAGGCTGAAACTGATGATCAGCCGGTTATTTTTGAGCCAGATGATGATGGACAACAAATAGGAGCACAAGGAGGTCATGGATAGCAAGATAGGCTTGCTGATTATGAAAATGCATGTGCTGGAAATGCTAAATTAAGGTGCTATACAGCATGAACAGCATGCTAAAAATGGCAACCTATAAATGCAGAAAATAATATACCTCTAGATGTGGACCCAATTCCTGAAAATGTTGATCATTGGGTACGCAAGTCTACACGCGTAAGAAGGCAACCACATAGGTTTGACTCCTCCTTGCATTATGTGATGCTTACAGATGAGGGTGAGCCTCTTACCTACAAAGAGGCCAAGTCATGTGAGTTCAACAATAAGTGGGAGCTAGCTATGCAAGAAGAGATTAAATCTCTATATGCAAATGATACTTGGGATCTTGTGTCATTACCAAAGGGAAGGAAGCTACTTCCAAACAAATGGGTGTACAAAGTCAAGACAGTTGATGGGAAACCCAAGTACAAGGCAAGACTAGTTGCCAAAGGTTATGCACAAAAGGAAGGAATTGACTTCCAAGAGGTCTTCTCACCTGTTGTGAAGATGACTACTTTACGTGTGCTTTTTACTCTTACTGCTGTTTTGGATTTAGAGCTGTATCAAATGGATGTAAAAACAGCTTTCTTGCATGGTGACATTGATGAGGAAATCTACATGAAACAGCCCGAGGGCTTTGTAGTTCCTGGAAAAGAACATATGGTATGAGAGCTAAAAAGCAGCATGTATGGGCTGAAGCAAGCACCACGGCAGTGGTACAAAAAGTTTGACACCTTTATGCTATCTCATGAGTTTACTCACAGCCATGCAGATCATTACTTGTACATGAGAAAGGATACAAATGACAGCCCCATCATACTTGTTTTGTATGTGGATGATATGTTGCTAGTTGGAAAAAGAAAAACTAGCTTGGATGCTCTCAAAAATCAGCTGAAATCAGCCTTCTCCATGAAAGATTTGGGAAATGCAGAGCATATTTTGGGCATGAGGATTCTAAGAGATAGAATGCAGAAATTGTTGTTTTTATCTCAAGAAAAGTACATTGAAAAGGTACTGGACAGATTTAACATGGCTGAAGCTAAGCCTTTTGGGGTACCCTTACCTCCTTATCTCAAGCTTCGCAAAGCCAACAGCCCAAAAGATGGCGTGGAAGCAAATGCTATGAAGGGAGTTCCTTATGCATCAGCTAGTGGCTCTTTAATATATGCTATGGTTGCTACTCGTCCAGACATTGCTCATGCAGTGGGAGTGGTTAGCAAGTTTATGTCAAATCCTAGTAAAACACATTGGGAGGCTGTCAAGTGTATTCTTCGATACCTTAAAGGTACACAAAGAAAGTGTATTTGCTATGGGCAGGGTGCACTTAGTTTGCAGGATTATTGTAATGCAGACATGGCAGGTGACTTGGACACTCGTAGGTCCACCAACAGGTATGTCTTCACAATTGCTAGTGAAGCTATTTCTTGGTGTTCCAGGTTGCAAAACATCGTTGCATTGAGTACCACTGAAGTTGAATACATATCAACTACTCAAGCTTCTAAGGAAGCTATATGGTTGAGCAGACTTGCAGAGGATCTCGGCATGTCTATGGGTATTGCAATTTTGGGATGTAATAGCTAGAGTGCTATGTATCTGGCTAAGAATGCCATGTATCATTCACGCACAAAGCATATAGATGTGCGATATCACTTCATCATACAAATTCTGAAAGATGGTCAACTCACATTGACCAAGATCAAAACACAAGACAACCCTGCAGATGTTCTCACTAAAAGTCTAAGCAAAGCTCAGCATGAGCATTGCATACAACTGGTGGGAGTTGGTTAGTTAGAGGTTCACATCAGACCTTTAAGTGGAAGGTTATTGGGATAAAGGCCCAATTTAACCCCGTGTATAGTACACGTACATTGTACATATGAATGCACCCTCACATGCCCTAAGTATAAATACATTTTAATGTGTTGGTACACTCTTATCGAATCGTACTTTCACTCTACTCACTCTCTCTCTCTCCAGTCGTCACACTCTCTCTCACTCACTCCTGCTTGACTTCCATCTCTCTCAATTGTGTACTTCACCCAACATAACCCAAGCGGCACTTTCTACGAGCAAACGACAGGACACAGGTACACCAGCAGGCAGTGGGACAGTCTAGTGGCAAGTTGCAAGCCAAGCGTCAAAGGGGACAGTCCGGTGACAAGTCGTAAGCTAGGTGTCAAATTTGGTCCTAGTCAGCCCATCACGTCTTTTCTTTTTCAAAATTTTCTCCTTAAATTCTGCAATTATTTTACCAAGTGTTCACACACACAAGCACAACGTAAGATTTTGCTCGAGAAAATTGGGGCTTTTTTCGATTTCGGAATTTCAACAAAGTTCAAGACAATCCGACTCAGAAATTGCACATTTTGTGCACATGTGCCCGAGAAATTTTGGGGCTTCTCAAATTTTAGTGGAATTTCTTTAATTTCACTGAAATTTGTGCACTTTGAATCCAAGAAAATTGGGGCTCTTCCAAAACCCCTTCAATTTGTGCAACAAATGTTTGGTATATACACTTGGGTACGCGAATTGATGCAATCTGAACGGATTACCCTCTAAAAATTTGGGGCTTTTGATCAAATTTGTGCTCGGGAATGCCTTTGGAGCAAAATTTGCAATGAAATTTTGGGGATTTCACATAACTGGTTGCTTGGTCTCTAAATATGCCAGTAATTGCTTGAGGAGTGCAAAAATAGACACCTTTTTAATTCTGAAAATCTATTTGCAGATCTGAAATTTCTGCAATCTCGAGATTTTTTCATTGCTAGTTGGTACTACTGTGTACCGTGGTTACTTGTGTCACATTTGGCCTTGTCTTTGGTGACTAGTTAGTCAATTTGGGACTGCAAATTATGACTAGAAACATTGACAATAGTAATCTTTTTTGCATTAAGAAGCTTGAGGGTGCACATAATCTTTTTCGCAAAAACAATGCTACAATGTCTTGGTGCATAAGAAACATGTAAAGCCCATCAAAACAAAGGGATCAAACTAGCAAACATGGAACAAGACGAGTGGGATGACTTGGATGAGCTTGCTCACTCTACCATTAAGCTCTCAGTGTCGGACAACTTGCTCTTTAACATTGAGAAGCTGAATTTGGCATACGCAATGTGGCAAAGGCTTGAAGAATTGTATGCTCAGAAAAGTGCAACTAGCAGGGTTTATTGGCTGAAAATTTTAATGGACTTTCGCATGAAAGAAGGTACAACCATGTCTGTACATTTGAATGAGTTTAACTCAATTTTCAATCAGCTGATTGCTTTGGATTTCCATATTGATG
The DNA here is from genome assembly GCF_053477565.2 of Lygodium microphyllum. Lineage (NCBI taxonomy): Eukaryota > Viridiplantae > Streptophyta > Polypodiopsida > Schizaeales > Lygodiaceae > Lygodium > Lygodium microphyllum. The sequence goes on along the minus strand of NC_141154.1, from coordinate 97,534,381 downwards.
GAGAGTTCAAGGCTATTTTCTTGCTATGCACTTTGCCTGAAAGTTGAAATACTTTGAGGACAACTTTGAATAATTCAAATGCTCAGCTGTTATACTCTGATGTGGAGAGTTCTTTGCTGATACTTTCTTGCTATGCACTTTGCCTGAAAGTTGGAATACTTTGAGGATAGCTTTGAATAATTCAAATGCTCAGCTGTTATACTCTGATGTGGAGAGTTCTTTAATGATGGAAGAACTCAATAAGCAGAATAACTCAGCAAACAAGTCTTCTAATGCATTGCACACTAGAGGCAAATTTCAGCAAAAGGGCAGTTCTGAAAATAGAGCATGCAGCAAGTCTCATGGAAAAAATATGGAGTGCCATCATAGTGGCAAAAAAGGGCACTACAAACGGGACTATTTTCAATTGAAGAAAGAGAAGGGCAAAAACAAAAACATTGAAGACAACAAGGCTGAAAAAAAGGACAGCCGACTTGCAAAGAAAAGCAATATGAAAATAGAAGAGGTTAATGTAGTCACTCATGATACTGACAATGATGGTGATGTACTTTTTGCTTCTTCTTTGAGTGCACATGCATTGATTGTAGATTTTGATGATGATATGCACACTTGGAAACTTGATTTAGGTGCGTCCTTTCATGCCATACCACATCATGAGTGATTCTCTAACTACAATGGTCGTGTACATGGTGTTGTCCACTAGGGGGATAACTATACATGTAAAATTGTAGGCATTGGCAGTGTGAACTGCAATTTCAGTATGGCTCCGTGTTTGTTTTGCATAATGTGAGATATGTACCTCAGCTCAAGAAGAGCTTGATAAGCATAGGGCAACTAGATGATGAAAGCTATCACACCACCTTTGTTTGGGGATAGCAAAAGGAAAATCTATAAAGGCTCTCGCATTGTTGCCAAGGGATCCAAAAGTGATACCTTGTATCCTTTGCATATATCTAGTGTGTGTGACCATGTAGTCGCCGTAAATGAGCAACCAAGTGTTTCTTTATGGCTTAGCCGGTTGGGACACATGAGTCAATCTGGAATGAAAGTGTTTTCTCGCTTGGGTTATTTACCGTCTTTGAGGTATGCTGATTTTAAATAGTGCAATCATTTTATTTACGGTAAACATGCTCAAACGTCACATAAAAAATCTCTTTCTCTAAAGTTTTCACCCTTAGAGTTGGTGCATTCAGATGTATGTCAAATGCCAAGATTATCTCTAGGGGGAAAGAAGTATTTCATTACCTTTGTTGATGATGCTACACGCAAAGTATGGGTTTATTCAATCCGTTACAAAGACGAGACCTTGGATAAATTTAAAAAATTCCTGACACTTGCTGAAAATCAAACCAGCAAGATATAAAATGTCTTCGCTCTAACAATGGTGGGGATATTTGTCCAAAGCCTTTCAAGACTTTTGTGACAGCAAAGGGATTAAAAGGGAGCTACTGCCCCTCATAATCCGCCCTAAAATGGTGTTGCAGAGCGTATGAACAAGACCATTCAAGACAAGTTCCGTACAATGCTGTCACATATTGCTTTACCCCATAGATTTTGGGCAAAGGCTGTTATGACACACATACACTTGATTAATTGGTCACCAAACAAGTCTTTGGGGAGGGGAGTCCCTCAAGAAGAGTGGTCGGGCAAGCCACCTTTATATGCTCACTTGAGAGTGTTTGGTTGTGAGGCATTTGTGCACATTCACAAGGAAGAACGCAACAAACTTGAGCCAAAGTCTTGCAAATGTATTTTCCTAGGATATGGTGATGAAAGTGAGATGGGTTATCGATTATGGGATCCCGAGAAAAGAAAAGTAGTACACAGCAATGATGTTATCTTCCGAGAAGATCACATGCACAAACAGCCTGAAAGAACAAAGGAGGTCAAAAGGGTTGTATTCTGGGAGGAGATACCAATAGAACATCAAAGAATGCCCGTTAGACAGTAGCAAATACCTACTGTAAATATCCTTAAAAATGCAGGGAATGATGCTGAAAATGTTCAGTAGGATCTTGCCCATGATGTCCCACAAATTCAGTAAGAAGTTGTGCCTTTGGAACAACCTGAACCAGCTGTACAACACACTAAACCTGCAAAACAGCAAGCTGTTAATGCAATTTTGCAAGCTGAACAGCCCGCAAATCTTGACCATTGGGTCCGTAGGTCGACTAGAGTGCAAAAACAGCCAAATAGATTCGTTCCTGGTGTAAACTATGTGGTTGATTATGTCATGTTAACAGATTGTGGTAACCCGTCATGCTTCCAGGAAGCAATGGACAGCCAGGATAGTAAGAAATGGCACAAAGCAATGCTATCAGAGATGGAATCTCTCATGAAGAATGGCACTTGGGATTTGGTCATTTGCCAAAAGGACAAAAAGTGTTACCTTACAAATGGGCTTACAAAATGAAAGTCACTTCTGGTTCTTGTTTGCCAAAGTACAAGGCACGCCTAGTTGCTAAAGGGTACAAGCAAAAACATGGAATTGATTTTGATGAAATCTTTTCTCCTATAGTCAAAATAACTACTTTGCGAACCATCTTGGGCTTAGTTGCATCTGAAGACATGGAACTCATACAGATGGATGTAAAAATTGCTTTATTGCATGGTGATCTACATGAGGAAATCTATATGCAGCAGTCTGAAGGTTTTGCTGTAGAGGGAAAAGAGCACATGGTATATAAACTCAACAAGAGTTTGTATAGGGCTGAAGCAGGCACCACTTGATACATTTATGCAATCTCAGGGATTTCATCGTTCTGTTGATCACTGCTTATACACCAAGAAAGCAACAAATGGTAGTCTTATTCTCTTGGTTTTGTATGTGGATGACACGCTGATTGCAAGCAAGGATGTTCATGCCCTGGACTCCTTGAAGCAGAGTTTACACAATAGCTTTGATATGAAGGAACTTGGTGAGGCCAATCACATTCTTGGCATGTGTATATTCATAGACAAATCGAAGGGTCTTCTTTATCTGTCATAGCAGGAGTATGTCACTAAAGTTTTGTAGCATTTCAATATGGAGGAGGGGAAAGCCATTAGTGTATCGTTGCCTCCATATGTGAAACTTAGTGTAGATGACAATCCTATATCAGATGATGGAAAGGCTGAAATGGCCAAGATACCCTACGCTTCAGCTGTTGGTAGCTTGATGTATGCTATGGTTGCTACACGTCCTAACATTGTATTTGCGGTGGGAGTGGTTTGCAAATACATGGCATATCCTGGCAAAAAAAAATTGGTAAGCAATGAAGGGTATCATGAGATACCTTAAGGGCACTAACGATTTATGTATCTGTTTTGGTAAGCTGAAGTCATCTATTGTTGGGTTCACGGATAAAAACTATGATGGCCGTCCTGACTACTGGAAGTCTACTTCAGGATATGTATTCATGTTCACAGGTGGAGCAGTCTCTTGGATATCTAGGCTGCAAAAGTGTGTCACATTGTCTACAACAGAGGCAAAATATATGGCTACCACTGAGGTATGCAAAGAGGCTTTATGGCTTTCACGTCTGGTGAGAGAGCTTGGTATTACAAAGGTTCTTATCCTCCACTATGACAATCAAAGTGCTATCATGCTAGCATGGAATCCTGTCCTTCACGCAAAGACAAAGTACATACATGTGAAGTAATAATTTATCAAGGATGTACTTGACAACAAGGGCATTGAGCTTGCCAAGGTACATACAGATGATAACCCTACAGACCTCACGAAAGGTCTTCCAACCGAGCGGTTTGCTCATTGCCACCAGATGATGGGGTTTGGATAGTATATGTGTCTTTCAGCTTTTTACATACATAGACTTAGCCGATTCTTTTCTCTATCTTCAGGTACGTTGCCTTTAGGTGGGAGTTTGTTGGAAATAAAGGCTCACCATGCCTTTTACGGTGTTCTATGTGAATGCATCCTTACACTCTTGTACTTTATATATTATTAAAACCTAAAAAGTGGTACACTCATCATTGTACCGAACATCCATTGTGTCGTGCTTACACTCCTCTCTACTGCCCTCTACTCTCTGTGCAATATCTAACGCTCTCACCCTCAACTCACTCAATCTCGATCCGTCTGGCTCCAACAGATGTGCGTATAAATCTTGCAAAGGTAGTGCTATTCAAATATGCCACATTTGAAAAACGTTCATGAGGCTCATTATTTCTTGGAGCTATGCTCATATTATCAAGACTTTATTCGCCATTTTGCTGAAATCGCATCACCGTTACATGCTTTAAAGAAGAAGGGTTTACCTTTTCGATGGATACAGACAAAATTTCAGCATTTGAAAAATTAAAAGAAAAATTGACTTCAAAACCCATACTTATATTGTTAGAACTTCGGAAATCATTCGTGGTACAATGTGATGCTTATGGTAATGGCATTGCGGTTGTTTTCGTACAAAAAGGACATGTGGTTCCCTATGAGAGACGTGTTTTGCATGGTGCTGAACAAAATTTGCAGGTCTATTATTTGTTGAAATTCATGTAACTTTTATGTGAAAACACTACCTTGGCTGATTTCTTTATGCACATTGACCATCAAACCTTGAGATACCTTCTTACTCACACGAAGTTATTTGAGAAGCATATGAGATGGGTGAAATTTCTCTCAATGTTCCATTTTCAAATCATGTGCATTAAGAAAAATGTTATGGCTGATGCACTTTCACGGAAGCCCCAAGTTTCAACAGTTATCATGACTAATCACTCCAAATTGAATGTAGTGTATCATGGGGACATGAATTTTTTATGCTTTGCTTAGCATTTGATTGATTTTTAATCAAATGTGCACTTGTGAGAAGCACATGTTGTGCAAGTCAATCAAGTCAATATGATAGGCCAAGGACCCCAAGAAGTCAATGGGAGTCAATGGCAAAAAGTTGTGATAAGTTGTATCGGTCAAGTACTAGGTAGTGTCTGGCAATAGCTTTTGGCTTAAAATATTTATAAGGCATTAATGTCAACGGTGACATTAGAAATTAGTAAGTAATGCTAATTCAAGGGCTAATAAATGCTCAAGATTTCTTGGATGACAAATTGGCTTGGTCAACTTGATTGTTGGTTGGTACACTTATTTTTCTAAGCAAGGATTAATCATTAAATTAATTTTCAAAATTGATATTTCAAAAATTAATTTTATTGGGTTCAAAATTACTAAAAAATGAAATTAGAAGGCTGCCACTTGGCAAAACCTTCCCATGCAAGAGGGGAAAAGGCTGTTGGAGGCTAGTGAAACTTTGTTCCAACATTCTAAGAGCTATAGGGAGCAAAGAGAGGCTGTAGGTGCCTGTTGTGGAGGCTATACCAGCCATTGGAGAGTGCACAAGAGGCAAGTGAAATTGATCAAGGACCTACAGACTACTGACCAACTGCACTTCGGGTTCCAAAGTGGGTCTCTGACTGCAGTCAATCAACCATTCACAACAAGTCAGCATTGAATTTCTCTATCCAGCTTCCTCTCTATCCCCTTAGCCAATTCACAGCTTCCCTAAAGAGATCTCAGTGAAATTCAATCCCACGGGGACACAATGAAACTCTAAAATTTCTCTCTCCACCTTCATCTCTATTCTCTCAACCAATTTACCACTTCATTCAAGAGATCTCAACCAAATTCAATCCTAGAAGGATGCAATTGGAAAATTTATGCTGCTAAACCCTAATTTACAGCAAAGATTAGAGTTTATCAGCCACCCTAGGAAGAGTGCTCAAAAATTAGGGCCAAGTACTTGAAATTCAATGGCTAAAATTTGGGCATTTCAGAGTATTTTAAAAGGCTAGTCGGTCAACATTGGATTTGGGGCCAAACTTGTCATCCAAGGAGTGAATTGAAGGCCAATCCCTAGTCAAATCAAGGGGCAAATTAGTTAGAACGCTTGCTGTTTGCCTTTGGCAACAAGAGGCATTGGATAGTGAAGGATAGTGAAGGAGATTGTATTTCTTCCAATTGCAATATAAGTTCAAGATTGCTTGGTAACATTTGTACTTCAGTATCTGAGTTTTATGCTGCTTGTAATTAGTGCTTACTTAGGTTATTTGCCACCCTATCCGAGAAAGCAGGCTGGTTTCATCATTGAAAGAGCAATATAATGCTGATTTGGATTTTGCAAACATTTATGATCAGCTTTGCATATATGTGTTACAAAGCAATTTAGGCCGAAGGTGATGATTGAGGGTCATGCACTCCATATGCAGCACATAGAGGAATTAGTGCTACAATCAAGGCACTGGAACACTTTTTCTTTTGGTCAGCATTGAGGCATGATATTAGGGAGGGCATGATATTAGGGAGTTTGTACCCACATGCATTGTTTGTCAAAAATTCAAATATGATGCACAAAAGATTCTAGGATTGTTGCACCCTTCACTTGCTCTTGATAGGCCTTCGCAAAACATTGATATGGATTCAATTTTAATCTCACAAAGACAACCCACCAAAAATGATGGTATTTGAACTAGCATATGTAGGTTCAACAAACAAGCTCTTTTTACTTGCATGACTAGTTTGTTTGAAAATGACTATTTGAAAACATGGACCATACTAAAATTTTCATATTTCTTTCATCCACAAATTGATGGCCAATCAAAAGAGGCAAATTCTACAGCATTGGATCTCAAGATGTTATGTATGAAAGTATAAGTCGAAATGGGAATAGTCCTTGCAATTGGGGAGTCTGCATACAACAATATTGTGCATAGTTCCACTAGAAAAGCTCTTTTTGAGATTGTGGAGAGTGGAAAAAGTTTCATCTATTTTGCATGGATAAGATTTTCGAGGCTGATAAGTGTGTTGAAAGCATGGATGTAGCATATCAAAATGCGAAGCCACTTAAAAGATCATGAAAGTAGCAAAAGAGGGCAGTTGATCTTGCCATGGATGCACATTGGAATTCCCAAAGAATAATTGTGTATTGTTGTGCTTTGAACAAGCAAGGCTGTAAAGGCAAGGAAAATTTGTATCCCAAGCTAAATATCCATTGTTATGGGTCCTCCTAGACGTTAGAAAGTTAACTAATGTGACATATAGGCTGAAATTGCTAGCTTGCCAATTTGTCAATCTATCATCTCCTGGTTGTAAGCTCCGTCACAGTCTGAGGGAGACATTGGAGCTCTAACTAAATTTGCCCATTCAATTTGTCTACACTTCTTTTTCAACGAGTATTAGGGTAAAGGACCCAATAGAGTGTCATTTAACAATCCTTCATTAGAACTTTTTTTCTCAAGTAAATTCCATAAATGTTTTTGAATAGTCCAACTATATATACCGTATAGAACTCTCAGAAAAACCTTTGGGGTATTTTGATGTTTTTATCAAGTGGCCCTACTTATAAATGAAGGGTTCACAAAAGAGTGACAATGAGGGGCCAATAGAATGGCGTTAAGGATGCATTGTTTAAAGGTTTTACAAAGTCCAAAATATAAAAAAATTCATATGGATCAATTGTCTAACTCGCATTAAGCTTGTATGTAATATAAAAAAATCTATATCATAAAGTTGAGTGGCTATAAAAGCTACATCTTTTTTGTAAAATTGTCACTCAATTGGGGTGGTGTACGTTTTGCTTTTGGGGGGTATCACTTTATTGGCCCCTTTACCCTAGGTGTGTTCACATTGTGTAGTGGACAATTTTCTAGCTTTCACAATGGTCAAGCAACTTGGATATTTACGATCAAATCAGGTTAGCTGTTGTTTTCATGCTTGCATCAGAATTTTTCGTCCATTGGCAGCCTGGTCGGTCAGTATTTTGTTGGCTGACTGCATCTTTTTTATCCTCAAATTCAGCTCGGCCACATTTGGTGATTTGCTCCTATTTATAGCAGCTAGTTTAGGGCAAATCATTCATCTCAATTTTTTGCTGGTTATGCACACTCCGATATTAGATTCCTTCTTTGTCTCCGGTGCTGCCATCATCATCAGTCTAATCCGGTGCCCTCACTAATGCTTTGGGCTGCATGCAGGGACTGATCAGTCCACCATTGTATTCAGCATTCATTTCAGATTCAATGCAGATTATCACTTTATTCTCTTCTCTTCTTGTTGTCTCTCTTCTCTTTCTTCCTCATTCTCTTCCATTGCACACTCTTACATGGTATCATCGCCTAAGTGAGGATGCAAAGGCTTCCACATTCATGTACGCAAGTTGCGGACAGCAACAAAGGTGTGGACAAAGCTCTTCTCTCTTATCATCAAAGACCTTTTCCCACCATATTACTCTTGAGAAGAAACTTAGGATGCTTTCCATTGATGACTCTCCTTCTATGAAGGATCGCATCAACGAGATGGACGATATGCGAGATGTGCTGGCATCACTAGGACGGATGATATCTTCAAAGGATATGGCCATGGTTCTTATCCGCATGCCATCTCCTAAGTATGATGTCTTCTACACTAGTCTGCTTACCTCCAAAGTACGTGAGACTCTTCTTTAGGAGGAGTCAACTCTGCTTGTCTTGGACCATGACAAACAACTCAAGGAGAAAGAAGCTAGTGGATCCACCTCTACCAAGGCATTTATCACAGGTGCAAGAGGGGGGAACAAGAAGTAGGAGTACAAAAAGGATGAGAAAAAAAATGAGAAGAAGTCCAAGCCTAAGTGCCCACATTGAGGGAAGGGCACTCATCCGAGGTTCAATACCATTTTGTACAAGAGCGGATCATGAATTCTGAGTTACCAGTGGTCCATTGTCCCACAAAGGACAATCCTCTAAATATCTTCACAAAGCCTTTACGCCAAGCTTCTATGCTTCATCACATGAGATCATTAGATCTGTAGACACTCCCAAGATCTGAGAGAAGGTGTTAGCCTATCATTTTGTCAATCTGTCATCTCCTGGTTGTAAGCTCCGATGGACATTGGAGCTCTGGTTGGTTTTGCCTATTCAAATTGTCTACATTTCTTTTTCAAGGAGTGCCACGTATGTTCACACCGTGTAGTGGACAGTTTTCAAGTTTTCCTAGTGGTCACGCAGCCCAAATTTTTGAGATTAGGTCAGCTCAGCTTGTTTCACTAGCAGCCTCGTCGGTCAGTATTTTGCTGGCCAATTGCATCTTTTTTGTCCCCAAATTCAAGTCACCTAGATTTGGTGATTTCTTGCTATTTATAGCAGCCAATTTGGGGCAAATCATTCATCTCAATTTTCTGCAGGTTACACACTCCGGCATCAAGTTCCTCCTCCATCTTTGGAGCTGCCATTGTCATCAACCTAATCCAGTGCCCTCACTCATGCTTTGGGCTACGTGCAAGGACTAATCACTCTGCCATTGTATTCAGCATTCATTCCAGATTTAGTGCAAATTATCACTTCATTCTCTCCTCTTCTTGCTGTCTCTCTCTTCACTTTCTTCTCTGTGTTCATGTTTCTCTTCCATTGCACACTCATAGAAATTGCCTCCACATTGAAAGAGAGACAATTCCTTTCATGTTAGCTTGTTAAGGCCTTTTCGTGGAAATGTGCCAAAGGATATAACTACTGAAATTCAGCTAGAGGTCAAGGAACTGGATGAGATTTTGAAACCCGAGCAAATCTTGGAACATAAAGAAAGAAAAGTAAAAGCTAAAGTGTCCAGGTGCTACTTGGTGAAGTTTTAGAATTACCACCCTATGGATGGAAGGGGGTGACTTGGTAGATCATCTGATAGTTGTAGCTATACCTACATGCATTGCAGTTGGAGCCAACTTTAGATCGGGCTCATTTAGGTTCAGCAAAGTAGAAAATCTAGAGTATTGCATGATACTCAAGGGGGAGGACTCTTGTAGTGATGGACAACTTGTGTATAATGGATAACTTGCTTATAGTATTCCAATATTTTTGCCATGGGATCACTATTCAATGTACTAGTGTATGCTATATCATTGCTAGGAGGCATTGTTAATGCTCAATTTATATACTATTTGCCTTGGTGGTCAGAACAGCCTTGGTTTTAGGTAAATGGATGAATCCCTTATGGTTCTAAGGGCCATTGTGGGTCATGTGTGTAAACTATAACATGGTTTTGCTAGCTGGAAATCTTAACATGTTGCTGGCATGGTTTTGGTTAAGTAATAGCTACAAATGTTGTTTGACTATGATACACATGCTTTGCCAACAATTTCAAATGCTTCAATCACACTACAATGAAATTGAGGACAATTGCATGGATTTGAGGGGATGGATCTATCAACAATAACAATTGTAAGGAGTTAAGGGGGAGTTCTGTCAAGAGGACGTGAAAATTTAACTTATTGCTTTGGCATAATTAGGCTGTGCACGTGTGAAGTGCAAGTTAAATTTGAGCATGGTGACAATCAAACCCTAGCTTGGGCAGCTGAGGACCTTGGCAAAGGTTGGGATAAGTTGCGATGGAAAGGTCGCAATGGGTGCTCAATGACAACTCCTAGCTCTAGCCATTGAATGTGTCCTTGGAAATAACTTTTAGCATAATCGGGGTTAGAAAAATTAAGCATCTAATGCCAAGAGTTAAGGCTAAAAAAAGTTTGAACACTTTCAAGTCCATAGGGCTTAGCATTTTAAATTGGGCAATGACCAACTTATGGGCAAGGCCATGTAATTTTTTATTTTTACAATTTATTATTGCTGAAAAAAGACAGGAAACATGCCATGCAAAACGAGGGAAATTTTCATTTCTAGCAAAATGAGAGGAAACATGCCACACAAGGGTGGGACAGCCTGTGGGGAACCAATTTGGGCTGGTTGAGGGTCAGGGATAGAATATAGACACTGGGCGACTGCTGATCAGGGTGAGCTAAAGGCTATCAGAATTGGTTTTGCTGTAGGTGACAGCATTCTAGGGCTCTCCAACAGTAGGTGACAGCATTTGGAGCTCCAGATGAGCTTGATCTAGATTTTCTCCTTCTTGAACAGCAAGCAACAGCATTCTCTCCCCAAAGCAGAAAACGACTGCTATTGGAACATCCTCCTGGCATCAAATCGAAGCTCTCTCTCTCCCCCTATTTTGTTGTTCATCTCTCTCATCACAGCAGAATTGAAGAAATTTGGCACTGTTGTTGCTGAATTCGGACCTGATTACTGTTGTAATTAGGGTTCCTCAGCAATTTTGGGAAGCGTGCCAATAAATCTCAGCATTGTGACTTGGAATCAAGGGGCAATTTGGGGATTTATGTTACTGGTCATTTATGACAGTCCTAAATTCCACAATTTGTAGAGAGGCTGGCTCAATCAATATTGAAAGTGGGGATTTGAGAACTTGTCTTTCAAATCTGAGGCAAGTTTTCAAGTATATTACAAGTTTCATGGAACACAACTCAAAGAAATACCACAAGGGAGACCAGTTTTGGGGCCAATCGGGTGTCCACTATCTTCTATTAAGTGATAAAGTGTTGACTTTCAGCTTTTATGAATCTATTTCTTGGTAAGTTGGTATAATTATGGGTTAATCAGGTAAATTACAACTCTATCTAAAAACGAAGGCTGGTTTCAACAGGGCTTGGTAGCTAATATATTCCTAACCAAGGCTTGTGTGCCTTTGAAGTAAGATGCCCAAAAGGTAAAACGATGAGTCTAAAGCAGCCAAAAGGCCCACATGATGATTTAGCTGTGTTTGGTTGGGTTTTGCTGTTAGCAAGTAATATCCACAATCCAAGATGTGTCCATAAATTGCAAATCCATTGATACTTCCAAGTATATTCTTGACAGGCAGCCTTGGAACTATATTTTCTTAAGTAGGGTTTCTGTGACTTTTTAGAGCATTCTGTACACTCTGCTACACATGGGTGCTTGAAAACCCTCAGTTTGCCATATGGTGCTTGTAAAATTCCATGACAGACACATCTATTGTTTGCAAGAAGTTAAGGCACCATAACCAATTTTAGGCATAACTTTATTTGTGGATATTGGAAGTACCAATCAAGCACAGCCAAGGAACTTGTCTGCCTGTTTTTGCATCAGCACTTGCACTAACACGAAAACAGCCATTCTCCAGCACTTTATTCTGACTGAGTACAAGTTGGAGCGACAAAAAAGGGGGTGGGATTCTTTCCAATCGAAGCAAGTTGAAATGTATCTCCTAGGAGAGACCATATCAGTTATCAGACAGCAAGCTAAAACAGCAAGTCTCCTCAGTCAATGCACAGACGACGCTTTCCCAGAAAATAACAAGCAGACCTTATGGTAATTTGACTTCATTCAAATCAGGGCATGACAATGCTCAACACCTGTAAGGGTAGCTGTATACCTTACAGTTATCAAGTCTAAATCTTCACACTTAAAAGAAAGATATTGTGAACAATGCAGTGAAGCTGCCAAGCCTCAATTGTCTGACATTGAAATATTATTATTGCATCATTGCAATTTGAAAACTTCTAAACAATAAAGTAGTCTTAAACTGTAATTCTTTGATGAAATATGATGAACATATTGCAAAAGGAAGACAAATTACCCAAGATAACCTGTCATAAGAAGAACTCCCCATACTGTACTCTCTGATCCTTCGCTATGTTGTGAAGCTTCATTCCCTGCCTGTCAAACATTCAGCTGCATGTCAAAAGCCATTTGAGAAGTATCAAGAGATATTCTAGAGAGAGTTGCCCAATATCTGATCAATAACGTAGCTTAAGCACCAGGTACAAAGAAAAAATAAATTCAAGGGAAGTATGACCAATATATAACCTTACTTCTACTACTGAACATTTTTTCCTTCCACTGTGACCCAAAGAAAAATGTGTACACCTACCAAATGTGAAGCTGGTCTGTGACTCACATAAAGCGGTAGTCCCTTCAATTAATACCTGGCCTTCTCACATACACACACAAATAGAGACCTAACTCCCTCGCTCAACACCAAATTGGCCCCGAAAACCGGCACCCCTCTCAGTATTTCTTTATCAATTAAAAGATGGAAGGTTACAAAAAAAAATGAAATGTTCCAAAGTACAAAACCTCTGAACAGTTAGCTTTCATCTTTTCTGAGTAAATTTCAGCTGCATAAGGACAGTACAACATATCCAGAACAACATCCCTTTCTGAGTAAATTTCATATGCATAAGGACAGTACAGCTGAGTAAATTGCATATGCATAAGGACAGTACAGCATATCCAAAACAACATCCCAAGTAGGAAAACACTTTCTGTGAGCATAACTCAATAATTCAAGTGTGGAATTGCAGTCTACAAAACTTTGTATTTACTGTTTTTCACCTGTTTCTTGACCTGTTCTCAGCCTTATTCCATTCCAGATCTATTCCATACCAGTTGCACTACAAACCCTTTGACCCTGGAATCATTCCAACAATAAAACACTCCCACAAACAGCACTAAATCAGAGCTGAAAATCCCTGTTCTTGTGTGGCGTGGTCATCACTTTCTTTAGTTCCTGCATTGGAGAAGCAATCAACTGCTCCTAAACCTCGACAGTGAGGCTCTTGCCTCAACAAAAATGCAAAGAAAAACACAAAACTGTATATCCGATGGAATCAACCCATCATGCAGAGCATTTCCTCTAAGAATAGAGAGAGAGTTGACCAGAGGGAGCAAGCTCTACCTCCGTACATGAGTTAGAGACAAAAAAGTACTCTCCATAACTTATGTACTTGCAGCAATCTGCCCTCAGCCCCTGAAAACTTCACGCTCAGGTCTCCTCCTCCTGCCTATTATGTTTTTTTTTTAAATCCTCTCTCTCTTTTGGGAATTTGTGCCCAAATTGTGACACATGGCATACATGTAACAATTTTTCGATTTAAACCTTCCAGTCTAAATTTCTCCATGATCGGTGCAAAATTTGACCTCGGCACAGACCAGAGAATTAATCCTCATGCAAAAACAAAGATAATGACGTGAACAGATTCTGGGGTCCAAAAATAGTAACTCCCTAAATTTTAGGGATGGTGACCCCTGTATTCCTCAAGTTATTCTGAGCAACTTTTATCATTGCAACCACATCAAAAAGTGTAATGTGGCTCACTTACGGTGACTTTTATTCCGTGAGCATTCTCACATGTGTATCTTCTGTCTTGGCCAGGCTCATTGTCCTACACCATCTCCAATGGCTAAGCGCACAATCCCAAACCACTAGCATTCTATTCTTCAGTACCCATTAAATATGAAACCGGTCCCAAGGCTCAGACAAACCATTAGTCCAATTTGTCCCAATGGCTGCCTCTTCTAGCCATGCAAAGATCCTGGCTTAATCCAAGAGAACTCTGGGGGTAAAAAGCAACAGCAACTAAAGAAAATAAAAATAAAATATTTATATAAGTAAATAAAAAAATCAATTGTAAAAAGTATCACCACCTGGTTGTTGAGCTAAAACATACATTACTTGCTGATTAGCCTCTTAAACAACCCCAAAACACACTAAAAAATACTCTTATAGAGTAAAACCCTAAAACGAGAAGCGGTTCGAGAGAGTTCGATGGAAATCCTAATTTTCGGGGCGCCCTTCCACATCTGTAAATAGACAGGCTGCCCCCATTCAACCTTATTCCATCTATGCAGGTTTCTCACTCCACGTGCAGATTTCAGCCATCAGCCTCCTCCCACGTGGCTGTCCAGCCCTCAAGATTGCTACCACTCCATCCATGTTTGCTCCTGCTGCTGGCGCCTTCATCCATGCTGACGTCAGCTGCTGGCGACATCATCATCTGCTGCGATCTAATCATCCAATCATCGCCAGCCACATCAAACACTGTTTCAGCCTGCTGTTTACAGCAAATTGTGCACAGTTTCCAACCTCCGATCGGCAGTACACTGCTGCATTTACCAGTTTCCAGCCTCCAAATTGCTGCGTTTTGGTGACCAGCCTGCTGCCATTCACTATTCAGCACTCCTACACTCCGATTGGTGGTCACAGACTTGGGATCCATCTCTAGTGGATATCGCACTCTGACATTGCTCTGCCCTTGAGCACACTGTACACTCTCACATTGATTTACAGCATTCATTCACTTCAGAGTTGTGTTCTCTCTCTCCCTTCTTCTGTTTGTGTTTGAGTTTCTATGTTTGAGTTTTGAGTTTTGCGTTTAGGATTTGAGTTTTGCCCTCTATGTTTGTGTCTGTATCTGTGTCTGTCTCTTTGTATTTTTGTCGTAGTCATACACTTTGTGTGTCCTCAGTGCAAACCCTAGCAGTTTTCTTCACACTCGTGACATACCCCCCTCTTGAAAGAAGTAAGCGACCTTGATTGCATGCCACACATGCTAATGGATGACACAAGTCGATAACAAGATTCTCCATGTTACTAGTGCCATCGCATGTATCACTTGCTAATAGATGACACGAGACGATGTTAGGAGTTTTCCCACTACCATTTGTGCCATTGCAAGTTCAAGTCTCGCATAGGTGGAGGATCACATCCTATATCCAACTATGGTTACTAGGAACCTTTCTAATATACATATTTCCGGATGCAACACAAGGCGATAGCACGTACCTCCGAACTATTAGTGTCACAACATGTATAATCATTCAACTGAAGTGTAACAAATACAACTTCAAAGCACTAGGATTTCATTCAATGATACACATGTTAATGCTAAGTATAAACCATACATTGTGCATTATTCAATGAGATGCAATATTCAATTGTACAACAAAGAATGTACATTGCTTCAAAAAGCATTCTAGATCACTATAGGTTCCAACAAGAAAGTTTCTTGGTAAAGTTGCAATAACTGAGGTGAATCTCCAATTCAACCTCTTCCATCCATTGGTGAATAGTTCTTGAACTTCACCAAAAATCTTCTTATAACTCTACCTTTCACTTTCCTATCCTTATATGCCAGGATCTACTCATGAACTAGAATCTAATCTAATTGCTCTACTTTAGGCTATTCCTCTTGAACCATATCTTCTGGCACTTCACCAATAGGTCTCAATAGGCTCACATGGAATGCATTATGAATTTTCCAATTCTCTGGCAATTTCAACCTATATGCCACATCATTGATCTTCTCTGAGACTTGAAAAGGGCCATAGTAACGCATACTCAACTTTGGAAACAAACGTTCCTTGCCCTTCTGTTTTCTCGAACGTGCCTTTTCAAAATGCAATAAGACCCATGGCTTTTCTGGAATATGCACTGGTTGCAATAACCCTGGTGCCTTCTGTCTATTGAATTTGACCTTTTGGTATACAAGGCAAGATCTGGCATATATATTAACATTAGATCTCAAGGCTGGCCAATAGAAAAAAGTCTCTACTGCTTTGACTATAGCATCTATACCATGATGTCCTACATACGGTGGAGCATGACTTTCTAATAAAACTTTTGGCCTTAGTTGTTTTGTAACGCATAGTCTTCCATGCATCATGATAAAGCCTTCTTTGAACACATAATGATCATGATGTTGGCCATTGATCAATTGTTCATAGATTTCACAGAAATCTTCATCATCAGCATATTGCTCTTTCATATCATCCAATTCATGGTGATAAGAAATTGAAACAGCTGACACCTGTGGTTTGCATGATAAAGCATATGCAACTACATTCTTCTTGCCTTCCACATGCACTCTTTGAAAATGAAACATAGATAGGAAATTTGCCCAATACATGTGTTTCTCTGACAATTTAGCCTGTGTGAAAAAGTATCTAAGTGTTTGATGATCCATTTGCACTACAAAATCTCAACACCAAGCAAATAGTGCTTCCAACTAGAAAGTGCATGGATCACAGCCAATAACTCTTTCTCATAAATTTGGTAAGTCTTTCAATGACAAAGAGTTATCTACTCTCGTATGCCACAACTCGGCTATTCTGCATTAATACAACACCAATGTTGTTTCCACATCACACTACACTACGAATGGCTTAGACAGATCTAACAAAATAAGTACTAGATTTGTAATCATTTTTCCCTTTAAACATCTAAATGCTAATTTCTCTTTGTCAGTCCATTGCCATTTGATATCCTTCTTTTCAAGCGCATATAAAGGAGAAGCAAACTCTGCAAAGTATCTTACAAATCTTATGCAGTAAGAGCATAGGCTAAGGAAACTGCAGACATCATGAACAGTTTTCAAGTTTGGCCAAGAGACAATTGCTTCTATCTTTGCAGGATCCATCTTCACACCATCTTTAGAAACTATGTGCCCAAGGAAGTGAATCTCTGCCAAAAAGAATTCACTCTTCTTACCATTAATGAGCAATCTGTTACGCTTAAGCTCATTAAAGACTGTAACTAAGTGTTTTCTATGCTCCTCTTCATTCTTTGAAAAGATAATCATATCATCAAAGAATGTTCCAAAGAAACTTCAATAAAGGCGGAAAATCCTATCCATCATCCTATTAAACATGGCAGGAGCATTGGTCAATCCAAATGACATGACTAAAAATTCATAGAGACCAAATGTTGTTCTAAAAGCAGTCTTATGGATATCCTCTAGCCTGATTTTGATCTGATGGTACCCACTTTTTAAATCTATCCTGCTGAACATTCCTACTCTCTATAATTGATCAAGAATGTCATCTATCCTCGAAATTGGAAACCTATTCTTGATCGTGTTCTTATTCAAGGCTCTGTAGTCAATACACATTCGCCAAGAGCCGTCTTTTTTCTGAACTAGCAACACAAGTGAACAAAACGGGGGAGAACTATTGGGCTGAATTAGTCCCTTCTCTAAAAGCTCATTAACCTGTGTCATAATCTCTTTCTATTGTGCTGGACTGATCCTGTATGGTGGCCTATTGGACAGACTAGTCCCTAGAATAAGATCTATGGTATGAGCTTCAGGCCTCTCAGGGGGTAACTCTCCACGTAATGAATCTAAGAAAAAGTCACTGAATTTATCCAAGAAAGCCCGTCTACTTTCATCTAGTACAAACACATTACTATCAACTTCATTAACTTGCTTTGCAAAAACCAAATACGCAGAAATATAATTTTTCATTACAAAAGTAATTGCAGAAGCATAAACAACTAGAACAAACTCTTCGTTAAGCTTCACATCTAACACATGAGTCTTGCCCCTATGTACAAGAGTAATCGTTCTGTTGTAAGTATCCAAGATAGCATGCTTCCTATGGCACCATGGAATACCCAACAAAACATCACAGCCCTCTTAAAGGCATAATATGGAACTCCTCTATGTCCACATAGCTCTGAATGTGCATATGGAGTTTGCCAAGAATGGGGGTGACAGGTTCAGTATGTCTTGGGCATGCCAAATCAGTTTGTCCAACTGGTCCCATTTCCTCGCGACATATCCAGCTTAGCTGTCAATGTCGGTGAGAGAAAGTTTGCACAAGCTCCAAGATCAAAGAAAATAAGCACTGAGAAATCTCTGATCTTTCCCCAAGCTCTGTACAATTCTGTAGCATCGTCAGCTGATTGATCTCCCACTATATTAGGCACTAAGCCAATGCTGGGCTTCTTTTTACTTGGTGCATCTTTATCCTCCGCATCTTTAGAAGATTGTTATGGGCACTTAGAAGCAATATGGCCTTTCTGTTCACAAATAAAGCATTTTCCAACCATCATTAAAGCCTTTCTTTCTTTAAATGATTTGCCAAAAAGTGGCCTCTTCTGTCATTTGCCTTGTTTAAAAGAAATCTGAGGCTGCTGCTGAAAACTTTTCTTCCAAAAAGACTTCTTTGTAAAGCTAGTCTTTTCTGGAAATTGCTTCTTCTTCTTGCCAGGATCCTGCTTAAACTGAGAATCCTTCTTTTCAATGTCTTTAAAGCTGTCAGCTTTTCCTTTCAACAATGCATTTGCCACACCAGCATTTTCAATTAACTGTACTATATTTGTAACCTTGATCTTGGTACAATAATCCCTGATGGCTTCGGGCCAAACCGCAACAATACTTTTCAATTTGTTCTGACAGGAGCATTGTCCTGTAAGAACTCACGAGCAAAAGTGCTTCCCAAAATTTCTTATTGTACTCTTCTAAATCCGCACAATTTGCCACGTTCAATTTATGCCATGCAGTCATGACATCTACTTCAAACATGTTAGTTAATCATGAAGCGGCAAACAACTGTTTAAAATGGACCCAAGTGGCAGGTGCATATCCTTGCATCAACAATATGTTCCGCCACTATAAAGCATTACCTTTCAAAAAAGTTGCAGCCTTCCATATCTTATAAGTCTCAGTAAAATTCCCTCCAGTGTAAGTTGCATCAAACTGCTATATAAATGTCAAAGCTTTTAACTTATCTTGCATATCACTGAAGGTTTCAAACTTTAATGCCTGACCACCCTCTTTATAGTCTTTAGGCTTTGCACTTTTTGATGTCAGGTTGTCATAGACATGTGACTGTAAAAAGGGGAGTCTCTTAGACGCATTATCAGCATTAATTTCACCTATCTTAACTGCCATATGCCCACTAGACTGAGAAAAACCAACTGTTGTATTTTGTACTCCAGGCATCAAATAAGGACTCTGCAAAGTCTGATAACCGAGCTGTAGACCAATATTAGTATAAAGTGGATTCACTACCACAATAAGCATCATTCCTAGTGGCCCTCTGGGCAAGTATCCCTGATGACCAGTGGTGGATAATCCAGCCATTGCTTGAAAAATTAACCCACCACCAAAGTAACCAAGATAAGTAGCAAACTGAGGAACAGTCTACTGCGCCACTTGTGCATTACTGCCTTGACCATTCACTCCTTGATCCTGTGCTTGTGCTTCTTGTTGCACTGGACCTGTCTCCATGTTTGGTGTCTTTTCCGCATGCTCACGCACATTAGAGATTTGCCTTTTTTAGCGCTCCATAGTATGATGTGATAACTCAGCCTGAGAATCCTCATTATGTGACTTCAAAAAGTTTTGCATCCGAGGATTCTTTACAAGTTGTTCAAAAGAGCCAACCATACTAAGAAGTTGTGCCATAAACAAGTCCTCCTATGGTTCAATCTCGGTTCTAGAAGGTGCTGACACCTGTGCACCAATACTCTCTCTTCAGTATCTCTAACCATTTTCCTTTGCCTTTGTCCATGTCCGCCATCTCTCTAGTCCTATATCCAACAAATATTGTATCCAAGAAAAAAATCTCGTAGTCTTTCTCACATGTAATCTCTGTAAAACCTGTGTGTATGGCCTTTTCATCTAAAACTGTCCGAGCTTAAATTCTTACAAAAAAGAATTCAAATTTCGGGAATGAAACTATGAAACTGATCTATGACTCGCATAAAGCGGTAGTCCCTTCAATTAATACATGGTCTTTTTACATACAGACACAAATAGAGACCTAACTCCCTCGCTCAACGCCAGATTGGCCCCGAAGATCGGCGCCCCTCTCGGTATTTCTTTATCAATTAAAAGATAAAATGTTCCAAAGTACAAAACCTCTGAACAGTTTGCTTTCATCTTTTCTGAGTAAATTTCAACTGCATAAGAACAGTACAGCATATTCAGAACAACATCTCTTTTTGAGTAAATGTCAGCTGCATAAGGACAGTACAGCATATCGAGAACAACATCCCAAGTAGGAAAACACTTTCTGTGAGCATAACTCAATAGTTCAAGTGTGGAATTGCAGTCTACAAAACTCTATATTTACTGTTTTTCATCTGTTTCTTGACATGTTCTCAGCCTTATTCCATTCCAGATCTATTCCATACCAGTTGGACTACAAACCCTTTGACCCTGGCATCATTCCAGCAATAAAACAGTCCCACAAACAACACTAAATGAGAGCTGAAAATCCTTGTTCTTATGTAGCGTGGTCATCACTTTCTTTAGTTCCTGCATTGGAGAAGCAATCAACTACTCCTAAACCTCGACAATGAGGCTCTTGCCTCAACAAAAATGCAAAGAAAAACACAAAACTGTATATTCGATGGAATCAGCCCATCATGCACAGCATTTTCTCTGAGAATAGAGCGAGAGTTGACCAAAGGGAGCAAGCTCTACCTCCGTACATGAGTCAGAGACGAAGAAGTACTCTCCGTAGCTTATGTACTTGCAACAATCTGCCCTCAACCCCTGAAAACTTCACGCTCAGGTCTGCCCCTCTTGCCTATTTAAATGCCCTCTCTCTTTTGGGAATTTGTACCCAAATTGTGACACATGGCATACATGTAACAATTTTCCCGTTTAAACCTTCAGATCTAAAATTCTCCATGATCGGTGCAAAATTTGACCTCGGCACAAACCAGAGAATTAATCCTCGTGTAAAAACAAAGATAACATCCATATCAAAAAGTATAATATGGCTCAGTTACGATGACTTTTATTACGTGAGTTCCTGCACCATCTCCAGTGGCTAAGCGCACAATCCCAAACCACTAGCATTCTATTCTTCAATGCCCATTCAATATGGAACCGGTCCCAAGGCTCAGACAAACCATTAGTCCAATCTGTCCCAATGGCTGCCTTTTTTGGCCATACAAAGATCTCAGCTTAATCCAAGAGAACTCTGGGGGTAAAAAGCAACAACTAAAGAAAATAAAAATAAAATATTTATATAAGTAAATAAGGAAAGTGACTGCAAAAAGTATCACCACCTGGTGACAGAATGAAAGGGTTGTGTGAAAGATAATCTGCCTTAAGCAAGAGATTGAAGAAAAAGACCACCCAAGTAAAGACAAAAAATGCGGCGCTCGGCTGTATTTCCACTCTTCATTTCAAGCGTATTAAAGGAAGTATCAACCAAATGAGAGCTGGAAGCAATCTCAGTCAACAGCAGTCTGGCTGCTAGCTGAGCTCCCGCCCAACCTGCATGCTTAGTGCATCAGGGTTTCTCAGGTCTTACATCATGTAAACACGTTCATTGATTGGCCTTCCTGTATTGCTCTCTTTTTTCGCACTAGATGGGATAACCACCTACTTTGCCCTACTTAGCTTTCTGCTCGGGGCTCAACTTGGACTGTCAAAAGGCTGGTTTATATTTGGAGGACTACCCCCATTTCCCAACCGATATGCTGAATTGCCAACCGACAACTGTACTAGAGCTAAGGTAAAAGCAATGAGTAACACTTTTTAAGGACATTGAGCTTAGACAGTACCACTGCATATGAATCTCTCTTGATACCTATGGAGTCTTCTAGCTTTAGAGAGAAAGCTTAACATCATATCTTTTGTACGTTAGGCTTATATAGCAGCCTCATCTAGCTGTAATACTAAAACACTGGTGCCTTTAGATTCCCCCCCCCCCCCCCCAAAAAAAAAAACCCAAAGTGATAGAGGCTTCACCACCTGCCCAGCCCCCAGTGCTAGGCATTACCCCCAAGACTATGAGGACACAACGACATCATATCACATCACCATTGGACATCCTTGAAGAGGCTCACCTCAAGAGATGCCATCATAGATGAAATGAGATCCTTTCATAGACACATTATGCTGGATATTTTAGATAATAGGAGAGCCAAAAGCTCTTGCACACATGTTGTTTACTTGTTTTATCCATGAAAGATATACCATGGATTAATGGTAGTCACCAATTTGATCTCATAGGTCATTTTGGCCTTCAATAGACCTCTGTGCATGTACATGCATGCGTGCATGCATGCATGGGGTGGGGTGTGTTGTGCACATGCACAGTTCTGTCTGTGTGTGGGAAAGGGGGTCTTTGACAAAACATGTTTACCGGGTACAAGATGAACACGGCACAACCAGCTGTGACCAGTACTGCAAGAAGATAATCGCGTCCTGTGTACCTCTTCTGCATAATAAATGTTCCCCAGACCTACAAAAAAAATATGGGAACTCTTTTACAAAGTCGTATGCTAAGCTCGAGTATAGTAAAAGCCATTACTAGTATTGCAATCTTACCATCACAGGTATCATTTTTGCACACTTTGCAAGCGTTTGAACAGGAAAGCTTACATATTTGAGAGCCTGCACACCAATATGTACAGTTATGAATGATGTACATGTTACTAACCTATTTTCTAATTAAAGTAGTGCTTACAAGCATACCTCGTATTGGCACGTTGTAGTAAGAATGTTGGACAAAGAAACAGCTCCATATTTGTAGATAGGTGCAACAGGAGCCAAAGTCTTCCTTTGATTCTGCAAGTAAATAAGAATTTCCCAACAAAATCGTGAGACCATGTAATTGCACAGGGCAGAGTAGAGTCTAGTGAAGTAGTTTGGAGGAAAATTTTATCCTTCACCAACCGTTCCCAAATAGAGAAGTGCAAAAGACACAAACCGTGAAAATGACTTACCAGTAGAGGGACAGAAGAAGCTGCAACCGTAAGGAGCCTGTTACATAATACGATAAACAGAGAGTACCGGAAGTACTCTTGCTCCTCACCATAAGGAACTCGCATAATCTTTTCCTACAAGAAAACAAACCAAACCAGAATTTTTGATTGCTTGATATCATTATCACGGTTAAGCAGAGTCACAAAGATGAAGAATTGTGGCCATTCAAATGCGACAAAGTTCTTTGCAGACGTCCAATCGAGTTAACAGCTTAATTTGGATCCAAAAGCGACGATGAAACAGCTAACGATAGTAAAGATTTCAGCTTGGATATACCTGCATAACGCCGTAAATTATGAGGGTAGACATAACGCCACAGATGCAGAAGCATAGTTTTGCAGCTTTGCTCTCCCATAGAGATCCCGCACACTCGGCCGCAAAAGAGCTCGTCATTTGGCGAGATCTGTGAAAAAAAGGACAGCGAAAGCAAGAGGAGCAAGTATCACATGCCTGACGCCAAAAATGGAGCAAGGAAAAAAAAGGAAAGCGGAGATATGGATGGATACCTGCGAGCTAAAGCGCTGCTGAGAAACGACGATGCGCGCGGGAAAGCAGAAATGCGCACCAGCCCGGCATGGACGCTTGTTGCGAATGCTGCTGCGGTCGTGGTTGCAGACGACGAAGGAGAATCGTCAAGCCGGCGATCCTTGTCGTGCTAAACGGAGCCGTCGTCATTCTTCCTTCTTTCTTTCTTTTACAGTTTCTGCATCGATTTCGAGTTGTGTGTGTCATCGGCCGACAGCAGGATTAAAGAAAGGAAATTTAACAAGCATTCGCACATCCGTCCCAAAATAACCCCTCACTTTAAAATTACCAAGACCGCTAATCACACTTCACATCGTTTGAATCATAGGAAACTCGTGAGCATATACCTTTGCTTGTTTATTTTTGTACATTATTCACAAAAACCAAATAGTCATTACCTTGAAAAATTAGAATCTTACTACTAAATTATTTTGTCTTTATCTTATTTTCCTCTTACTACTTTATTATTCTCGTTATAAGTTCGAAAACTTTCAAAGGACTTCTCAAACCTACCTTCTTTTTCAAATCTCCCTTTTTCAATCAAAACCTCCTCCCTTCCCCTCTTTTCAAGTGTAATCTCTCATTTTCTCTTCCCCTTCCTTTCCCTCTCACTTATAATCTCTCTCTTTTTTTTCCCTTCCCTTTTTTAATTAAAGTCGTCTCCTTCTCTCTCTCTCTCTCTCTTATAATCTCTCTCTTTTTTTCCCCTCCACTTTTTGATTAAATTCCTCCCCCCTCCCTCTCTCACTCAAGTGTAGAGCCTATGTTTTCTCTCTCTCTCTCTCTCTCTCTCTCTCTCTCTCTCTAAACTTTTAATCTAAGCTTTTCTTTTAATTAAGTATTTTTTATTTAAAGTTTTTTAAACATAGTTTTTCATATACTTTGAGAGGGAGAGAGAGAAAGAAGAAGAAGAAAAAATAAAAAGAGAAAAAGACAGAGAGGGGGGAAAGAGGAAAGAGAATAGTCTTTTTTAAATTAAACATTTTTCTTCTCTCCCTCCCCCCTCTCTCTCTCTCGTGTGTAGGGCCTAGGTTCTCTCTCTCTCTATCTTTTTGTTAGTTAGATTAAACTTTTTAATTTAATTTTTTATGAAATATTTTAAAAATTAATTTAAAGTTGTTTGGACCTAATTTTTCACACAGTTTGAGAGGGAGATAGAAGAATGAGAATGATTAAAAAAAGAAAAAGAAGAAAGAGAAAAAGATGGAGATGGAAAAAGAAAAAAGAGAATTGTCTTTTTTTAATTAAACCTTTTTATATATAGTTTTTGGTGCGCAGATCGGTCGCAGATAGCTCACGTGGTGAATCCCGGAAGGTCCCCAAGAACAAAGTACTCTACCTTTTTGCACAAAAAACCATGTAAAAGCATGCACGACAAGAGGCAAGAGACAAATTGGGTTCAATCTCCCCCATGCCTTGTGTGAGCGCTTCACAAAGCATGTATTTTATGTATATTTCCATCTTCATGCTCAATAATAGCCCAATTTACAAAAATATGACAAGCTTTTAGCTTTTGAGTTTGCTTTTTACAAAAATAGGAAATAAAGCTAATGGACGGTGCCCATAGAGTCTGGCACGCCCAATCTCAATGTCCCAAATAGAAATAACATATTCGTGCGCATAGGCGCATACAAAATAATAATAAATAATCGATGCCTCAATAAACATAACAAAATATAGGCGTGGCGCCTATCAAAATATAATCCATAAGTCGAATACTCGCTAGACTCCAATGCTTTCCTCCGCCACTGCTGCTATCTCTACACATCAACTGAAGCATTCACAATCGTTAGTAAAATAATACAATTAAACCGACAAAAGTGAATACCTAGCAGTCTTCAGCTACATAAATAAATCAACTGGTTAGAAATAAATCCTAACCTTAATTTATTACGAGTGCGCACTCTAAACTCATAAACGTTTAATAATTTAATATGCATTTTGCGGAATCACCCGCTATGGAATCACCCATGTACACACTAAATTAATGAAACGCTCGAAAAGGACAGGCGTCCCCATCAACTTCTTGCACAAAGAATCCTCTTTGTGTATGAGCCCCGGTCATCTAAGTTTACGGAATCCATCGTAAAACCTCACGGAATCCACCGTGGAATATGCCTCCTGGCATCAGTTTTTGACTTAGAGAGAGAGAGACATAGAGGAATGACATAATTTGAAAGAGAGAAAATAGGGAGAGAGAAAAGAGAAAAATAGAGAGAAGAAAAAATATATAGAGAGAAAAGAAAACGAAAGAAAAAACTTGAAAGAGAGATGAAAAGAAAAATAAGGAGAGAGAGAGAGAGAGAGATCCAAAGAGCAAAAAAGAAAGAATATGAGAGGGAGAGAGAGAGGGGGGAACATAGAGAAAGGGAATTATAGAGAGAGAAAATATAAAATTTAAGAGAGAAAAAGGAAAAGAGAGGAGATGGAGGAGAAGAAAAGGGCGGAGAGAGACAAAGAGAAGAAATGAAGAAGAGAGAATTTGAACATAGAGAGAGGAAAGATAAAATTTAAAGAAAAAAGAATAGAAAAAATTTTGAAGAGAGAGAAGGAAAAGAGATGAGAGGGGGGAGAGAATATAAATGTCAAAAGAGAGAGAGGGAGAGAATTAAAAAATAAAAATTAGGATAAAGGGGAGGAGAAAAAAGGGGGTACAAAGAGAGAGAGAGAGAGAGAGAGAAAGAGAGAGAGAGAATAAAAGAAGAGAGAATTATATATAGAGAAAGTATAAAATTTGCATACTTTTAGAGAGACTCGAGGGGGGAAAGAATGTGAAAGAAGAAAAGAGAGAAAGAGAGAGAGGGAGGGAGGGAACATGGAGAGAGAAAATATAAAATTTAAAAGAGAGAGAGGGAGAGAAGAAAAAAGTGAAAACTAGAAATGGGAGGAGAAAAAAAGGGATGGAGAGAGAAAAAGAGGAGAATAGAGAATTATTTATATATAAGGGAAAGATAAAATTTACATGCTTTAAGAGCGAGTGAGGAGGGAAAGAAAGTGAAAGAAGAAGGAGAGAGAGAGAGAGAGAATGAACATGGAGAGAGAATTATAGAGAGATGAAAGATAATATTTAAAAAGAGAGAGAGAGAGAGAGAATAAAAAATAGAGAAGAGTGAGTGAGAAGGAAAGGAGAAAAAAGAAAATATTTAAAAAGAGAATAAGAGAATAAGAGAAAGAGAGAGAGAGAGAGAGAAAGAAGAAGAAAAAATGAAAAAATAGGAGAGGGAGAGAGAAGAAAAAGAGAGGAGAGAGGGGGGAGAACCTCCAGAGGGCTTCCCAAACCTACCCCCTTTTTTCCAAACGTCTCTTTTTCAATCAAAACCCCCTTTCCTCCCCTCTTTCTCACACGTAATCTTTCCTTTTCTATTTCCCCTCTCTTTCCGAATGTACCCCCTTTTCCAAAGCCCCAAACCTCCAAAAGGCTTCCCGAACCTACCCCCTTTTCCAAACCTCCATTTTTCAATCAAAACCCCCTCCCCTCCCCTCTTTCTCACATGTAATCTATTATTTTCACTTCTCCCTCCCTTTTTTAATTAAAAGCCCTTTCCTAACCCCACTCTCTCTCACTTAAAATCTCTCTTTTTTTCCCTCCCCTTTTTAATTAAATTCCTCCTCTCTCTCTCTCTCTCTCTCTCTCTCTCTCTCTCTCTCTCTCTCTCTACTTTTTAATTAAATTCCTCCCCCCTCCCCCTCTCTCTCATGTATAGGGCCTCGGTTCACACACGCACACACACACACACACACACTCTCTCTCTCTTTTTCTATCTCAGATTAAACTTTTTAATTCAAACTTTTTTTTTACTTAAGTATTTTAAAAGATTTTTTTAATTTAAAGTTTTGCTCACATTTTAAGAGAGAGATAGAAGAAGAAGAAGGATTAAAAAAAGAAAAAGAAAGAGAAAAAAACGGAGAGAGGGGGAAAGAGGAAAAATAATATATAGTCATTTTTAAATTAAACAATTTTCTTCTCCCCCTCTCCCCTCTCTCTCATGTGTAGGGCCTAGGTTCTCTCTCTCTCTCTCTCTCTCTCTCTCTCTGTTAGATTAAACTTTTTAATTTAAGCTTTCTTTATAGTTAGACATTTTAAAAAGTTTTTGGGATATAGTTTTTCACATTGTTTGAGAGGGACATAAAAGAAGAAGAAGAACAAGGAGAAGGATTAAAAAAAGAAGAAAGAGAAAAAGACGGAGAGAGGGGGAAAGAGAAAAGAGAATGGTCTTTTTAAAATTAAACCTTTTTATTTATAGTTTTTAACTTAGAGAGAGAGAGAGAGACGGAGAGGAATTATATAATTTGAAAGAAATAGAAAATAGGGAGAGAAAAGAGAAAAATAGAGAGAGAATAAAAAATATATAGAGAGAAAAGAGAGCAAGAGAAAAAAACTTGAAAGAGAAAGAGAGATGAAAAGAAAAATAAGGAGAAAGAGAGAGAGAGAGAAAGAGAGAGAGAGAGAGAGAGACAAAGAGCAAAAAAGAAAGAAGAGGAGAGGGAGAACAGAGAGAGAGAATTATATGTAAAGAGAGAGAGAGATAGAAAAAAGGAAAAGAGAGGAGAAGGGGGAGAGAGACAAAGAGAATAAAATAAGTAGAAGAGAGAGAATTTGAACACAAGAGAGAGAGAATTATAGAGAGAGGAAATGTAAAATTAAAGAAAAGAGAAAAGAAAAAAATTTAAAGGGAGAATGAAGAGAGAATAAGAAAAAAAAAGGAAAAGAGAGGAGAGCGAAGGAAAAGAGAGGAGAGGGGAGGGGAGAGAAGAAAAGCGGGGAGAGAGAGAGAAGAAGAAGAAGAAGAAAGAGAAAGAGAGGAAGAGAGATGGAGAAAAAGAGAAAAGAGAAAAGTCTTTTTTTAATTTAAATATTTTTAAAGAGGGGGAAGGGAGAGAGGAGAGAGGAGGGAAGAGAGAGAGAGAATAAAAATTTTAAAAAAAAGAGGGAGAGAAGAAAAAAATAAAATTTAAGAGAAAGGGGAGAAGAAAAGGAGGTGGAGAGAGAGAGAGAATAAAAGGAGAGAGAGAGGAGAAGAAGAGAGAGAATTATATATAGGAAAAAGATAAAGTTTACATACTTTAAGAGAGACTCAAGGGGAAAGAGAGAGAGAGAGAGAGACAGAGACAGAGGGAGGAAGGGAACATAGAGAGAATTATAGAGAGAGGAAAGAAAGGAGAGAGAGAGAGAAGAAAAATTACAAGAAAAAAAGAGGAGAGGAGAGAGGGGGAGAATAAAAGGGAGAGAGAGAGAGAAGAAAAGTGGGGAGAGAAAAAAAGGAGAGAGACATAGAGAACCAAGAGAGAAGAAAAAAAAACTAAAATAGAAGGTAGAGAAAGAGAGAGAGAGAGAGAGAGAGAGAGAAAATTAGACATAGGGAAATTGGGGGGAGAGAGAGAGGGCAAAGAAAAAAATTAGAAACAAAGAGGGAAAAGAGGAGAGAGAAAGATGAGAAATGGATTGTTAAGTGAAGTCGTTGTGCTACATCACTTGCAGCTTAGCATTCCACGTGCGCAAAGTGCGCACAAAACGCTAGTTATTATATTATTTTGGTTGTAGGTTTAAGAAGTCCCGAATCTCTAGAGGGCTTCTTGAGCCTACCCTTTTTTAAAATTAAAACCCTCTCCCCTCCACTCTCTCTCATGTGTAATCTCTCCTTTTATTTTTCCCCTCCCCTTTTTAATTCAAGTCCCCCCTCTTCCCCCCCTTCCCTCTCTCATTGTAGGGCCTAATCTCTCTCTCTCTCTCTCTCTCTCTCTCTCTCTCTCTCTCTCTCTCTTTTAAATTAAAACCCCCTTCCCTCTCTCACACATATAATCTCTTCTTTTCTCTTCCCCTTCTCCTTTAATTAAATTCTCCCCCCCCCTCTCTCTCTCTCTCTCTCTCTCTCTCAATTTAAACTTTCATTTAAAGTAAAATTTTAAGAGCTTTTTTTGACAAAGTTTTTCACACACTTTGAGAGGGAGATGGTAGGAGAGAGAGAGAGAGAAGAATAATAATAATAATAATAATAAGGATAAGAAAAAGAAGAAGAAGAAGAAGAAAGAGAAAAAGACAGAGAGGGGGAAAAGAGGAAAGAGAATAGTATTTTTTAAATTAAACATTTTTTATATATTTTTTACTTAGAGAGAGATCGTATAAAAATATATAATTTGAAAGAGAGAGAAAATAGGGGAAGAGAGGAAAGAGAAAAAAAGAGTGAGATAAAAAAACTTAAAAGAGAAAGAAAGAGGAAAATAAAAATAAGGAGAGAGAGAGAGAGAGAGCAAAAAAGAAAGAAGAGAAGAGAGGGGAATAGAGAGAGAAAATACAAAATTTAAGAGAGAGAGAGAGAGAGGAAAAAAAGAGAGGAGAGAGGGGGGAGAGAGAAAGAGAAAAAAATAAGAATAAAAAGAGAGAGAATTTGAACACAAAGAGAGAGATATCATAGAGAGAGGAAAGATAAAATTTAAACGAAAGAGGAAATAAAACTTTTAAAGATATAATGAAAGAAAAAATAGAAAAAAAGAGAAGAGGGAGCGAAAAGGAAAAGAGAGGAGAGAGAGAGAGAAGGAGAAGAAGAAGAAGAAAGAGGAAGAGAGATGGGGGAAAAGAGAAAATATAAATTTCTTTTTTAAATTCAAACATTTTTTGAGAGAGGGGAAAGAGAGAAAGAAGGGGAGGGGAGGAAGAGAGAAAAAGAAGATAAAATTTAAGAGAGAGAGAAAGAGAGAGAGAGAGAGAGAGAGAGAGAGAGGGAAAGAAGAAAAAATGAAAATTACGAGAAAGGGAAAGAGAAGAAAAGGGGGTGGAGAGAGAATAAAAGGAGAAAGAGGAGAAGAAGAGAGAGAATGTGAACATAAAGAGAATTATATATAGGGGAAATATAAAATTTACATACTTTAAGAGAGACTGAGGGGGGAAGGAAGAGGAAGAAGAATAATAATAATAATAATAATAAGAGAGAGAGAGAGGGAACATCGAGAGAGAATTATAAAGAGAGAGAAAATAACATTTAAAATAGGAGAGAATAAAAAATAGAGGAGAGAGAGAGAGAAGAAGAATAAGAAAAAGAAGAAAAGTGAATATAAACAGAGAGAGAATAAGAAGAAAAAAAGGAAAAAGGAGGAGAGGAGAGAGAAGAAAAAAAGAGAAGAGAGGGAGAGAGAGAAAGAGAGAACCAGGAGAGGAGAAAAAATAAACTAAAATAGAAGGCTGAGAGAGAGAGAGAGAGAGAGAGAGAGAGAGAGAGAGAGAGAGAGAGAGAGAGAGAGAGAGAATTAGACATAGAGAATTGGGGGGAAGAGGGGGAGGAGAAAAAAGTTAGAAATAGAGAGGGAAAAGAGGAGAGAGAAAGAAGAGAAATAGATTGTTAAGCGAAGTTGCCATGCAATAGTGGCAAGCGCACACAGAACGCTAGTATTCACAAATAGACACCTTGAGTTTATTGTATGATTGCTTCTCTTTTCATTCAACAAATTACAAACAAGACCAAAGCTACACTCATCATATAGGGTAGAGGGGCTAGTCATAGAACACTTAACTTGATATACAACGCTCTCTCTTTTTAATGGAAATTTGTAGCCCTCTTGCTTCAAACATGATTGCGTGATGAAGGGGAAGTAGCAAAATAATTCTCTACTCACACAATAAATAATAATGTTGTCTTATAAGTCCCCCTTTACCTTGGTGATGTGTGGCAAAGCTCAAGCTTATTATCTTCTAGTGTTCCTTGTGCACCTCGCATGCAAGGAATGCTAGGCCGCTTCACGATAGCATTGTACTATTGCGCAAAGCTATCGTGAAGCAACATTGAGAGGGATTTCGTTGCACCCCCTAGCTAATTTAGATGCTTGTGAAAGAGATGAAAGAGAAAGAAGCCCGTAAATTCAAAATATGAGGTTTGGGTCCTTGAGGAGGTTCAAAGAGAAGTTGAGTAGGTTTGTGAATGTGTGGGTTGGAAGTATCTTGTGTTTGTGTATATGTACATGTATGTGTGTGTGTGTGTGTGTATAAGGGAGACCCAGTAGTGATAGATACATATGTTCTATGTGTGTGTGTGAGCACACTGCATGTGTGTGTGCATGCATGCATGCATGTGTAAACATCCATGTCAAGCTTGCCCACCCACACCATTGGCTTGCTTTGCATGCTTCAAGCCATCCACATACCGTCATTGTTGGCCTTCTTTTGCCACCATTTCTTACATGGAGAGAGGATGTCCCCATATTGCTTCTCTATCTATCTACCTTACATGTGTGAATTAGCATATCCATATGTGCTCATCTTCCTATACATATATGTATGTGTGTGTATATATAAATCTACATGTGTGCGTTTGTCTGTATGCATGTGCATATTTGTATATGTCAATTGCCCCTTTTTTCGAGACATTGTATGTAGACGATGTTGAATATGCAAATTAATCTATGAATAAATTTTGAATCTCTAAACACATGACAATCTATCAAGATTACATATAGTGTAGCTGTAGCAACAACCAAAAAGAGAAATATCACACGATGGTGAAGCTATAGGAGTTCAAATGTTTTTGAAAATAAACTTGATCATAATCACTTTATATTTAATGGCAAATTATTTTTGCACAAGTAAACTATGCCACATTTCACCAAATTTTCCTCTATTGGGCAAAATTAGCACAATAATACTTCTGAAAGTACATTGGTTAATTGTATCCTATGCAAAATGCCTCTTAGTGAGGCTTTGAGGGCTGAAGAGGAGGGGTCTCTCTATGTCACACACACACACACACACACATTTTCTTGAGCAAGAGTAAAAGCACAAGCAAAAGCAAGAAATAAGGAAAAGCTATGGAGATTCAAGCAAGAGAGAGCAAGACCATATGTGGGAACTCCAATAGCCACAATGTGTGCCCTACCTTCCCTTATTCTATTGTCATATAAAGAATAAATAATAGAGTGATAGTGAGATGGGTGATCACCACCTGCAGTGTATAAATTTGCGGGTGGTAAGTACAAGTAAATGAAAGCATCTATACACAAGCGGCCATTAACCCCCAACAACATCCCACTTAAAGGCGATATGCTAGAGTATGGAGAAAATAATAAAAAAGTGACAAAGTATAGTGGTTGCAATGTACTTAGCCTCAGTTTTATAGATAAGGCCATGCATTTCTATACATTAGACATCCAAGAAACATTACCTCTAGCAAAGGTAAAGACATAGCTAGAGGTGGGCTTTCTACTATTTGTATATCCTACATAATCAAAGCCTGTAAGTATAGGCCATGACTCTAGTATCCACGCTACCATAACAAATGCACATATATGTAGTACCCTTAAGGTATCTCACATAACATTCATAGCATCCTAATATCGCTCACTGCCAAGTGTTGCTATATAGTGAGCCACAACTCCCATTGCAAATGCTATGTCAGGTCTAGTAGCTATCATGGCCATCTCAATCCTCTCATTATCTGCCTAATTGACCTTCACATGAGAAGGCAATGAGCCGCTAGACTTACCAATAAAGTGATAATGATGGGTGGTCATCACCTGCATTGTATAAGTGTGCGGGTGATAAGTACAAGTAAATGAAGATTGATATTATACACAAGCAACCTTTAACCCCCAACAACCTTCCACTTAAAGGTCAATATGCCTAAGTGTGGAGAAAACAAGAAAAAAGTGACAAAGCATAGTGGTTGCAATGTACTCAGCCTTGATTAGTAAACAAGATCGTGCATTTATACCCTGGACATTTAAGAAATAACACCTTTAACAAAGGTAAAGACATAGCTAGAGGTGAACTTCCTAGTATCTGTATATCCAATACCCTTAAGGTATCTCACGATACCCTTCATAGCATCCCAATATTGCCTACCAAGTGTCGCCATATAGCGAGCCACAACTTCTGCTACAAATGCTATGCCAGCTCTAGTGGCTATCATGGCCATCTCGATCCTCTCATCATTTGATTAGGGATAATCTGCATGACTAATCTTCACATGAGAAGGTAATAGGCAGCCGATAGGCTTATCATCTTACATATGGAACCACTCAAGGACTTTATGAATGTACTCCTTCTATCACATATATAGGAGTCTTTTCAGAGTGATTACGTGTAATGCACATACCAAGTATGTGAGAGACATACCCCATGTCCTTCATCTCAAAGCTCTTCTTGAGCTGATTCTTCAAAGCATCCAACTGATCATCAACACTTGCAACAATCAACATGCCATTAACATATAGCACCAAATGATAAGGCTACTATCACGGCCCTTTTTGTGTAAAGGCACTGATCCATATTACTATGAGAGTAACCTTGAGAATGCATAAACGTAATCAAACTTATGTTACCATTCCCTAGGTGCTTTCTTAAGTCCATAAAGTCTCTTTCTTAACTTGCATAGTAAGTGTTCATTGCCCTTTTCCTCAAAGCCCTCAAGCTTTTGCATATAGATATCATCATGCAAGTCTCTATGAAGAAAATTTGTTTTCACATCCATTTGGTATAAGTCCAAATCGGTATACGCAACCAAGGCTAATACCAAGCAAAGGGTAGTCATCTTGACCACATGAGATACTATCTCATCAAAATCAACTCCTTTCTCTTACTTAAAACCCTTAGTAACGAATCTAGTTTTATATGTTGACTTAGGATGACTAGGGGTACTCTTCAACTTGTACACCCACTTGCATGGCAATGCATGTTTCCCATTGGGCAAAGGAACTAAGTCCCATATACATTTATTTTGTAATGAACTATACTTAGACTTCATGGTCCTCTCTCAAGAGTGACTATCACCCTAGTGGATAGCTTCCTCATAAGTAAGAGACTCACCAAAATATGTCACCATGATATAATGCACAGAGGGATCAAAATAATCAAGAGGACATGAGGCTCTAGTGGAGCATCTCAAAACTAGTTGTGGGGCCTATCCTCTTTATCCAACATCATGATCTTACACAACATATAGATCCTAGACCACTATATCATCAGTAGTTGTAGCATGCTATCTAAGTAGGATTGGCTATACTATAAGAGAAGAATCCTCCTAACCTTGCATATCTCAACTACCTGCTCTCATCTCATATGCATCTTTTCCTCATTGAATACAATATCATAGTTGGGGATAACCTTCTAAGCCTATGGATCCTTAAGTGTGCACATAGAACCAAACTTTTTTTGTGAGTTACGAGTCTATATACCATATAAACAATGATCAAAGAGTCAAAACATGAGTAGCCAAGAGGCAACAAATAATGCAAATGAGTGAGTACTTTAATTTCTTTAAGGGACATATGCCCAAGACAATGATGCCAAAGAGATACATGAGGAAGATCATATATGGCCAAAACATGATCAACAAATCTAGGTACAATGCAAAGGATATAGACTGCTAACTTGGCACCTCTAATGAAAACAAGACTATCATGATTAATCATGCAAATTCACCAAAAAAGACATGCTACTTGTCATCAATCCAATTTTCCAACTAAGATAAGGCTTTTAGTCAAAATTCGAGACATGATGTACATCATGAAGCACAAATGGAGTACCAATACCAAACTACAATCTCACATCACATATGCCAATGATATCCAATGCAATATTGTCTCCTAGTTTAATAGAACCTGTGATATTACAGTAGATATAAAGCCAACGACGATGAAAGGCAACATGAAAGAAAGAAATAAAGAAGCCAACACTTAGAGCCAAAAGATGAAGCAGTGGTCAATTAAGTAGTATCAAGTAATGAAGCAATAAGCACTAATCATCTAAGCTATACGCCAATGCATTTATCTCTTTCGTATTAGCACTAGACTTAGAAACAATGTTGTGATCATTATAATATTTGTCATTATTCTTTGCTTTTCCTTTACCTTTTTTGTGCCTACCATTATAATATCTTATGGCATTGTGGCATCATGTGACCCTACTACCCATGATAATGACAAGTAAGAGAGGATTGAAGACCACAATACTTACTATGTGATTGTCCACGAGACTTAGACTTACCCCTAACGGGTTGTGAGTCTCTTCCACGATTCTTATTCCCATCATCACCTTGTCTGCTTCTCACTATAAGTGCATGAGAAGTATGTGCTACATCAATATTCTTCATGTTTGCTTCTTTTGTAAGCAAAGCACTCTCTATATCCTTGAGTTAAAAGCCACCTTCAAGAGGGTTTGTACGCATAGCAGTGTAAAATGTATCCCAAGGCTCAAGCAGTGTAAGAAGCAAGAAAAGTGACTTGAAATTCTTCTCAAAATTGAGACCTTTCAAAGTAATATGATTGAGAATTGAGTGAAACTCATTTAAATGAGAAGACATATATGTCCCTTCTTTTAAACGAAGATGCACGAGTTTCTTAAGCCAAGACAGTTGTATTGCAAGACTTCACTTATCATAGAG
The DNA here is from genome assembly GCF_053477565.2 of Lygodium microphyllum. Taxonomy (NCBI): domain Eukaryota; kingdom Viridiplantae; phylum Streptophyta; class Polypodiopsida; order Schizaeales; family Lygodiaceae; genus Lygodium; species Lygodium microphyllum. The sequence goes on along the minus strand of NC_141154.1, from coordinate 97,498,374 downwards.
ATTACAAATATTTTTCCATAATGCATAGACCACACTTACTCTCAATGACATTGAAGTATACCTGCTTTGATAATGACAAAATGATGGTAGACTTATGTAGCTCATTAATCTCTTCCCAATCCTTTGCATCATAAAGTTATGGTTATATGCTCTCTAATTTCAATGGCATGACTTGCTTATTTTGCACCAATACCTGCCAAATCTAAGCTTTCCAACACTAGAAATTATTGCCATCCAACTTCTTTATGTTGAAGATAGTACTATCATTGGAAGCATTTGAAGTACCTAACATTATGTCTACCAAATAAAAGAGAGTACGCGCTATTGTAATGGTAGCGTATTAACCCCAAAACCAAGCTAAAAAGAGTGGAGTAGGAGAAAGACTAAGCTAATACACTATTGTCCCACAAGCAAGAAGCACTAGAGTGCGAAATACAAGTGTTTGCTCTCAAAAGAACTACTCAAAACGGATTTTTTTGCATGGTTGTCCACATAAAACTACAATAAATCAGCATGTAGTTATAGGCAAACATGTAGAAGAATAAGCTTCCATAGTATGAAGATTCAGATAGCAATTCGGATGAACAATGCAACTAATAGTGTAGCATAATCCACCGAGTACCAAAGACTATCATAGCATCTAAGATGCCATGTACATATATGCATGCATAACGCATCCCAAGCATATATCCACCATTGTCAACCCATTGATATTAAGTGGTACAAGGTGACCAAATCAAAGGCAAATCAGCCCATATTCATATGTTGAGAAATAGACAAATGATGTATGCTCCAAGAAGAGATGTCCTAAATCCCATATGCCCAGTGAAGAAAGTGGAACAACCCAAACTCTATAAAGCATTGTACTTGAAATGAATACAATGTCATGATGCTTTGTACTTTCAGTTAAGTGTCCTGTCATTGTCAATCCTACACAAGATTGTGTTTATGAGTCCAAGCTAATCTATCTTGGAACCTAATTCACTTGTGTAACAGTTTATCTCTACTTGTCCATGTCATTATGAGTTTGGTCTTCATCTTTCATCCACCATAGCTTGTGTCATGCTCTAGATTTGCATCTTGTAACACGATATCAGAGCCTAGTCGGCCATGGCTTAGATCATCTCCATCTCTTCCCAGTTTAGGTTGAGTGCTAGATCTCATCCCCAACTTCATTTGCAATTCTACCTTCAATAAAGCTTCCATGGTAACCATGGCCAACAGTACCCTATCAGCTTGAAGCTTTTATATCTCTCTCCACAGGCCAAATTTCTCTGGACTTCCTTCTAGAGAAGCGTTTTCCTGCTTCCAGAGCCCTCTCTTGCACCTTAGCCATTGACATTGGGTCATTATTGCCTCAGCATTGCCTATTTTTGAAGTTGCTACCATATCTATGTCTGTGGACAGCAGCACCAACATGACTTGGAGGAGTTGTATCTCCACATAGATCTCTCCAAGGTCTCTTCTAGGAAAACCTTTGTGAACTCCAGGAACTTCTACCTGGCACATGACAGTCAGATATTGGCCCCCCAGCTACTCAACATTGCGAAAATTGGACGACGATGCCTGATATGCGCCTGATTTCATTCGCGAGCAGTCTATTCTCCTTCCACACAACGCGATTTCCACCGAGATCATAGGGCTTTTGTAGAGTTTGAAGAGAGCTACATTTCCATAAAAAAACTTTTGGAAATGATCCACTGTAGCTCATGAAATCAGTAAAAAAACCAGACCTGTGTCTAAACCCTAATCTAGGAAGCCTTAGCCAAAGCTTCAAAATTTGACATTTTGTGAGAGAAAGCAGATCAAGTATTGACTAGTATCCATTAACACTCAACTAGTGTCAAATTTGACATTGATTCTCTTGTGTCTCTTGACACATTAAAATACAAACTTTTGCTGTTAACTAAAGTTTAGCAACATGGCAGAGCTTGAGCAAATAGCTAAATTCAATGCTGAAGGATTTCATGCCTGGAAGGAGAAGACCATGTATCACTTAATGCGAAAGGACTTGTGGGACCTGTTTGAAGATGATGCAGATAGCAAGGGGGAAGATGATGAAGATAGGTTCGTTGAAGAAGACCCGTTCAAAACCAAAGAGTGGAAGAAAATGAATAACAAGGTACTAGGCATCATTGCCTGGGGACTAGTGATGATGTACTACATCATATATCTGGCATTAGAAATGCTAGAACCACTTGGGAGGAACTTGACAGAATGTTTGGTACCCAGCAAATAACTCAAAGGTAAAACTATTCATGCAGTTTTATAAATTAGAAATCAAAGACAGTGCTTCTATGACCATGCACATTAACAAGTTCAAGAGCCTAAAAACTCAGCTTGCAACTCTTAAGAAGAATATTGATGAAGATGAAGCAATAGCTGTATTGCTTGCAAGTGTAAACAAGGATCCATATGAGAACCTTGTGTCCACTCTAAGTAATGTTCCAAGTCTCTCACTCAAAGATATTGACCACTCACTGCTTGATGGAGAAAGCAAATTTAAAAGCAAATATGTAAAAGGGACTAGCTCAAGGGAAAACCTCTTATACACAAGAGGAGCTACTGGACCCAAGGGAAGAGGTCGAGGAGTCAACACTGACAACAGGAGTCGGATGACATGTCAATATTGTGGTAAAACTGGCCATATTGTCAATGAATGCTTCCACAAGAAAAGAGCACAGGAAATGCAGAATGACCACCACCAAAGTCAATTCATGAACGAAGAAGAAGAAAAAGATACTTCCCCTACCACCAACAAATCTGACAGATTGTTCTAAGGAATTTGTTCCCATAGTGGATCTCTAGGTTTCCCTTAGTGGGTTTTATTTGTAAAACCCTTGCCAAAGATGTAAAGTCTCAAGCTTTAACTTGACTAGGCTACCTATGAGCTAGTCTTCCAAGCCATGTTATCATGTAGGGGGGGCAAAAGCTAGCAAGTGCAAGGACTCATCGTTTGAGGGGGGGTGTTGAGAAATAGGCAAATGATGTATGCTCCATGAAGAGCTATCCCGAATCCCATATGCATAGTGAGGAAAGTGGAATAACCCAAACTCTATAAAGCATCGTACTTGAATATGAAATGAATACAATGTCATGATGCTTTGTACTTTCAGTTAAGTGTCTTGTCATTGTCAATCCTACAAAAGATTGTGTTTATGAGTCCAAGCTAATCTATCTTGGAACCTAATTCACTTGTGTAATAGTTTGTATCTACTTGTCCATGTCATTATGAGTTAGATCTTCATCTTTCATCCACCATAGCTTGTGTCATGCTCTAGATCCGCATCTTGTAACATCATAAACATTTGTGTAGTGATAGTGTATGCATAAATCAAGAAAGCATAAGAGAATCTCCCGTTGACTCAAATGAACCAAGCTCTACAAAGAAATATCAAGTATCTGGGTGGAGCAAGTTACTCACCACTTAGCTATCCAAGAATAGGAGTCCTCAAGAAGGAGATTTGATTAATGACAAAAAGATGATGTGCACAATTACATTCTCAGCCTTTTATACTCCATCATAACCCTATGCTAAAATTATATGCTTATTTGCTCTATTACATTAAATGGTTGAATGTATGCCAATATCATTTAAAATTTTCTCTAGTAGGTTATAATTACTATTTAGTTTTACAAAGGTAATATCTATTGTAATGCAAATGTGTATGTTTGTACATATGTATAGGCAAGAAAGGGGTATGTATTTGTGATTAAGTTATGGTTCATTTATGTATATATCTATTTATAACTCCTAAATCTCTATGTTGACACAAAAAACAAACCCCTCACAATTCAAAGAAGAAGAAGAAGAAGAAGAAGAAGAAGAAAGAGAGAGGTTTTCTACAAGTAAAATCAATCTCCTCACAATCTCAATATATTTGTGGATTGACAATTCGTGTGTACATTATAGGATGAAATGTGAATGGATATGTGAATGTGAGCATCGATCTGCTCTCTCTCTCTCTCTCTCTCTCTCTCTCTCTCTCTCTCTCATATACACACATGAATTTTTGAACCTCCACAAGGCTTTCTTGTTGAAGTAAAGTTAGAGTTATTCATGGTGACGATTGAGGAAGTGTGCTCCTTGGCGTAAGAAATATCTACCATTGACTCATGGTTATCAGATAATGGTGTCTTCTGTCGCATGACCAGTAAGAAATATCTATATAGTTCTATGAAGCCTCTATAAGAATCTATCACTTCGATGGTTGGGAATGATGTAAAATGCCTTGTTAAGGGTGCATGTACTATTTCCTTTATTATTACAAATGGTGAACTAAAAAATCTTTCAAGTATATTATATGTTTCAAAGATCAAGAGAAATTTACTATCCGTTACTTCTATAATAGATATTGGCCATGATGTAAGGTTCACTAAAACAAGGGTAGAAATTATCGACAGTGCTGGCAAAGTTATCGACAAAGGAGAAAGAATGAATTACATGTATGAGCTAACTACTCTTATAACCATCGTTGGTGTGGGCATAAGTAAACTTTGGCATAAAAGATTTGGTCACATTATTTTTGCAATGGAGTCCCAAGAGAAACACCAAGAAAATAGGGAATCTACTCCAATAAAATCTATCTTCTATCATCAACAAGCATGTTTTTCATATTTTAATCAACCGCAATAAGAAAAACAACACCAATCTTCTCAAATCTTCATGCAGCTTTATATAATAGTTCTCCCATGAATTTATCACAACAAAACTTCAACACATTCTTTATATTCTTCATCAAAAGAACAAGAGAACACAAAAGAATTCCCCAATTTGAATGGAAAACATCACATAGTATTCATCTTCAATAGTGTCATAGTCTTCATAGTCTCTCTCATAATCTCTCACTCATAGATACATTGTTTTGCATGAAGAATTGGCTATCTCTTACTCTCTATCTCTCTCATATATGATCTCCCTCAATATTATATTGGAATAGTCAAGAAGAATAATCCACAACCCCTCTTTGGTCGTGGTGGATACCCCTTCCAAGAGGTATGTCTAACATGAAAGGTCACCAGAACCACTACAATGTCCTTTGAAAGCCCACTACTGTCACATTCACTTCAGTATTTACTTGAGTCTTTAGCAACTACTTCTTCCACTTCTTTAGCTATTTTAAACTTTTAATCATCTCTTCCAAAGATTAAAAAACTTTCCCAATCTACACATCCATCCAATAGAACACTTATAGAGGCATACAGAGCAAAAATAGAACAGAGACAGAGGCTCTACACATGGTCAACAGAGGCTTAATAAAAAGTCATTAAAAAGCATTTAGCTCAACTCAAACCATTCAAAACCATCAATAATCATTCAATAAGCTTCCAAACACTTTCAAACTCCATCAAACATCATTCCATCCTCTCATACAAAAGGAAAATAGAACAAAACAGAAGCTCAACAGAACAAATCAGAACCAATTAGACACTCAACAGAACCTTTCAACACATCATATCTCCATTGAAAAACATCATGAGCTTCTCAAATCTATTCAACATTATCCAAAAATCTCTCAAACACTTCCAAACCAATCAATCTTCATTCAAATCATATAAAAATTACCCAAAAATCCAACAAAAAATAGCAAAAAACACAATTATATCAACCCTTAACATATCCCCACACTTAATCAAGGAGTGTCCTCCAGACCTTAGGAAAAGAGAATAAAAGTTCAAAATATATCTCAGCTTGATCTTCCACAAGAACTTTAGGAAACACCATCTAAACACGACCCCAACTTATAACCTACACTAATAAAGAATTATGATGAAAGGAAAACATCTTTATCCATTAATATAGCTTAGAAATAGAAAAGCATGACAAACTTTTAAAGGATATAAGAGGTTACTTTCATATTAAGCATCCATGCATTAGATAGAATCACGAACCACCATCAATCAACTTCTTGATCAGCTCCATCTTTATCTTCAACTCCACGCAAGAAGGATAAAATACCACATATACGCCATAGAACATACACAAAACTCACACAGACACAAGACAATGTAGTTTAAATGGCACATGCTCCCAATACATGGAGAGCAAAGAGAAAGGTTTTCATTAAAAATATTAGTACAACCAAAAGAGTGTCCACAGACTATGTAGGATAAATATTTTTTTTTCTTAAACTTCATACACAGCTTGAGATGTTTCAAACTCTTAATCTCATCCACAAAATGTAGAGGCACATTTTGGAGAAACTGTAAGCAATACATTCTTTCCAGTAGGATAATAAACACGATAGGAAAAACTTATGCAAAATAATACAGGATATCCATCCAAGCAACAATCACATCCTCATTAGGATTAATTGTTAAGTTCAGAATACTCTTTCGAGTATTCAAGTGAGACTACTAATGCATAAAAGCAAGATACCAACAAAAATGAGATGCCAAGCGTACCAAGGTATCCTCAGAACGAGCGTGTGCTCTAGCAAATTGAAGATAAGAAGTAGAATATTTTACAGAAGTGTCCTTGAAACCAAGAATAATAGGCCAATTAAACACTAGTCTTGTCAAATAACCATTCAATGTCCATTGCCGTTGATGAAGGATATCATTGTCATACCCAAGAGTATCCATCATCATTGATTGTGGAGGAAGGTTAATATAGTCAGATGGAGATGGTAAGAAAATAAGAGGGGAACAGTGAAGAGGTGGGTAAGATAAATAATAAAATGAAGATATTTGAAGGGAAAAATGATGATGGGAAAGAAAGAAAAACTTTTTAAAGGGATTCTGTTGGAAGAACAGAAGGAATAGGTGGGACAATAGGAGTAGGTTCAATATGAATAGGCGAAGATATAGGATCGATAATAAATGGGCAAGTAGTAAAAACTGGAATTAGAGGAGAAACTACAGGTGTAAAAGTTAAGAGACGGATACTATATGGATTAGAAGTGAGGATAGCAATATACAAGGGTAATCGATAAAAAATTAGGGAATAAGATAGGATATCATGAGGATCATATGGGTAGATGGAACATCGAAAATCAAAAGTTGAAAATAAATTCTCAATGAACAAGGGATTGTTAGCAATATAGTTCAACACTTGAGATCTCAATGGTTGAATATCTGACTTATGAAAGACATTTGGCCGACGATGAAGATCCAGAATATCATCCTCCAAAGGAGGGTGTTGAGCATAGTCTCTACACCACAATGTTTGTTGATGATAATTCTTCAGGCCATCAACCAAAGTCACTTCAACAAAATGTACATACATGACTACCTGTAAAATCACATCTCTTACATAAAGATTCATGTCCTCATCATCAAGGATGTGCACATCTTCTTGAAGATACATAAAATATTATAACTAGTCTTCATGAGTGATTAACTCATCAACAAATCTATCAAACACTGCTTTAAGTAAATCTGCAGACCACATGTTCTACCACCCATCCGTTGGACCTAGGTTCTAAGTCCACATTACTCAAGGAAATGTACAACGCAAAGCTCTGCTGATGATACTTAATTCAAAAGGATGATGGAGGTAACACCAATTCAGAATAGTGGACAAAATCTTCATGAACACAATTCATATGTTGCTGAAGTTGCTCTACCTTGGCAGAGAACCCATCACATAGTTTAGCTTTCTGCTACAACTGATCTAGCTCTTCCTTAGAAGTCAATAGGAAAGACATCATCGGGGCTAGAGGATGAACATAAATAGTAGCAACTTTTTGGCTAAGTTCTTCAATAAACTTCTTCTGCAACTCTATAGTTTTTTGGGAATGCTACAATTGGCCTTCACATATACCAAGCTTATGAGTTGATTCTATCATTTCCTCAAGAGCTGCATTTTTCTCCTTAGTTAAAGACACGTTCTCTTCTTCTAAAGTGGCAACCTTGGCTTCTAGCTCCTTAATCATGACTTTTTGTGAGTCCATCAAAGCAGTAGCAGGAGTCATTTGTGTATGGATATCACTCAAAGCAGGCTTTTCAGAAGCTAAATCCTCCAGAGCCTTGCTAAGTTGACTGGTTAAAGAGTCCACTTTGTCTTGCAACAAGGTGTACACTCTTGTATATATTGTTTGAAGACAAGAAGTAATGGAGGTCCTCCAATATAGACTAAACACCAAAAATTAGTAGTGAAAGCATAGATCTAGAAAGCACTATTTGTAAGGACAAAGGAAATCTACGGATCTAGTTATCCTTTTCCTGTTGTACTGCAAAGAGGTTGGTACAAGACATGAATGAGGAAAGGGAGCTACGAGACACCTCAGGCAACATCGAAATTTGTAACATAGGGATTGGAATAGGGAGAGGATCAGAAGTACCTTGTGTATGGCACTTCTTTTGAATGATTCTGGTAGGGGGTACATCTGCCACATCTGAATTAACTTCCATAGGAGGAGAAGGAACAAAAGAAGGAGATTGTTGCAGAAGTAGAATAGGATCAGGCTACACAAGAATGCCATCTCTAGGGGAGGTACCAATTGAATGATCTTCTATAGAAAAACCCCGTAGAAAATAGTATTGAGTTGACCCCTCATGACTCATTGAAAATGTTGATCCATTTTAGCCAAAAAAGGTTGTCTAATTAAGCTTAACCCCTCCAGGATTTTGATAAATGTCGTGATTAATTCTCGAGACAAACACTTGGATGCAAGCCTGCCTGACATCTGACATAAATCGCGGTCCTAGAGGAATTGGCATAATTGCTTCCATAAGGGCAAGGATATATGTGCCACTGATACTCCTAAACTAGTTATAACCTTATGCACTACCAAAGGAGTAGAGGTCTCCTTCTGCAACAACAAGGCAAGGATCTCTATAGTGGATAATAAATGATTACCACTAGGCACATGGTAAGCTGCAAAAGGTAGGAACAAGGCTACACTGACATTACTAGCAGGGGATAAACAAAATCGAAGGCCATAAACCAAGCCCAAAAGCTTCTTGTAAGTCTCCAAAAAGGAGTAACAAGGCTTCATATCCACTGGAGGGAACTTAAGGGCCACAAAGAGATGAAGACCAGCCTTGCGAACATAGTTAGCATCCAAAAGGAGAGAGTAATCATGGATTGGTAATGATACATGCTGAATCACAAGCAGAGGTGTAGAAAAAGATGCCATTTAGACCACACTGGATCACCCACACACACACAAAACCAGGAAAAGAAGAAAGTATTCCTTCAAAACCCACACATACCACCACTGAGATACATAACAAGGAAATAAAAAATAACAACACTAAAACTGATTGGACTAGACTAGACCTCCCCAAACATTCCACATCCTATGGAAAATTCGACATGACCTACGCACATATGCGATCGAAAGTTTCATGCTATGCAAATGGGGTTTTTAAAATTATTTATCTTTTTCAATTTGACTTTTTTGGTTTTTGCTTTTGTTTTTTTAAAATCTGCGTGTTTTTCCATTCAATTTTATTTTGTCTGGTGTTTGAATCTTGAGAATTTGGGAATTGTGTATTGGATTGTGTTCTAAATTTTGATTTTTAGAATGTGATGTGACATTTGATGTGAATGGGACTTGAAACATTTTGATTGGTTTGTTTGATAATTGGTTTTCCATTAGGTTTGATTGTTTATTTTTGTGGTTTTTGGTTTGTTAGAAAAAATAAATTTGAGTAACCAAACGACTACACCAACATTGGGAATGTAAAAAAGAATTTTTATGAATGTTTATAAAATTGAATAGCATTTTTAAAAAAAATTCTCAAATTTTCCAAGCATTTACTCATTTTTCACATGGGTAGTAAAGTTTGAAACATAATCATTAGACACAAAAGTGCCACCACTCAAGGTGTTCGCACGAAGGTGGGAATAATAAATAAGGGGGAGGTGTTGGGGGGGGGATTAAGGTTGGGGGAGGGGAAACATTAAGGGTGGGGGGGAAAATTTAAGGATGGGGAAGGGTAATGTAATTGGGGGATGGGCTAGCAAGTGAAGGGGTGGACAGGGGGGAAGGATAGGTGGGTGGGGAGGAACACGGTGGGCATGGGTAGTAGGATAGGCGGGCAACTAGGTAGGGAAGGAGGACTGCTGGCGAGAGCAGTCTTAGGGCCACAGGTGGGGTGGGAAAGAAGATGAAGGCGAAGGAGGAGAAGGGAGTCAAGGCAAAGGCGAAGGCGGGGCCATGACTAGTAGTGGCAGGGCCGCGGTGAGGCCAAGCGGTGGCAGTGGCCGCGGCGAGGCCAAGCGGAGGGCAGCGAGGCAACGATGACTTGTCGTGGTGAGGCTAGGCGGAGGGGTGGTAACCACCCGAAGGAAGAGGGAGAGGAGAAAAAGGGAAAGAAGAGGGAGAAGAAGAGCGGGAGGGAAGGGAGGAGGGAGGAGGAAAGAGGGGGGGAATGGGGAGATGGCGGGAGGAAGAAGGGGGGAGGAGGGAGAAGGATGGTGGTAGGGAAGGAAGGAGGGAGGAGGAGGGATCAGGGAGAAGGATGGGGGAGGAAAACATGCAGAGGGGGGGGGGAGAGAGAAAGAGAGAGGGGAAGAGAGAAGGAGGGGAGGGACATGGAAATGGTTGGGGGGAAATTTTTTGTTTTGTTTTTTTGAAATTGTTGTTTTTTTTTGGGTAAAATTTAAAAAAGAAAGCGTGCCCCCTCCCCGTCCTTGTGCAGGAATGCAGGCGGGGGTAAAAGAAAAATTCATTGGCAGGAATGACTAGGAGCAGGTGAGAAAACCTAAGGCGATTAAATGTAACATGGCGAAAGCCAGGCATGCATGTCAAGGCAAAAACCGGCCATATATGTGACACATGGGAGGTGAAAATTCAAACATTAAACATAGAAATTAATCTGAAGAGATCCAGGCATTGGATGAATATGCTGTAAAAAGAAAAACTGGGCAGGGTGATGGGAGGAATGGCATGGACAATGTGTCGGGGGTGTCCTTTAGCAAAGAGGGGAATTCACATGGAAAAAGATGAAAAACTGACCATAAAAAATCACACGAAAATTAATTCTACAAAATCTGTTAGTTGAAACGAAATGTGAAAAGAAGAAAAATAATTTGTAATGAAGTGTCAAACAGGGCTCTCACGTCAGAATGCAGTTCCAACAAGAATAGAGTTGGTCGCATGGAAAAAATGAAAAAATAAAATCTAATAACAAAAAATCGAAAAGTTGGAAGGGAATGCAGCAAGAAGGAAAAATGTGCAAGGGGATAAGTGGGATAGGGCTAGCCAATTGAAACATGATTCCAATGGCAAATGGCGAGGTTTGCATAGAAAAACGGTAAAAAAACACCTGAAAATTTGAACAAAAATTAATTCCAAATAGTCAGTAAGTTGGAACAAGGGGCAACAAAAATGAAAAATGTCTAAGGAATGATGGGCGACATGGTTGTCAAGTCAAAACGTAATTCCGGTGCAAGAAATGCACATTCACATGGAAAAATGGGTTAAAACGCATAAGGATACACAATTAAAAATTAATAACAAAAAATTGGATGGTCGGAATGAGGGGGAGGAAAAAGAAAAGATGTCCAAGGGAATGAATAGCTCGAGGCTATCCAAAAAGACTCAATGAAATCATGCAAATGGTTTTGGAATGTAGCCATCATCACTCGTTGGAAGGTAGTAGGAGCGTTACAAAGCCCAAACGACATTACTCTGTGGATATAGGTTCCCCATTCTATTGTGAAAGTTCTTTTGGATTGATCTTCTTCTGCGATCTAGACTTGGTTATATCCACTGAATCCATCCAAGAGGGAATAGAGATCATGGCTAGCCGGTTATGTCCAATAGTTGGTCTATGAAAGGGATAGGGAAATGATCCTTCTTAGTCTTGGAATTCAGCTTTTGGAAGTCCACACATATTCCTAGCTTTCCATTCTTCTTGGGTACTACCACGATGGGTGAAACCATTCACTATATTGGCCAATTGATAGATAAACTCAGCTTCAAGGAGTTTCAACAATTCAGCTTTCACTAGGGTGGAGTAATCTGGATTCATGTGCCTCTGTCTTTGTCTCACTAGCTTGGCATTAGGCTCTAGATTGATGTGATATTGACACACCGTAGGATCAATCCCCTTTAGATCTTTGTATGACCATGCAAACACGTTCAAGTTTTCCTTCAATAGGTCATGTAGGATTGACAACTCCTCTTCTTGAAGACTAGTTCCCACCTTTAGATGATGTTCAGTACCATTTGTATCCATGAAAGTTAATTGCTTTTCACCTTCCACTTCATTGGATGAAGGTTCCACAGACTGCCTCTGGGTACATATCTGACACCTTCAAGGGAGTGCTATCCTCTTTTGATGTGCCACTAGAACCAACTTCCTCTGTCAACGAGGACTCAGCTTGCTCTTTGGGATGCTAAAAGGGTATCAAGGTAGGTTTGATGGGAGGGTTATTTATATCTCGACTCGAGGACTCATCTTTCGAGGATGCCTCTAGGAATGCCACACAATAGGACCCTTCGGAAAACTGTTTGGGCTATAGCATCGGTGGTTCTTGGCACGGTGCATCCTCATCATCCTCCTTTGAGAAGGGTAGATTCAAGCAACTGGAGCCACTACTAAAGGAATGCTTATTTGCTTAATCCATTTCTTATGGATATTTTGCATATGATGTGACTCATTAGCCAGTCCAAAGGGTACCAGAGTCATTCTATCTAATAGCATGGGATCTTCAACTTTTGTAGCCTTTGGAACTTCTTCCTCATCTGTATCCTCTTCAAGCTAGATGGATCCTTCTAATGCGCTTTTATAGTCTTCTTCTGCACTGTCATCATCATTGTCCTCCTTAGACTCTATTTTCATCTATGTAGGGGCTCTATAAGAGAAGAACATATTCTTTGTTATATCCTCTACCTTTGCTTTTGCATTCGTCTCTGCTCCTGCCTATGGCTCTGCTTTTGTCTTTGTCTCTACTATGGCCATGTAACAAGGAGAATATATATCCATGCCTCTATCTCACTATTAGAGGTGATTTTAGAAGTCATTTCGTGTTAAAAAATGAGGTATTCAACCATTGACAAGGACTTTGCTTCTTTCAAGAGTTGGCTTACAGTGCTTACCGTCAGGGACTATGCCTCTATTTTCTGATAAAAGATCTGTTTGACAGTTCCTTCATCTCCTGATGTGCCATCTGTAACTTCGTTGGAGGAGTTTGTGATGACTTCAATGGAAGTGGATCCATTATCTTTTTGTGAACCATACAACTTTAACACCACTTTGTTGTTGCCTAGGATTAGGGTTCCTTTGAACTAATCCATTCATGCCATCGCTTTAAAGAACCATGGTCTTCCCAAAAACAGAGGGTATGAGGCCTCGTAGGAATTTGGTTTTATCGCTAGAGAGGTTTGCCACCAATAGTCTCTTCTTGCAAGGGTTGTCTTCACATATGGGAGAATTCCCAAAGGCTTAATTCTGCTTTGGTCTACCAGTCTTATAAGCCAATGAGTAGGTTGTATACTTTGCAAGCCTAGATCCTTCATTGTTGTTGAGAATTAAACAATCACACCTAGTGTAGCCCCTTTGTATGGAGCAGTTGTTGGGCTAAGGATATGCATGCTTGCTCAATCCCATAAACATAGTTGTAGAAAGTGCTACCTACCCTAAAAGCTATAATGCATTATACTTGCCTATCATTTGAATGCAATGTCATAGTACTTTTGTTCTTTCACTCAAGTGTTTGTGTCATTGTCTACATACACAAGATTGTCTTTATGAGTCCAAGCTTCAATCTTGGAATCTAATTCACTTGTGTAATAATTAGTTGTCATGTCTATGTCTTCATGAGTCTTGTTTACATCTTCCATCCACCATAGCCATGCTCTAGATCCATGCTTCTCAACATGGTATCAGAGCCATGGTGAGCATGGCTCAGCTCCCTTCTTTGCTCTTTTAGCTCCTCTTCATCATTGCTCAGCTCAAGTCTAGTTGAAGGTCTCATCTTCCACCTCTATCTTCACGTTACCCTTCATGGTAGCCATAGCGCACAGGACTCTGTCTACTTGGAGCACTCATATCTCTTTCCATAGGCCAAATCTCAACTAGCTCTCTTCTAGAGATCTCTTGCTAAACTTTCTATGCAAGTTCTTGTCACATCACTCCCTGACATTAGGCCATTTGGAGCTCAACATTGACAAAATTTATGGTCGTTGTAATTCTATGCCTGGTTGGAGTCATACAACTTGTTCTCCTCTTGTGGGTCGCCATTTGTCCTACGATCTTAGGGCTTTAAAAGCTCACCACCTTCTTCATGCCAAATATTTTGCTTGATAATCAATTCATTGAGTTGCTGTATTAAAAAACACCAGTTAGGTCTATCAAAAACTTGAAAGACTCCATAGCCTTTTTACTTCAAGCTCTTTTTTTAGCCATTTTGCTTCAAGCTCTTTTTTTAGCCATTTTGCTTCAAGCTCTTTTTCACTCCATTTTCTAACTCCTCCTAGCACACTGAAGGTCCTATCACTCTGATCTGATTAAACATTGAAGTTTCCATTAAGATTTGCCCATCAAACCAACAAGGAGGGGAGATCTTGGAAGACTTGGAAGACCCAAGAAGTTTCAAGCATAGTGCCTATTGGCACTCATCTAGTGACTCTTGCCACTTGTGTCCTTTGACATGATCAGCTCATTTATTGATTTGATTTGGATTTTTGGTGATGATTTGCTACTATTCTAGTCACTCAACATGGGCAAAGACTCTTCGACATGTTGCCTCAAAGAAGTCGGTTTCATACTTGGCAAACACGTATAAAGCTTATCTTGATGAATGACAAGGAATGTATTGACTTCTTTGAATATATGAAAGCATACAATCATTGGTTATGCAAGTTGAGAGCAATGTTTAAATACCAGCCCAATGATATCCCTTCAAATCACATAATCATATGTTTTGTGTTCATCAAGACCATTTAAAAACTAGGTATTGTTGCAATAAGTTCCAAGAAATGATAAAATGTAGGAATTAAAGAAACTAGTCATATTGATATATATATTTCTTGTCATGTATTAGTGTCATATCCAAGACTATGGGTTGTAAATAAAAAAATTCAACATTATTCATAATAGCAATCCACTTATTATGTGGTATCTATTCAATACTATATTCATGTGGCCTCACTAGTAACCTAATGGGCTAGAGAAAAATCTTGAGCATGTCAATCAACTAACCAAAGACTCGATCACCCCTCAGATTGTATCCTCATTGTAGGTGTGGTCATCATGCCATAGGTACACATGTACCCAATTGTAGTAGGCATGGTCAACTCTAGCATGTCCAATCGAGCTAGATTAGCACCATCTATGTGCTGAATTATTTCACCAAAAAGTGCATCCATGTGCATTATAATGTCCACTACTTCACATAGAGACATGAAGTTGGCATTGTTGACTTCTTCTAGCTTCTTTTGGAGAAGTACATTTTCTAAATTTTTTTTAATTTTGCCCAAAGAGCTCCTCTAGTGTTAGAGGTGCCATCTTGATGAAAATAGATTCAATAAAGTGAGGGTTAGTCCTACACTCTTGGACCCCGATAGTCCCCATAGTTCTACACTTCTAGGCTCCATAGTCCCTATTAATAATCTTGTAATAAATGTCTCCTTTTTGTTATCTTTTTTCCATTACCACCATTGGGCAAGATGCCATAGCCACATAGAATGAGCAAAAAAAATGACAATTGTGTCCCAAGGGGGCTCAAGGTATTTTGTTGAATTCCAATATTTGAAACATATCTTGCTATATTGGAATAAGAACATGAAGAACTTATCCTCATTAACCTATATATGGCCACTTATACAGGGGAGAAGAGGACGCCAAAACAAAGAGAACCACCAAAAGAAATGAAACTTCAAAAAGCACAAGAATAAATAAGACATGTTAAAGTTGATTACAACTCCAGCATAGTATAGTGGATGTCTTTGAGTTATCCTAGCACACTCTAGAATGTAATTATGAACAACAACACTTGCATAGGCATAAATGAATATGTTATCAAAATAAAAATGATATTTGAATAATGATGGGTATAAAGAAAACAAACAATTACACTTTATTGATAAGATATATGTAACATCTATACGATATCAAGATTGCATTGATTTGCATACAATATTATTGTGATAAGAAAAAAAGTTACAATATCCATGTTATAGCCTTTGTCGAAATCAGGAAACATCTACATCATACTAACCTTGCATCCTTCAGTCAACAAAGGCTGTGGATTTGAAGCATTTAGGCCAACCAAGCAAAAAACAATTTCCTTCAGAGAGAAAGTAGGTTGATGAATCTATAGATGTTGAATTTTATCCAATACCAATACTCTTAGATACATGTATACTAGATATGTTTTCATGTCAAATATGGCTTGTTTTCTCTCTCTTTTCAAAAAGAAGGCACAAGCATGATGGCTCAAACTTGATTTGAACTGTGTACAAGTGCTCAAGAGTTTAACTTTAGACCCCAATCACATTATGACCAAGAAAAGAAGCATGATACAATCAAGAAAATGTAGAAATTGAGAAATTTTGGTAAAACTTGAAGACCCTTGATAGACAAATGCATGAATGTAGTGATATTAAAACAAACAAAGCCATCCACCTAGTATATAATAGACAAACACAAGGTGGAATTAATGTATAATATTTATTACAAATATTTTTACATATCAATTGAAAGATGCAATCGAGCTTGATATAAGACACCTTCCTTCGATAGCACACTAATGAGAGGACGACTCCTTGCTCTCATCAATATTGTAATAGAGCAAATAAGTGCATATGTTTAGCATGGGTTAGGGTGGAGTATAAAAGGCTAAGAATGTAATTATGCACATCATCTTTTTTCCATTAATCAAATTCCCAATGGTGGAATCCTATTCTTGGACCTCCCACCATAGCTTATAGGTTAGTACCTTGCTCCACCATTACAAGAGGTATATATCTTGCTACTATCCACATTTTCCACCATTATATTTCTCTCATAGGGTAATCTAAGTATTGGCCATATTTGTAATAGAGAAAATAAGTGTATAGGTTTAGGATAGGGTTAGGGTGGAGTATGAAAGGCTAAGAATGTAAATTTTCACATCATCTTTTTTCCATTAATTGAATTCCCAATTGAGGACTCCTATTCTTGGACATCCCACCATATCTAATGGGTGAGTACCTTGCTCCACCACTACAAGAGGTGTGTATTTTGTTGCCATCCACATTTTCCACCATTGTATTTCTCTCATATAAAGTCTAAGTATTAGCTATGACAACCTTGGTTATGACATTTACAATGTTTCTTGGTTCAATTTGAGTATTTCTTATTAAGAAGAAATTGTATTTCTTACATTGGTATTAGAGCATGGCTTTGATCGTATTGTAAGGTCATTTTCTAGTTGAAATTTTGTTACAGACATTAAAGACAGGTAACTAGAGTTGAAGGCTTAGTCAAAAGGTTTAGTTCCATTAAAATCTTGACTAGCCTTGTGGTCTCCCTGCCATTTTTGCAAGTCGTGATCAACTTTTCACACAAGTTTGGTGGTGATAGTACAAAATAGGATTACTAGACTTTGGAGGATACTAAAAGACCTGCTACTTTTTGGAAGTAGGGTTTCATCTTCTATCTCCCAGTTTTGTCGTGAGTTTCCATGGTGGATCTATCCTAATATCTTCTTTCTAGTGCTTCTATGGCATGAAAACCTTCTTTCCCTTGATGCTTCTTGCTATTTGAAGCTTGGTATAACCATTGTTGATGGAGAATATTCATGGAGGATAGATGTGAACTCAACATAGTTTTCCATGGATGAAATCAAGCTTCAACTTGATTTTTCTCTAAATACATTTTCCCTTTCAATTAGACTGATCACATAAGCATATTCTTTACATCAATAACTAGAGATTGAACACCATTTCCACAATTTTTCCTTTAGCCAAAGCATGCTGGATCTAATGCAACAATGTAGATTTTCAACCAAAGAACCACAATAGGAGCTTTTACCAAGATAGCATGGCACTTGTTCTATGTGTAGCTTGTTGTGCATGGCCATTCTTGGAGCATTCTGAGAATTCCATGAGGAAAATTGGGAAAGGATACAATAGGTTTCCTTGGAATGCATGGTTTATAGGAATAATGCATGAAGAAAGGATTGATTCAAAGTAAGGAATGAGGAGGATAACTTCCCTTTGTCTCTCTCTTTCTCTCTTTCTCTCTTTCAATCATTTGTTGAACATTAACTTGAGACTAATTTCACTACTCTACAAGTGTGGAATTTAGTTTTTCCCTTTAGTACTTCATGTTATGGAGATGAAGTCAACAATATGGAGAGAAATTCCATGAAATTCTTGACAACATCAAACACATCCTTCGACTATTCAGCTTGTGTCTTAAGGGAGTAAATATTGGAGCTAAGCTCTCCATATTTCAACTAGGAAAAGAGACTAATCTCGTATACGTTTCTTCAAATATAAGAAGTTAACGCAAGTTTTCAATTGATTCTCCCCAAGACTCGATGAACTTGAAGGCCTTCTTTACATTAAAAACAACAACAACAAAAAGATATGTACTTTCAATGGCTATAGTAAAACAAAACAAACTAAAAGATCAAAACTAATCAAAAGAGGTATGATGCTATCTTTGCCCTTGCTAACACTACCATTCCCTCTTTAGACTTTGTCCATGGGCACAAAAGTAAGAAAGTTACAGAGGTGTTGTTGGACTTGGATGATTTTGTTGAAGCATGTGACCTTTTAGACCAATGAAATGATACAAAGATGGCTTTGCTAACTCGTGCATTTCCACTATGAAGCTTAGATGGCAATCTAGATAGATGATAGATGAAGAGCTTAAGGGTAGCTAGAAAAACTCTAACTAGGTGAAAAATAGATTGAAGATGGCTTTGGAGTTTTATAGTTCGGGAAGGTAGTCTAGTCATCCTATCTTACCATATTATGAACCTTCCCTAGTTAGCCAAGGAATATTCTAGGGAATATTCCCTTTACCATTGGCACGTTAAGCGTAACTCCCACACCCTACAACTTGGTGTATTATGCCTCAAGTTGCCACCATCATAACTACTCTATCTAATCCAAAGGCTAGATCACAAAGGTCATCTTTTTGCCATCCATTCATACAGACCTCATCTGACATACAAGTCAGGATCCAATAAATCTTCATGCTTACACATGGATTCTCCTCATAATGGGGTCCTTACAACTTAGAGCACCATGGATCATTAGAGGCACCTTACAAGGGTGGGGTATTAAGCATATATAACATCCCCTCTCTATGTCCACTTGTAGGTGAACTATATCCTCGGCCCAACATCAAGTCTCTGAAGATGAAGTTGAAGCAGATCCTTTATAAGAGGTTTAGGGAGGATATCTACTCCATTCTCCTCCATTGGAGGCAAGCTCTACGATTCCATCCTCAAACAAGTCGCATGCATAGTGATATTGGATCTCAATGTGTTTGGTGCATGCATGAAAAATTGGATTTTTGGCAATGGTAGTGCAACTTTGATTATCACATCTTAGCACTATTGGATCTTCATCTTCTATTCCTATGTGTCATAGGATCCTCCTTACCCATACTACTTCACATACAACAAAACAAGCTCCCTTATACTCTACTTCATAGAAGAAAATACCACAATTGGTTGCTTCTTATTACTGATCCAACACAAGATTCCTAAACCAAAAGAGAAATAATATCCAAAAACTGATTTCTTGGAATCAGTGTCACTTGCTCAATTTGAGTCACAATTCCCCATAAGAGCACTTTCAAAATTGTATGTGATACCATAGTCAAGAGTTCCCTTCAAGTATCAGAGCACCCCCATCCCATCTTTCTAATGACTTTCTCATGGTTCATTTAAGAATCTACTAAAAACACCAACAACAAATACTCGGTCTAGTGTTACATAACTAGATGAGGTTGCCAACCAACCTCCTATATCTTCCAATGTCTACTAGTACTAATGTGTCCTCAATGGATAACTTCATATTGACCTCCATAGGTGTAGCTATCTCCTTACACTCAATCATGCTACCAAATTCTTTTAACATCTTTGATACATATTTCTTTTGAGACATAAAGATTTTCTAGGCTCTTGCAAGACTTTAATCCCCAAACAATAGTGCAACAAGCCGAAATTTATCATTTCAAACTTAGAGCTCAAAGCCTTTTGAGTCTAATGAATTATATCTTCGTAGTCACTTGTAATAAGAAGGTGTTCCACAAATAAGAAATCATTATAGACTTTTCACCATCCCTATAAACATACAAGTTAGCATTTGAGGGACATATTTTGAAATTCTAATATTTTAAATCTATTTGATGGTACCATACTCTAGGGACTTGTTTCAGCCCATACAATACCTTCTTCAGCTCTTACAAACTTTGCTCTCAAAATGGGGGGCCTCAAACCTCAGTGTGGTAAGCCACCACGTACACTCTTTCTTGAGGTCTCCATTCAAGAATGCTTATTTAACATCCATTTGGTAAACTTGTCCCTTCTTATGAGTACTCTACAAATAGTGGTCATTCTAGTAGTTGGAGAAAATGATTCTTGAAAATCAAATCCTTGAACTTGTGAAAATCCATGTCCAACTAATATGGCTTTGTACTTTTCTAAGCTACCATAGCCTTTATACTTTACCTTCCAGACCCACTTGGTGTCAATAATCTTCCTCTTTTCTGATTGATCCACTAGCTCCCAAGTATTATTCTTCATTATGCTTCATACTCAGCTTGCATAGTTGCTTTCCACATTGGATCGGCAAAACCTTTTTGTAAGTCTAATATCTTCTTTACTTCTCTCATAATCTCATTCATCAAGGCCATCTTGAGTATGTGAGTAGAAGCCTTTCTTTGCTCCTATATTCTCAAAGATCTTCTTGGTCATCTACCTTTTCCTCAATTGTGGTAGTTATAGGATTACTACGATCATAGAGCTACTTCACCTATCATAGCAATGCCTTTTCCCGTGGTATGATTTTAGATTGGTGAACTTTTTTCTCATCATCCAAAGATGATGCTTCGTCCTCTGTGAGGGTAGGGACAACTCTTAGGATAGGTTCATAGTGGACTACTTTGCTAAATGATAAATTGGAAGGAGTTAAACCCAGATGGTTGGCCTAAGAAGTGTGCAATTGATGTAGTTTACTATTTAAATAAAACATTTCAGCCTAGAGATAAGGTGCATAGATGTAGTACACATAGAGTTTTTTGGCTAGTTTCCAAGGATGATGTGCAATTCAATGAGCAATGGGATTGTGAGCATATTGCAGGCTCACACTCATTTCATTTCATTGATGGATATTCAAAGGATGATCCATGTGATTTACATTATCGAACACTCTCATGTTTTTGTGATCCATGTATTTGTGGATAATGGAGAACATGTAAGAATCAATAGTATGTAGAAGAATGCAACTTTCTCGTCATCCAATCTATCCCAAAATTAGAGGATGTTTGCAGCAATGATGAGAAAGATGATGCTAGATTGATGGTTCTCATTGTTATTTGCCAATGCAAAATGACTTAGACCTACCCATTTATGAAGGGAAACCTGATCATTTGTGTGAATTGTTGTCCATTAGAGATAACTTTGCAATCAAGGCAACTGAGAAAGATGAGAATTTCTATATGATCAAATGCACCAAAACTATATATTAGACAATGAAGGCACAAAAGGATGCATGGAATAGTAGAATTTTTAGAGGGGCAAAGTAGTTGAAGGCAAGATTGATACATACAGCCTTTTAGACCACACATCTCCAATTTGGCCTTTGCTATATCAAATGGTTGAATTATTTTGGTGTTGGTACTTTAACACAACACCAAGCTTGGAATTGCATAGTACCAAATGATTATATTTTATTGCTCTTTCCACTTTAATTCACTTCCAAGTTTGGTTTTGTGGAATACCAAATTTGGTACTATTTAGTACCAAAAGTTTCAAGTCCTTTGTTGTAGCTTCTTTACAGCATGACCAAATTTGGTATATGTAGCACCAAATCTTAAATTCTATAATTGTTCTAGGTACTTAAAAAAAGTACCAAACTTGAATTTTCATAGCATCAAATACTTAAAGTCTTCTGTTCTTTCCACTTTGATATAATTCCAAGTTTAAATAGTACAAAAATTTGATACTTCAGAGTACCAAGCTTTTGCTACCAATATCAGTAAAACAAAGGTACGATAATCACCACTCACATTTTTTAAATCCCTAAGTACCGCCTATAACCTTGTAATAAATTAAACCATAATGACTCCAATAGTACTTTAAAGTATCAAAGCAAACAAAATAGCATAACATATCATAAATTGTAGATTAGAAAAGTTTGGAAATACCAAGAAGTACCCAAAAAAGGCTGTGATATATTGACAATTTGATACAATAAATCACTACACACTATGGTAGGTAGGAGTGACTATGAATGTCCTCATACAACTTCCAGACATTGGGGTTGAATTACAAAGTTGACAAAATTTTACATGCCAAGTAGGATATTTCATACATTTGGGGGTTCAATTTGATATGAATAGCCTTCCATTTGGATAAAGTAATTAGGCACCAAGGGGGACAAGTCATCTTCGACATCAAACATCATATGTCACTTATATAAGGCATTTGGGTAGGGAACTTCAATCCATCATTGAAGCTAAGGCTCAACTATTTCCATTAGGTATGAGGGATCATCTTAGGGCTCAACTTCTAGCACATAAGAATGAATTGCTAAGCAATATTCATAATCATTCTTTAAAGACTTGTAGTGGGTTTCTTCCAAAAGTATTGCATTGGTGGCATCAAAGTGACTATGTCTTGCCCACTTTTTGCAAGTTTTTAAAAAACACAAGCTTTGGCCAATATTCAGCACCAACATAAGGAATGTTGTGAAAACTCTCCCATCATACTTTTCACTCTTCTTGAGAAAATATATCTACTCATACATAGACAGTAACGTAATACTTAATCAATAAGACTATAGATTACATAAATACTGATGGCCTAGAAGTAGTTTACCTATAAGAACATTTGGGTTTTTCAAAGTATATGATGGGGGAGCATGTAGACAACATTTGCATTAGTTTTGGCCTACTACAATAGCTCCATACCATGACGTTTGCTCAAGATCCCAGTTCTAATTGGAACTTTTTGGCTTTTGGCCTCACCATACACTAACATTTTCTATTAACCCAAATTGGTTTTGTCTAGCCAATCCTATTTATAGGGATGTTTTGAGTCCTTCAAGAGTACCCCATTGACATCCATAATTATCAATCTACATTTTCATGCAGGAAGATCATTTGGAAGCTTACTTTCTATGGCATTATACTCCTCAAGCCACCAAGGTCACATGGCTACAAAACAAATTTACAAATGAGATATGTGAAAGATAAAAAACAAATAGTTGAACTCAAAAAAGTCATAAGCAAGACATATACCAGAGAAAAAGTAAATAGTTTAACCCAAAAAAAAACCAAAAATCAAGTGTCATAGAAGGCTCATAACAAAAGGATGAGTTACAAGACCATGAAGTACTTTTGTAGATACACTACATCTTGCAGAGCTAGGGGCGGTGGGTAGGCAAAACAACCAAGGTGGTGAGGAGGGCGAATGTGATAGCACTAAAAGGTGGTAGCAAGGGCGGACAGGGGAAAAGGCTAGCCAGGGTGGCGTGTTGCATAGCTGGGGGGTGGTAGCTAGCAAGGCATCAGAATAGGGGGGAGAGGACGAGCAAGGGAGCAGAATAGGGGGGAAAGGATGAGCAAGGGAGAAGGAGAAGCAACGAGAGTACTAACATAGGTCGAGCAATGGCACTCAGCAAGGGAGTAGGAAAGGAGGGAGAAAGATGGAGGAGGAGGAGGAGGAGGAGGAGGAGGAGAGAGATGGAGAAGATGGGGAAGGGGAGAGAGGTTGAGGGATATGGTGAGAGCATACATGGAGGATTGAGGAGAGAGAAGAGGGAAATAGGGAGGGGTGAGTGGATTACGATGAGAGAGAGAGAGAGAGGGTGGAAGGAGAGAGAAGAAAGAAAAAAAAAAGAAAAGAAAGAAGAGAGAGAAAGAAGCCAGATAAGTTATGAGAGAGGAGAAATTTTTTCTATTTTTCCATTTTTCTTTTTGTTTGAGACTTTTTACTTTATTTTATTTTTAATAATTTAATTTTTAGTTGCATCATGTGCATGCATGCGGGGCAAGATTTAAAAAATTGTACTAATGAGACCGAAAGGCACATGGGAGTAAAAACAAGTAGATGCAATGCATCAAACATGATGACTTGCATCATGAGGTGAAAAGCGGGCATTCATACAGGCACACAAGGAGTCACCACACACGCAAAATAACAAAAAATTCAATTTCAAAAAAATTGAATAGTGAATTAAGGTGCAAAAAAAACTGAGCAAGTCAATAGGGGAACAGGATGGACTACTTGAACAATGTGTCCAATGTCAAAAAGGGATGTTCACATGGAAAATTACAAAAATGTGTACAAAAATACAATTGAAAATTAATCATAAAAAATCCATCTATCGAAACAAAGTGTGGTGAGAAGGAAAAATATCCAATTTGATTAGTGGCACAAGATCGTCAAGTTAGAACACATTACCAACTAGAATAAAGCATGTTCACATGGAAAAATATCAAAAAAGTAATCGAAAAAATACCCACAACCACACGAAGATTAATAACAACCAATCTAGGTGCAAACAATGAAAATGAAAAATGTGTGGATGAAGGGGACGGTCATGGATATAAAGCCAAAGCATAGTTACGTGGCAAAAGAAGGTGTGCTCACATAGAAAGCATAGTTACGTGGCAAAAGAAGGTGTGCTCACATAGAAACACATCTGATTCACATAAAATCCATGAACATTCAATTATGAGTGAATCATAACTTAGAACAAGGGTCTGTGTAAAATGAAAAAGTGTCCAATTCAAAGGGATAAAAGGCATGTGATGTCAAATTCTAATTTCATTGAAGCAAGGGTACATTTACATGGAAGGATTTAAAAATGAAAAATCAACAAAATAAGGGGAAACCTTGGGTATGGGGTATTATATGATGAGTAGGTGGGGAAGGGGCCCCATTAGGGTATAGAAAATAAATAACACTGTAATTGAATATCTGAAGAAATTATTGGCATGAGATTAGATAGAACATACATCCAGGGATGCATCCCCACGTTTAAGTCCTTACCGAATCATGTTAGGACGATCAACAAGTACCTATACATTGACACACAACCCAACCCCTTGCATCCTTATACTTTTGACATGATATACAAATATACATGTAAGAGTAAGGCTAGAAAAACTTGGCCCATTCAACAATTATTCGTGGTTGAAAGAAGTCTGATCTGTCACACTTGAAAGTGTTTGGTTGCATTGCATATATTCATGTGCCAGATGAGTTGCAAAAGAAGCTTGATCTAAAGGCTGAAAAATATATTTTTATTAGATACTCTTTAAAGTGGAAAGAGTATCATTGTTATAACCCTTTGAAAGGTGAGAAAAGAGTGAGTAGGAATGTTATTTTTAATGGGATGAGTAGTTGGTATGCATCTAATGGTGATGCATTGGAAGATGATGATTATGTATAGAAAGAAAAGAAAGAACGACTAAGCCTTACTAAACCAAAAACATCATCTTGTAACTATCCTTAGTCTAGGAGACTAAGAAGTAGCCCCACATCTTCAAGTGTTCCAGGTAAAGACAAAGGAAAGAAGAAGGTGTCGGACAGTAATGATGCATCTACTAGTCATGTGGGGTTTGATGGAGATTCCACTAGTTCAAAGAGTTTGGGTTTGGGTGATGAGCTTAGTATTCCTTCAGCCAAGGACACCAGGTGTACAAAGGGCACATGGTAATGTAAAGGCTTCACTAAGTGATCCGATGGTATGTAGGCTTATTCTTCATGCTTTCAAGAAACCATAAGAAGAAAAAGAATACTAATAACATGAATTCTCTACATAGCATCATAAACAATTTCTCATGAAAATTTATCACAACTTATTCTTCATATCCACAAACCACAAAGAAAATGAACACAAATGAATGCTCTCAATATTGAATGGAAATGATCATATAGTCTTCATTATTCATAATTCATAGTTTTCTTCTTTCAATCTATCATAATCTAGCATAGAAATGGCTATCTTTTGCTCTCTCTCTCTCTCTCTCTCTCTCTCTCTCTCTCTCTCTCTCTCATGTTCTCAATCACTCATACACCATAATGCTCATCCAAAAAATAGAATGACACTCAATAATCCTCTCTTGGTTGTGGATTTTCCCTCCAAAGAGGCACCAAAGACACTACAATGACTCCTCATAGCTTAACACTATCACTATCACTTCAGTCTTTACTTCAAGTCTTCATTAACTACAACTTTACTTCTTTGATCTAAAAAGTTTCTATTCTCTGCTTTCCAAAATTGAAAAACTTCTCCATGCTAAATATTTATCCCATAGAACACTTATAGAAACAAAAAAAAGACATACATAAGATATATAGAAGATGAAGAACACTATATAGAAGATTAACAAAATATCATAAAACCTTATAACTCAAACCAAAACCATTCATACTCATCAAAAAGCATTCAACATATAATTTAACCATACTCAAACCCAACAATTCACAAGCTCAATGGAGACCCAAGAGAGACACCAAGGAAAAGGGGTTTCTATTGCAAGAAATTCTATCTTGTAATATCAACAAGATTTTATTTCATTCTTTAGAGAACCACAACAAGGAAAAGAACACCATTAGCAAGAAATTTTCATGCATCATCATATAAACAATTCTTCCATGACTCTATCTTCAACATCTTCATAGAATCCATCAAAACTAACAAGAACACAAAAGAATACACCACTTTTGAATGGAAATAATCACATATGATTCATCTTCATTGTCTTCATAGTTTTCTCTCATAGTCTCTCATAGATAGATATATTGTTTGGCATAGAATTGGCTATCTCTCACTCTCTCTTTCTCTCTCAATCAATTGTACATCATCTCCTCACTACAATACTCAATAATCACTCATAATAATCCTTCTTTGGTCGTGGATGCCTCTTCCAAAAGGTGTGTCTAATATGAAAGGTCATCAAAGCCACTATAGTGACTCTTCATAACTCATCACTATCACTTCACTCTAGTCTTCTTTTGAGTCTTCATAGCATCTACTTCTTCCACTTCCTTGAGCTTTTTTGAACTTACATTCACCTCTTTCCAAGGATAGAAAACTTTCCCAAAATCACACATACATTCCACATAACACTTAGAGAAGTATACATAACATAACCGAACAAAATTAGAGCAAGAACAGAGGCTCTACAGAAGCTCAACATAGGGTTACATAAGGTTAACAGAAAACATCAGAACCTCATAACTCATACTAAAACCATTCCAAACTATCAAAAACTATTCAATGAGCTTTCAAAATACCTCAACCTTCATCAATCATCAATCCATGCTTCATATAGAAGAAAATCAGAACAAAACAAAAGCTAAACAACAGGTATCAAAACCAATCAGAACCTCAACAGAACCTATCAGAACATCACAGAACCTCATATTTCTACTGAGAATCATCATGAGCTTCCAAAAAATAATCAATACCATCCAAAACACTCTCAAAAACTTCCAAAACAACTAATCATCACTCAAAATCCATAAAAAACCAACCATTCAGAACTCAAAAACAACAAAAATCAACCAAAAAAATCTAGTCATTTCAGTATTTAACACTCAACTTCTTAAACAAAAAGAAAACAAACTCAAACATACACCATTCAAGCATATTAAAATCACTTATAGGATACCAATACATCATCTCGGATAATCATTAACCAATAAAAAACTAGCATCCATCAACCAAAATCATTCAACCAACAATTGAATTCTCCAAAATACATCTCGACTCACCAAAAATAAATCAAACATATATCTAAAATAACCAAAAATCACCCAAAAACCAACAAAAAATATATAGAAACCACATCTCTTTCACTCTTAACAATTTGTTAAAGAAAACCAAAGTGAAAAACTAAAAATGGGTATAATTTTTGTACCACCAAACTATGCTTCCACCCAACTATCCTATCCTGAGCTTCCCTACAACTTGATTTTGCTCTAACTTTTGCATAATATGAACCCAAAATATGGTTGCTAGGATACTCAAAGCCAACACGAAAAAAATTACAAAAATCTTCTCAAGATAGTCAAAACAACCACTTTTTGTAAAACACATTATTTTTTGGTATATTTTTGTTGCAGAAATTACATGGCACATCGATAAAATCTAAGCAAGGAGTAGAGAACACACAACAAATATAAGAAGAATAAAGATTGCTTTAATTTTAAATGAACTAATACAAAGATGGTTATGTCCATTCGTGTGCTTTTGTGAAGCTTAGATGGTGATCCAGGTGAAGTGTTTAAGGTTAGCTAAAAGAACTCTAACTAGGGAAAAGATAGATAGACGATGGCTTTAGAGGGGTCTTCCTTTTATAACCCAAGAAGATAGTCTGTTAGCATGTATGACCATATTATGAAGCTTCTCTAGTCAACCAAAGAATGTTCTCTTAACTATTGGGGGCTGAGAGCACTACCCCCAGACCCTTATCTCACATGGCTATTGGTCCCCCCTGAGACCCCCCATCTAGGGGCTACTTTCGTGGCCTCCAAACCCCAAAATAGGGGCCCTTGATAACTCACATACATCGCAGCTCAATGCACTGTGCCTTGATTTGCTACTATTATAACTAACCTATCTAACCCAAAGGCTAGATGTACAAAGGTCACCTTTTTGCCATCTAGTCACATAGACCTCATTTGACATACAAGTCAGGACGACCCACCCAATGTATGTGCTCACACATGGCTTCTCCTCAAAATTGGGGCCTTACAACTGAAAGCACCATGGATCATTGATGGTACCTTACGAGGGTGGGACATTGAGCATATCTAACATTTTGGACCTGGACACTCTATACCACTCAAGTAAACTCCTTGCATGTGTTTTTATCCACCCAAAATTATCATTAAACTATTAGAACTCAATAATGGATATTTAGGCTATTCTAGAGAGCAGTTATAAACCTAGAAAATCTAACCATCATCATAAGTATATATTCTATAGACATATATCTAGAACATATATATGGATATCTTTTTCTTATATCTAAAACATTTATATGGATATTTTTTTAATTTTATTAAATGTGTAACCATGATAGTTGATACAATATTTTCATTTTCTTTGGCATATTACAAAATCATCACAATCCCTTCCCTTCTTATCAATAAGGGACTATGGTTTGTGGTACAATATTTTTGAAATCATGATGGATTGCATCAATGATAATCAACATCAAGAGCAGAGTCTTGTACTCTAGCATTGACGAGAGTTTTACTACAAAGGAATGTTTAGTGAGACAAACATTATCTGCCCTTCTATTACAATTGACTTTGCTTGAAGATGAGCAAGGAATCCAGTATCCCAAAAGAAATTTGAAGCGATGAGAATCATTATAGTTTCTATGGCTCAAGTATTCAAGCCAACTCTAAATATTGCAATCTCTACCTTCTTGCCATGTTGGTTATTCCATTTCTTTCAATGTTGAGAGAAAGACTAGAGCCCCAAGAGAGACACCAAGAAAATGGGGAATCTATTGCAAGTAAATCTATCTTGTATCATCAACAAGCATGTTCTTCATATTTTAATCAATCACAACAAGAAAAAAACAACACCAATCTTCTCAAATCTTTACATAGATTCATATAGCAATTCTCCCACGGATTTATCACAACAAAACTTCAACACATTCTTCATATTCTTCATCAAAAGAACAAGGGAACACAAAGGAATGCTCCACTTTGAATGGAAATCATCACATATTATTCATCTTCAAGAGTTTCATAGTCTTCATAGTCTCTCTCATAATCTCTTACTCATAAATACATTGTTTTTTCATAAATTTGACTATCTCTCACTCTCTATCTCTCTCATACATGCTCTCCCTAAATATTACATTGGTATAATCAAGAATAATCATCCATAACCCCTCTTTGGTTGTGGATACCCCTCCCAAGAGGTATGTCTGACATGAAAGGTCGCTAGAGCCACTATAGTGTCCCTTCGTAGCTCAATAATATCGCTAACACTTCAATCTTTACTTGAGTCTTTAGCAACTACTTCTTCCACTTCTTTGAGCTATTTTGAACTTGTATTTATCTCTTCCCAAAGTTATAAAACTTCCCCATGCTACACATCCATCAAACAAAACACTTACAGAGGCATACAAAATAAAACAAGAACAAAGACAGAGGCTGTGTAGACGGTCAGTAGAGGATCTACAGTACCATACAACAAAAGGTCATCAAAAAGCATTTAGCTCAACTAAAACCCTTCAAAACCATCAATCAATAAGATTCCAAACACTCTCAAACTCCATCAATCATCATTCCAACCTCTCATATAGAAGGAAAACAAAACAAAACAAAAGCTTAAGAGAACCAATCAAAATCAATCAAACACTATCAAGATATCAACAGAACATCATATCTCCATTGAAAAATGTCATGAGCTTCTCAAACCTATTCAACCTTATCCAAAACACTCTCAAACACTTCCAAAACAACTAATCAACATATAAAATCAATCAAAAATCAGTCCATAAAAACAACAAAAGTCAACCAAAAAATCAAGTCATTTCAACCCTCAACAAAGATATCATGAAATTCAGCACTAATTCCAAGCAAATAGACAACATCAGGCATAGAAAGCATGAGCCAGCTTCTTTGAGTTGAGGAAAAGGTGATCAATTTTAAAACTTGTAGGATTTTGTAAATATCAAATAGATATGGAACTCATCTTGTAGATGCATTATTTCAACTAGCATATTACAATAGCTCCAAGATTTAACATCACAATAATGTTCTAGTTATGACAGCAAGAATATAAAACTTTACAGGGATATGAGAACTATGATTGAAGAAAGTATTGGAATTTCACAAGTAAGAGAGGATTACACTAACTAGTTATTATCAAAAGTGATTACACTAACTAGTTGTTGGTTGCTATTGAACGATATCGAAGGAGATTGTTAAGGCCACAGATATGCATGATTGTAAATATGTTGAATGGAAGGAAGCCTCAAATATCAATATTTTGTCACCATCTTCAAAAATTTCCTACACTTCAATATTCATAGGACCTAACTCGATTTTGATTTTGGAATGTACAAACCATCCAACCCCTTCTAATAATATTGATCTACCTGAATCAATATTTGAATAAGAAGTATACTCTAAATCCAATGGACAAATTGATGAACTCAATCGGGCTTGTTCTTTTGTGAAAATGAGTAGACCCAAAGCCAAACCACTTTGAGGGGTAGTAGGAGTGAAGTGCAAGCAATAGGAGTGGAGTGCAAGATAAATCTTGGCTAGTACCTCAAATAGCAGGCCTGCAAAGGTATACTTTGCAGGGGGAGCTACAACTTTTTAAAAAAGGGAAGAACTTAGTTTGAGAGGGCCATCCTTGTCACATGGATTATCAAGAGGGTGAAATTTACTTGCTACTACTCAACAAGATTGGCATACTGACACATCATTAACACTAGTCTTGTAATTTTGAAACAAAAGTGGCTACAAGCCACTTTATTGGCACAAGTCCTATTTCACTAATTTTAAAATTACACATGTATAGGATTGTAAATTTTGATGGGAATTTACCAATATTTTAAGATAGCATGATAAAATATTTGGAACAAGTTTCTAGTTAAAAATTATTTTCTCAAGAAATTGGGTTTTCAAAAGTGCATGAAAATTGGTCAAAACAACACTCAACAATGCTATTTAGAGCTCTTTAAAACATTAACAATTTTTATCTAATTGCAAAACTCTTGATAGGAATATATAATAAATATCAAAGTATTTTGCATGAAAAGTTTAGGTTGATAGAAAATTTTTTGAGATAGTTTTGAGTAGAAACGGTAAAACTTTTTGGTTTTCTATGAAAATGGTCTCAAAGATCAACATAAAAGTATACATGTTCTAGCTTGTTTTGACCCTTTCTTTCTTTTTCAACTATTCTCTTGTGTTGATCACATTTTTCTAAAATTATTTCTTCTTCATCTTTCTCATTGATGAGAAATAGAATTTTTGGTAGAGGGTCCAAATTGCCATAAAAGTGGTTGTTTTTAGCAAGACTAGTGTTAATGGACAATTGCCTTCAACTACAAGAGAGATTGTTATGCTGGGAAATGGAAATTGTGATTCAGACAAATAGACAGAGAGCATTCTAAATCTAAAGCTAAGAAAGTGCTTCAAGTTGGAAGGAATGGGGACATCAGCCATTATTTCCTAAATGGTACTTGGCCTCTTTGATTTAGGTTAGTTGGGAGGGTCAACCTTTAGCTTTTGATGCATCGACGATTGGCTTTTATACATGTCCATTGATACAGTTGTAGTGCTTCATTCAATAATGGAGGAGAAGACTTGAAGTTATTTGGGATAGTGTATTTTATAAGGATTTTCTTATAGTGTTTTGATCTTGCTTTGTTCAAAAGTTTTGAAAGTGCCAAAGATGGATCATATAGACTTTAGTAGATCACAAGCTAGAACTCCATTTCAATCATCATATTTTCAACCGCTTGGTTCTCAGCAAGATTATCATAGGTATTATGAACAAATGCACTATAATCATGGGTACAAAGAGCATTGCTATGAGTAGCAACATGCATATGATGGTCGTGCTTACTCTCATAAACAACATAGACTTGATTCTTTTGATCAGCATTATGGTGCTGATTCTAATTGCTTCAATGGTTAGCCATGTAGACATGTTTGTTCTTCTTCTATTATCTAACTGAAAGAGACTTGCACACATAGGTATGACTAACCAAGACTAACTGTGGTTAAGTCACTAACTACACCGACTTATTGAATGTCACACACATGTACAACTGTATCTAGCTAATCTCGGTCACACAGATAAAGATAGACTGATTGAAGAGTAATTGGAGCTTGATATTCTAACACTCCCCCTCAAGCTCAAACCATCTGATAAACTCCAAGTAGCTGTCTGAAGTACATGAACTTTTCTTTACCAAGGGACTTGGTAAATATATCCGCTACCTGGTCTTCAGTCTTCACATGAATCAAGTCAATCTGCCCTATAAGAACCATTTCTCTGATGAAATGGTAGTGAACCTCAATATGTTTGCACCTAGCATGGTAGATAGGATTGCTAGCCAACATAACACTACTAAGGTTATCACAATGCAATCTCACTTTGCTTTCCAGTTGTATTCCCAAGTCTTTCAGCAGTTTCATCAACCAAACTGCTTCATAAGCCAGTAAGGCAGCTCCTCTGTACTCAACTTCTGTACTAGACAATGCAATAGTAGGCTGTTTCTTACTCTACCAACTAATCATACTGTTGCCCAATCCAAATGCATAACCATTGGTTGACCTCCTATCATAGGCACAACCATCCCAATCAGCATCAGTAAACCCTGTTAAGTCAAGGGATTTTCCATATGCATGAAATAGCCCATAATCTATAGTACCCATTATATATCTCATGATCCTCCTGACTGCATCTAAATGTGGTTTGCAAGGCTTCTACATGAAGTGACTAATTAGCCCCACTTGCATAACATAAGTCAGGACGGGTAATAGTCAAGTATATGAAGCTACCCACCATCTGTCGATACATGGTCACATTCTCTATGTCATTCCCAACATCAATCTGCACCTTGACATTCTAATCAAGAGGTGTCTCCATAGGCTTGCATTCAGCCATACCATACTTCTATAAGATGTCATGAGCATACTGCTTCTGGAGCATCCTTATATCTTGAGGCATAGAGACTACCTCAATCCCAAGAAAATACTTTAGTTCACCAAGGTCTTTAACTCTGAATTCAGTCTATAAACATGATTTAATTTCAGCAACGCCCTCTTCATCATCTCCAGTGATGATAAGATCATCTACATAAACCACTAGAAACACAAATCCATGATCTGTCTTCTTTGTGAACAAACTGTGATCTGCATCACCCAATCTAAATCCATGTTGCTATAAATAACTGCTGATCTGAGAATTCCATGCTCTAGGTGCCTATTTCAGTCCATATAAAGCCTTTTTCAGCTTACATACATGTATAGGAAAGTCTGGGTGAACATAGCCTTCAAGCTGCTCTAGGTGCCTATTTCAGTCCATATAAAGCCTTTTTCAGCTTACATACAAGTATAGGAAAGCTCAGGTGAACATAGCCTTCAAGCTGCTCGATATATACTTCCTCAACCAAATCACCATTCAAGAAAGCATTCTTGACGTCCATTTGCCATAATTTCTAGCCTTTGCATACTGCCAAAGCAATGACAGTTCTGACTGTTGCCATTTTAGCCACCGAACTGAAAGTCTCCTCATGGTTAAGGCCATATTGTTGTGCATATCCTTTTGCAACCAGCCTGGCCTTATAGCATTCTAATGAACCATCTGACTTGCACTTAACCTTGTACACCCATTTGTAGCCAATGGGGACTTTGCCTTCAGGCAACTCAACCAATTCCCATGTCTCACTTTCAGCCAGGGCTGCATACTCCTCATCCATGGCAGCACACCAATTATCATCTGTAACTACATCATCAAACTGGGTAGGTTCTTTGTAACCTAACACACTAGCCATATATCCATAATGGCGGGCTGAATAACCAATGTATGTAAACCTGTCAACTGGTTTTTTGACTATTTCAGATCTCCGTAACTGTGGTTCACTCTAAGCTTGCCTCTCATGAGGCGGTACATAACGACTTTGCCTTTCTCCAAGCATCATAACAGATGGAATGCCCAACTCACTATCCAAACTATCACTGTTGGATGACTCATAACATTTTGTAAGTGGACCTGTCACATCCTCAAGCATCTTTTCTTTTCCCTTATCCAATCTCCCCCTCACTAACAAATCTGTGTCAGTGGATGTAGGAGTATGACTCCGCAAGCATCCTGATCAAGGACTTATTGTAGGTGACCCATCACTTATAGGACCACTCATAGATGTACTCACTGTAAGTGTATTTTTAGCATTACTAGTGCTGACTGATCCATCAATAGCCACTGCAACCAGATTACCATACCACGATGCTAGCTCATCAAAAACAACATCTTTGCTAATCAATGTCTCATGTGTAGATGATACATAACACTTGTAAGCTTTCCGGTCTTGTGCATAACCAAGGAACACACTCTTGACAATTTTAGGATCCAATTTTTTCCTCTTTTCATCAGGAACATGCACATATGCAATGCTGCCAAATACCTTCAAGTGTGAAATGTCAGGTTTATGACCATACAACCTCTCATATGGAGTTACATCATGAATCCTTACTGTAGGAGTTCTATTCAGCACATAGATAGCAGTCACTACTACTTCAGTCCAATAACCATTTAACACCATATTGGGGAATATGGGAGTTTTCCATAAGTTTGGGACATGTGGTCAAATCTTTGGATTTATCATAATTTGAACACTATAACTCCAAATCGAGCTCTCTATATCTCAATAGATTCCATTTTTCAAGCGCTTTCCAATGATAGGTCACATCATATGGTTTTGAGAAACTTATGGGCATATTATTTGGGTGCCACCTTTTTAGTATTCAAAAAATGGGAATTGGGAGATTCCCAAACTCACTAATATTGTGTTATTTCACAAATTCTTCTCATTCAGCATAGCTCTTGGCGATTCCATCAGTACCCTATTTTTCCTTTCTACTACACCATTTTGCTGCGGTGTATAGCTGTAAGTTAACTGTCTTCTAATCCCATGTTTAGCAAGGTACTTGTCAAAGTAATTAGAGACATATTCTCCACCTCCATCTGATCTAAGACATGAAATTTTACAGCTCAACTCATTTTTAGAATGCTTCTTGAATTCCTTGAATGCATCAAACATACCATCCTTATGTTTCAGTATGTAAAGCCAAGTATACCTGCTGTCTGAAATCATCAATGAAGGATACATAGTAACGTGCACCACCAAACAAAGCATTATGAGACGGACCCCATACATTTGAATGTACCAACTGCAAGGGTCGTGAGATATTCTGTACATGTCTCATAAATGGAAACCGTACTTGCTTTCCAAACTGACATGCGTCACATACATGTCCAAAGTCATGATACTTGAACTTAGGCAGTCCAAGCACAATCTCCTTCAGCTGCATAGATTTCAGCTTTTCTACATTCACATGGACAATCCGCTTATGCCACATCTCAACATCCCGTATAGCACCACCATCATGTGCAAACATGGTTGCTTTCAATTTTAGAATTGACGCATCAAGACTAAACATTTTGCCATCTCTTCGGCCTCTAACAATCAATTTACAGTCATTACCATATTCTTCAACAAAGCATCCATCTCTATTAAATCTCACCTACACATTCTGTTTTGCCATCTGTCCAACTGACAAAATATTCTTGGTTATTGTAGGTACATGCAGTACATCATGCAGGCTCTTTTTCTTGCCATCAGGCATCAACAATGGAACAATTCCTATGTGTTGAATGTCATGTTGGGTGTCATCCCCAGTACACATATAACCATGTGAACCTCCAACCATCTCATCATACCATTCTCCATGGGGTGTCATATGATTTGAAGCCCTTGAATCAATGTACCATCTCTTGTCTCTATTCTTCTTAGATGCATTCTTAGACACATGCTGCATGGCAAACAATCTATAAACCTGCTCATCATGAGCACCGCTAGAGGATGCATAGTGCCCATATTGTTTGCCCTTTGCCTTCATATCTTCCTACTTCTTGTAGCAATCCTTTACAATGTGTCTATAGATGCCACAGTAATGACAGAAGTCCTTATCTCTGCTTGACTGATCATTTGACTACTGTGAACCAAATCCACCACCTCTACCATGGGGTGATCTCCTCCTGCCTCTAAAGCCACTAGATCCACACTGGCCCTGTGTATTTGTGCAATGCCAGGCATTCTGCTAATGATGTCCATAAGCATTTCGAGTGTCTCCTCGACCTCGAAAAGAGCCACGGCCTTTGCCACCTCTACCACGATGGCTAGAGTAAAGAACAATGTCTCTACTTTGAGACGTACTAAAACCTATATTCAGCCCAAGCTTAACTTCCTCATGCAGCAGCAAAGCAATCAACTCATCCCAATTAGGGGACTCAATTCTCATAGAAATAGACGTATCAAATGCTTTATACTCTTTTCCAATTCCATTCAATGTCACTGCAATCATATCATCATCAGACATTGAAGATCCAATGGTGGCAAGCTGATCCGCTATGTTCTTGATCTTTGTAGTGTAGGCCTAAATGCTTCTGTCATTCCTAGACATGTTATTGAACTATTGCTTTCGCTGAATCTTCCTTGCATGTGTTACATTTCCATAATTCTTCATGAGTATGTCCCATGCATCCTTTGGAGAACTACATCCAGTAATCTGTATAACCATAGCATCTGATATACATAAGGAAAACCAATGTGACACCTTGCATACTCTCTCAATCCACAGCTTATGAGCCCTTTTCTGATCATTTTTCGGATTTCTTTCATGTATTTCAGGTTCAGTCTCATCACCTATACATAAGTCCCAATAACCTCTTCCAACCAAAAAATTCTTCATACAAAACTTCCATGAAGCATAATTTTTGTTGTCCAGCTTTTCCCCCACAATTTGAGTGATATTGTCAGTGCCTTGAGCATTTGCCATAGTTGCAGCTTAGGTATTCAGTGATGTATACAACCTGTAAGTATCTAACTCATTTTCCTACAGTTCAAGACTAGTTTCTTGCTATTCAGGACAGTTTCTTGCAATTCAAGACAGTTTTCCTAACAACCTACTTGCTGTAAACTATATTCCAATAATGAAAAAACACGATCAACTAAGCATAAACCAAGCTCAAATCAGCTCAAAACATTTTATGGTAGTGGCAAAACATCCCAGCAAAAAACTATATCCATACAAGTATCAATGTTTGTACTGTATGCAAGTAGCAGTACCAAATACAGCCAGCTCATTACTATAGCCAACAGTATTTTCTCTATTAAAACAAGAGTATTCAGACCTCAAAAAAGCCCCAAAACATCTCATTCAGTTGCCACTCTATGCAGGAGTTGATACATGTCCAACCGGTCAAAATACATTGCATGTATGTCAATTGAAGATGATAGGTATCCTTCCTATAGACAATAACCAGTCAATACCTTGGTATAACTAGCAACAAATCAGTCCAAACTTTGGACTTTCAGCACTCACAATATCTCAAAAAGTATCTACCACTCAAGTGGTATGATCCAAGCATTTTTCACTAGTAAATAAGCATCACATATACTTCAACCCTATAGGTATATTCTTTCCAAATTCAAGATAGCAACCAGTTCACTGTTTCGAGCCTACAAATAAGCTCAAAAACTAAGCATTTAACACTTCAATATCATGCTCAAATGCATGACAATAAGTGTATATACATTGTTAGGAAAGCCACCAGTGCCCTGGAATCACCTACTGTTTACTACAATAAAAAACTTTCTTCTACAAAGTTGTAGACCACATCGAAATGGTCAGGTATAGCGGGCCGTTTCTCCAAAAAAAATAATTGTAGCAAGATATAGCTTCTGTAAAAAAAAGGGGTTACATGCACAGTCTCCTTTGATGACATTTTCTTCAGATCTGATGGCTTGATGTCAAATGGCCACTACCAAGCCTTCAGGCCTCAGGCGTTCAAGCTGCTCTGATACCATGTTGGAAGAGAGGGAGAGAGACAGAGTGAAGCGGAAGATGAGCCTCAGCTCATTGTTGTTCTTCTTTCATTATTCTTCCATCATACTAACTGAAAGAGACTTACACACATAGGTATGACTAACCAAGACTAACTGTGGTTAAGTCACTAACTACACTGACTTATTGAATGTCACACACGTGTACAGCTGTATCCATCTAATGTTGGTCACACACATAAAGATAGACTGACTCAAGAGTAATGGGAGCTTGATATTCTAACAAAAAAGATGGCATTTTCCTTACTTGATAAAAAAATGGAGCACCCTTTCTATGCCTCTATTGTCCTTCTCGATGATAAGGTTTTCATAGAAATCCTCTCTTCCCTTTGAAGAAAATCACTCAAAACTTTCAAAAAGTTCTCTTCATCTATATTCACAAGGCATTGAAAAAGTAATTTCAAGCTTGCCTCTAGTGGATAGTCATTGGTCTTATAATTCAAGGAAATCTCTCTTTCTTGGCAAATGCTCCCTAAGGGTTTTTAGACATGCAACCACTTGCCACAAGTTTAATAATCTAGGCTCACTTTCAAGCACATAATCTCAACCTCTCATTTTCTTTGAGTTCTCTCTCTCTCTCTCTCTTTCTCTCTCTCTTAAGAGTGTTAGTTCTACAAATTTCTTAATTAGGGCAAGCACTAGTGATAATACAATCCAATGGGCCTACCCTAATACAACTACCCAACCGCATAACATGATATCATTTGCTAGAGTTAGATCCCAAAGTTGAATAGGCATCACTTATAGCAAGCATCGAAGATAAATCAATAACGTAGCCAAACTCAAGCCACAAAATTTCATAAGCTTCTCAATAGCAAGCAGGTATCCAAGAAACAATTTCTCAAGATCCTTTAAGGTATAAAGCACCATTGTACAATAACCATGTATCATGGGCATTAAGATTGTTGCATATGGTATATCACATTTTCTTAGTTAAAGTATATGATACCCCATGAACTTAACATTGCCAAGATCTATAAGAATCCAAGGAAACATGATGATATTACAATAGACATGTGACGCACCCGCCTTGATTTCTTGACGGATAACATTTTAGTAGTTGCCAAGAGTTTACCTTCCAGTCTCGTCGAAATCCGTACTCTAACCAGAATGATCGAACCGGTTGGTTAACCCTAGGTCTATCCTGCAGCAGAATTGTCCTGCCATTACCCATGGAGGATTGACTTCAAGGTTCCTAATTGATCTAAGGGCCACCTATCAACAACTAGCTCACATCCGGAGGTGTCCTTTGAGAGGCTTCTTATCTGGAAGGAGCGATTGACATTACCCTTGGTTCATGGAGTACAATACTTTTTTCCAGTAGCAAACTAAGGATTTATGAAATCCCTCGCAATGCTCTGGCACAGTCGACGTACCTTTCCCCTAAAATAATTTACAGTTTGGGTTCTGAGACCAAACCTTAGGTAAGTCAGCATATTGGCCCTTCCTAGAGTTTCTTCCTAGCATTTGTTTTTGGGAAAACCTCTCGGCTAATTGAGACCACCCTGCCATAGGATTGGATTCATCGAGAATCCATCCACCCGCTTCCCTCTATGGAAGTTCTTACTTATCTAATTACCTAGTACATTACGTGAAACATATAAAAACATCTTCATTAATTAAAATCCTTTTATGCATAGTTGTTCGTTTACGTAATTTACTCATGGACATACAATCAGAATTTAAAAAAATCATTGGTTATATTCCATAATGTGTGTTCTTCTGCCCATACATGAGAAAAGAAAAAAATTTACAATTTCGCGTGCTACCTCATCCGGCGCATCTGCATGTCACCAAGATCAAATCCACCTATATCTAGCGTTTATAGGTGTCCCAAAGGCCATACAGGGGACCAAGTAGTTCCTAGGTGCAAAAAAGGATTTACTAGAGCTAGAGCCCCCCTGGCACCCTATCCACCTCCTACTTAATATGATCCTTGCTGGGAGACCTCATGCCATTGAAGTTGGCTATGCTTTCGCAGCGGTAAAAAAAAATCCCCTCTTGGTATGGGGATTCAGCGCGTATCCTTGGGGGAGGTATAGGGCTCCTATTTTTTTTTTTTGTTCCAACACTTAATTCAATCAGGATCTAATCTAGAAGATCACAAACAAGATTGATGTCTGCAAGCAGTTATGACTTCAATCAATCATGCAACTTTCAAGTGATTCTTAATTCTAGTAGCAATCGACACTTGAGTTTTACATAATGAAATCTTCCCCTTGGAATTTAACTAGGGGTATCTAGATTTTGGGGTCTCTAACTTCCCAGTTCTTGTAACTGTTGGGGTAAAGGTGCCTCCGCCGTGCCGCCCCATGTATTACTACATTGACAGTACCCGCCACCACTGCACACTACAGGTGGCGGGCGCCTGTCACGTCACTTTATTCTTTACATTCATTTTAGTGACTAGTAAATAAAGGAAGGCCCGGTCACACGTTGTGACTGTTGGAGTTCCCGTTTCTTGTCTCTCTCTTTCTTGCTCTTGCTCTCCTACCATAGCTCGCATGCAAGCTTCGATCCTTCTCACCTTTGAACTGGTATCAGAGCTTGGCTTCCTCTTGCTTGAGCTCGACTCAGTGCTTCTTTACCTTCGCATCGACTCCCTTCATGCATTGGGTCTCCATCTCGGCAGCCATAGCCGATCTCTCGAGCTTCCGACACTCCTCGGCTTCCCAAGCTCCCTCCCGGCATTGTTGGGCTTCTTCAGGGCCTTGCCCTAGAGGTATTGCATCAGATTTTGAAGGGTTTTACTTCAATTCTCAGTTTTAAAAAGGTGGAAGAAGAGGGGCAGCCATCATTTGAAGCTTCAAAGCTCCATATCTTCCTTGCCCTTTGCTTTGGGCATTCATGGCTTTGTTGTATGCCCTCTTTGGGGCCTCTTTGAGCCTCCCATCCACACCAACATTGCCACATGGAGCAGCCACTTCCCAGGACAGCCTGCACCGAATTTGCGCCAGATTTTTGCCTGCCTACTCATCAAGTTTTCAGCCTATATGTCTTGGCTCCTAAACGAGCACTTAAACAATGGTTTCTAGAAGGCATCTGAGCTACTTTGAAAGCCTCTTTAGGCCTTGTGCTTGGCATTGAAGCTTTGGGGATGACATTCTCTAATTTGGGACTATCATTTACTATTATACAGTGCTGGAAATAGGGCAGCCACACTTGGCATTGGCATTTGATGCTTATACTCTACTCCGGTTACCTTGTTTGATACCCGTATGCGGCCTACATAATGCCTAGTGCCTTGGGAATGTATGTACATGATTATGCCATGATTTTGGCCTGAAATATTGGCTGAAATTTTTCAATTTTGATAGTCAAACTTGGCTGTAATAACAGTGGGCTGAAGGTACTTTGGATGCTTTGTCACTTACCTATTGGTATCGGATGTATGCTTTGGGATTTGCCATCATGTATCTGACATTTGGGGACGACTTTGAGCTCATGTTTGAATCTATGGAATGTATTTGAGCTATGCATAAGCTCCATCTTGGTTGGTATTCACTGGCATTTGGACCGACTTGGCATGCTCTTGAACCGCTTATGCCTCATGTCTATGCTTGACAGTTAGGCTTCATACATTACATGCTTTGGTTCGTGATATATGCCGCTTGGTTCGTCTATGCTTTACCGACATTGGGAGCTTTGCCTTGGATGTATTTGAGCATTTTCGACTCAGTTTGATCATTTACTTGGTTGCTATCGGATGTCATTGAGTTGACAGAGATCTTATTTTGGGATTATGTATTGCTCGTTGGTTGTTCCATTAGTTGCTTCATGTATGCCATGCTCTTGGGATGTGTATGACGCATTGACTTGGTCACTTGTCACTGGTACTTTGTCTTGGGTTGCTTGAGCCCTTGAGCTTGTTTGTATGCCTTTTGTGCCAATGGGAGCATCTTGCATGCTTACTTGACCTTGAGCAAGGATTACATGCTATTGGAGCAGTTACATGTATTGGAGTAGTCTATGTCATTGAGCAGTTATTATAGATGTATTGAGACTTTGGGATTATACTCCGACAATTGGATGTTGCATTGAGTATATCTCTTGGTTCATAGGATGCGTATGAGCCGAGTCTCAGTTTTGGATCCGCTTTTCTTTGAGCAGATACCTATTTGTGTCAGGTTTTGGCAGTTGCAGGTACATTTTGCCTAGATTGTTTGGGGGTGTGCCTCTTACTAGCAGATGCTATTTGACATCTCTCGGTGTTATGCTCATGTATTTTCACTGTCATTTAGCTTTGCTTTGTCCTCTTTATGCCGGCTTTGGACCTAGCATTGTTTAGTTGACATTAGATCTAATTTTGGGACAGTTTGCTCTCATTATTGCAGTTCTGAAATTTATTATAGCAAGCATTTATTGGTGGACTGAGCAGTATTTTTTATGCTGAAATATCCTGATTTGGTGTACCGCACCTAGTACTAAGTGGGCAACATCTTTTGGCACACTTTTCTCGCCATTTGGAGCTCATTTCAATGGATTTTGGGCATTTTCTGCAGTAGAACAACCAGCAGTTTTACATTGTCTGTCTAGCCTGCATTATGGCGTCCTCTTCGACTGATAATGCCATATTTAACATCACAAAGTTGGATGGTACCAACTACTCTTATTGGAAGAGTCAAATTTGGTAGGTCTTGGTGCAGAAATCTCAGATTAAGCCACTTTGGTTGAGCGGGGAGCAGCATGAAACTATGGACAATGATGACTGGCTTGAACTTAATGAGCTATGCAAGTCCACGATTGTATTGTCTCTCACTGAACATGTACATTATAATGTATTTGAGGAAGCGTAGAGTGCATGGGATCTATGGAATAAGATCAAGAATCTTTATGATAAGAAAAGTCCGGCGAGTCAGATGCACTAGTTGAAGTAGCTTATGGATCTGCGCATGAAGGATAATGCGACTATGTCTGCTCACTTGAGCCAGTTCCATGCTATACTGAAGAACCTGACTTCGTAGGATATCACCTTTGGAGAGGAAGTAACTCCTCTTTTCTTGCTTGGGACTCTGAATGAGTCATGGGATGTATTCCGCACTGCCCTATGTGCCTCTAGTGCTACTCTGAAACTGAATGATATTGAGAGTGCTCTTCTGCAGGAAGAGGTTAATCGCGAAAACTTGGATGCCTCTCGTGTTTCACATGCTTTGACAGTTAGAGGTAGGAATGACAGGAATGATCGTGGTCATGGCCATGGCCGTGACTCGCAGAAGGGTCGGTCTAAATCTCGTGGAAAGTCGCGTGGGCGCAATGCTAATGTCACTTGTCATCATTGTGGGAAAAAGGGCCATATCAAACCACAATGTCATGAGTTGCGCAATGAGAAGCGCAAGGATAAGGGGAAAGAGAAAGTGCAGGAGAAGTCCTTTGATCGCAGCATAGTACCTGCGAAGTCCAGCGTTAAGATTGAGAAAATTAATGTCACGCAGACCGGGGATTCCGATGGTCGTGATGAGTTCATACTTGTAGCTAGTTCTTCTGATGCCTCACACTTGACTAAGACACCTAGTATGTATGCACAGTGCTGGTTATTGGATTCAGGTGTGTCCTTCCATGTGACGCCTTACCGTGAGTGGTTTCACTCTTACCGTAATGTATCTGGATCAGTCAGACTTGGAGATGACAGGTCTCTTGATATTGTGGGCTGTGGAGATATTCAATTGCAGTTTTCCACTGGTAGTTCCTTTTTGCTCAGGGATGTACGTCATGTACCTGCGCTTGCGCGCAGTCTTATGTCTGCAAGACAGTTG
Source organism: Lygodium microphyllum (assembly GCF_053477565.2). Classification (NCBI taxonomy): domain Eukaryota; kingdom Viridiplantae; phylum Streptophyta; class Polypodiopsida; order Schizaeales; family Lygodiaceae; genus Lygodium; species Lygodium microphyllum. The sequence continues at coordinate 97,453,858 of NC_141154.1, read as the reverse complement.
GATAATGCAGGGTTTCATGTCTGTTTTGGGGATTCTGCTTGGAAGATTACCAGAGGCAGACTTGTGCTTGCTAGAGGTGCCAAGGCTGGCAGCCTCTATCCTCTTGTTGTATCTGGGTCTTTTGTAGACCATGTTTTGGCAGTGGGTTCTATCCCACATGTATCACTTTGACATGCCCGTTTGGGGCATATGTCTTTGAAGGGAATGAAAATGTTATCTGGTTTGCAGTATCTTCCGCCTTTGGACTATGCACGTTTTGACTTGTGTGATCATTGTCTTTATGGTAAGCAGAATAGGTCTACGCATAAGAAATCGGGTAGGCCATGCATGAGTGAGCCCTTGGCTTTGGTGCATTCAGATGTTTGTGGGCCCATGCCCTGTATGTCTATGGGTGGCACGAAGTACTTTGTTACCTTCATTGATGATTTTTCTAGGAAAGTGTGGGCTTATCCCATAAAGCAAAAGTCCGATATCTTGGCAGTCTTTCAGCGTTGGCTTGCTCTTGTTGAGAACCAGACTGGGTATAAGCTAAAATGCCTTAGGAATGACAATGGGGGAGAATATGTCTCATGTGCTTTTGAGCAGTTTTGTGATGACAGGGGTATTAAGCATCAGTTGACTGCCCTTTACACCCCCGCCCAGAATGGTTTGGCTGAGTGCATGAATAGGACTATTCAGGAGTGTGTCCGCTCTATGCTTAGCCATGCAGACCTACCACAGAGCTTTTGGGCTGAGGCAGTTAGTACGGCAGTGCATGTCATAAACCGATCGCCTTCTAGTGGATTGGATTTCCAGGTTACAGAGGAAGTTTGGGCTGGTAAGCCATCCTCTTATGCGCATCTCCGTGTCTTTGGATGTGAGGACAAGAGGAGTAAGTTGGATCCAAAGAGCATTAAATGCATCTTTCTTGGTTATGGTGATTCAGGAGAGATGGGCTATCGCCTATGGGATCCGCAGGCGCGAAAAATAGTACGCAGCCATGATGTAGTCTTCCATGAAGACAAGATGCACATTCAGCCTGAGAAGGTGGTTGAGATCCGCAGAGTGATCTTTCAGGAGGAACCTAGAGCTCCTGCACAGCCAGTTAGACAGCCTACAGCGGAAGCAGATGCTCATGGTCAAGGTGTTGGACAGGCAGCAGAGCCTGCAGTGAGACGGTCTGCTAGAGACAGATGTCCACCTGATAGATTTCAGCCCTCTATGCATTATGTTTTGGTTACAGATGAAGGAGAGCCTTTCACTTATGATGAGGCTATGCGCAGGGGTGACAGTCACTCCTGGGAGAGGGCTATGTAGTCTAAGATTGACTCCTTGCATAAAAATGAGACTTGGGATTTGGTTGCCTTGCCTAAGGGCAAGAAGGCTTTGCCATGCAAGTGGGTGTACAAGCTGAAAAGTACCCCTGGATAACCCAAGCCAGCATAGAAGGCTAGATTGGTAGCAAAGGGTTTTAAGCAGGAGCATGGTGTAGACTTTGATGAGGTCTTTTCTCCTATGGTTAAGATGACCACCCTGCGCTTGGTCTTGGCTTTGGTTGCTCAACTTGACTTAGATCTATATCAGATGGATGTCAAGACAGATTTCTTACATGGGGACTTGCATGATGAGATCTATATGGAGCAGCCTAAGGGCTTTGCAGAACCTAGCAGGGAGCACCTAGTGTGCAAGTTAAAGAAAAGTCTTTATGTCTTGAAGTAGGCACCTAGGGAATGGTATCCTAAGTTTGATGCCTTTATGCAGTCACAGGGCTACAGCAGGAGTGCTATGGATCCGTGTCTTTACACGAAGAAAGCCCGTGATGGTTCATTGCTTATTTTGGTACTTTATGTGGATGATATGTTGATAGCAGGGAAAGCTCATGATGAGCTAGATGCTCTTAAATCTCAGCTGAAGAAGAGCTTTGAGATGAAGGATTTGGGACATGCCCCTCACATACTTGGTATGCGCATTAGATGCGACAGGCATCAGGGACTCCTCTACTTGTCACAGAGGGAGTATATTCATAAAGTCCTTGAGCGCTTCTGCGTGCAGGACGTAAAGCCTATTGGCTGTCCATTGCCTTCTTATGTGAAGGTATCACAGGCTGATTATCCACAGACAGATGAGCAGAGGGCCGAGATGGCCCAGATCCCTTATGCTTCAGCCGTGGGCAGTTTGATGTATGCCATGATAGCCACTCGTCCAGATATTACCTTTGCAGTTGGTGTTGTGGCACGCTATATGGCTACACCTGGCAGGAAACATTGGGATGCCGTGAAGGGTATCATGAGGTACCTGAAGGGCACAACAGATATGTGTATTTGCTATGGCAACCAGGATACAGGGGTCATGGGGTACACTGACTCCGATTACGCAGGACATGCAGATAGTAGGAAGTCCACTTCTGGCAATGTATTCACCTATGCTGGAGGTGCTGTCTCTTGGATGTCCCGGGTTCAGAAGTGTACGGCTTTGTCTACCACTGAGGCCGAGTATGTTGCAGCCACTGAGGCTTGCAAGGAGGCCATATGGCTAGGCCGTCTAGTTGTTGACCTTGGGATTGATGCTATACCTACACTGCATTCGGATTCTATGAGTGCCATTCAGTTGGCTAAGAATCCGGTCTTCCATGCGAAGACGAAACACATTGAAGTGAGGTATCACTTCATACGTGGTGTTGTGGAGGACAAGTCTGCTGACCTTGTCAAGATCTCCACTGACAATAATCCTGTAGATCTGCTCACGAAAAGCCTCACTACTAAGCGCTTTGCCTTCCTCAGGAGATTGATGGGCATTGGATGAGATGTTGCCTTTCCTCATCCCTTGTACCTATGTATAATTGTATTGTCTTTTTCTTTTCTTTTCTCTCTCACCGGGGCAGATTCGCCTTTAAGTGGGAGGTTGTTGGGGTAAAGGCGCCTCCACCGTGCCGCCCCGTGTATTACTACACTGACAATACCCGCCACTGCACACTGCAGGTGGCGGGCGCCCGTCACGTCACTTTATTCTTTACATTCATTTTAGTGACTAGTAAATAAAGGAAGGCCCGGTCACACATTGTGACTGTTGAAGTTCCCATTCCTTGTCTCTCTCTTTCTTGCTCTTGCTCTCCCGCCATAGCTCGCGTGCAAGCTTCGATCCTTCTCACCTTTCAGTAACCAAGTTTCTTGGTCTTAAGTCAGTACTTCTCAAGAGAATTATCTTATTTCTATTGAATTTGGATAGAATTTTTTTAGAAAAAAAAAACATGTGGTATCACGGTTGGTAAAGGGTTGTCATCCGTGCCCATGATTCCGTTAATGACTCCCGTGCTCGCAATACCAACTGTTGCTTCCACATTAGTAGGGTCATTTGTGATTTTCGCTTCTAAATTCTCTTTCTTCAGGGCCATGACAGAATAGAGACAAGAGTAGAGGTATGATAGAAAAGGATAGAGTTCTTCAGTGTCTTCTCTTCTCAGATCAGGGTAAAAGAGAATGAGAGTTCTTCAGTGTATCCCTTTCCTTGGGTTGAATGGAATGATGTCTCTTCGTCTCGTGGAATAGAGTCTCCTCCTTCTCGATCAACGTCTTGTCCTCGTCAAGATTGCTTGTTGTTGCTCTCTGGTCATCCCTAAGCCCTCAATTTATAGTTTTGCAGGGGGGATAGAAGAGGGGACACTTGCTTTTTTTTTTTGCATTTTTCGACGACATCATCAATGACAAAGAGAGAACACTTTCTTTTAGCATTTTTGACGATGTCATTGATGACATCATGGAGGGGCTCCATTTCTACAACGCGAATATAAAAATTGATGAACATATGGGCAAGGACGCAGTGTGCGCCGTGTGGCCGGGTGACGACTAAGGTGGCGATCAAGGCATAGACCTTGGAATCTTGGCCTTGGCATACTTGGCAATGGGCTACGAAGGCTTCGTTGGCGTCATTGGCTGCATGGGAGAAGCTTCCACTAGCTTGTAGGAAAATCTTCTCGGGAGGTCACCCATCCCAATAGTGTCATCACCCAAGTGCGCTTAACCGCCAAGTGACTATCCACTATAGGCTAGTTCTTTTTTTGTTGTTATATACTACAAACATAGTTTTAATAAGCTAGTCTTGGGAAGGTCTCCCAAGTCTTTCTTCCATGAACTGGCATATAATGCCTCATTAATTATCTTCGTAATGAGAGTCAGTTTCATAATTAGCTAGTATAAATGTGCGACATGAATCAATTTTTCTTTGGAATGTATACACACATTAGAATAAACTAAGTAATTGGGACATTACATTCTTACCTCAGAGAAATGGAGATGTTGTCATCTCGAGAGAAACTGGGGGTATTCTTTCATAAGGGTTACCTCATCAACCTAAGTGGCATCCTCCTCAGGATAATCCTTCCACTGGATGAGATATTCTCTCAGGGTCCTAATCCTAAGGATTAGTTCTTTTACATCCAAGATTCTATTAGGTTGAAGTTCAAGTAAACATTGGCTTGGCATTACAACTTGCTGATCATCAAGAAGATGATCAAGATTAGGTACATAGGGCTTCAAGAGACTAACATGGAATACATCATGAATTTTTAAGTTGCAGCTTATAAGCTTTAGGTCTAAGAGCCTTTATGACTTTGTAAGGTCCACAGTATCTTGGGCTTAGCTTCTTGAATTTTCCCAAGGATAAAGAACTCCTCTTTGGGCACACACAGATAAAAACCTTGTCCCCTTCTTGGAAGATTCGCTCTTTTCTCCCTAGGTCAGCATAGGCTTTCTACCGATCCTTGGCAGCTTGTATATCTTGCTTGATGGTTTTGTCTTGTTCGTCCATCTCTTCAAGTATATTCTTAGAAGCTTCAACCTTCAAGGTAGGGTCGGAGAAGTTTAGCGGGGCTAGGCATTATTGTCCATATAGAGCTTGAAATGGGGTCATTTGAATGCTCTGATGATAGGATGCATTGTAAGAAAATTCCACCAAAGGTAGATATTGTATCCACCGTCTAGGTTCTTTGCAATAGTATACCCTAAGTATGTCTTCAATGACCTAGTTTACATACTCTATCTGCCCATCAATTTTGAGGGTGATAAGCTATACTAAAACAAAGTTGTGTACCGAGAGCTTCAAAAAATCCCTTCCAAAAATGTGAAGTGTTTAGAGAATCATGACGCTAATAATTCTCTTTGGTAGTCTATGAAGTCTAAATATTTCTTTGACAAATAACTTGGCAATATCTGAGGCTTTGTAGCTAGTTTTGACCGGAATAAGGTGGGTAACCTTAGTCAACATGTCCACAATTACCACGATCGGGTTGTATCCTCCTTGAATTGAGGGTAATCCAACTACAAAATCCATACTAATGAATTCCCATTTCATCTGAGGAATAACAAGTGGTTGTAGTTTTTTTGGCAGCTTAACTCGTTCGTCTTTTATTCGTTGGCAACTCAAGCATTCGATTACGAATTTCAGTACGTCACTTTTGAGCTTTTCCCAATGATAGCTTTTCCTAACTACATTGAGAGTTTTGGCATAGCCAAGATAACCTGAAAATGGGGAATCATGAGCTTCTCATAGTATCTTCTTCTTAAGATCTTGACTTGAAGGAATACATAATCTTGTCCTGAAGTAGACAAGCCCTTCGTCAACACAGAAGTTAAGATAATTTGTCTTAAGCTTAGAATTTTGTTCTTTATTCTGAATTTGCTTCAACATTCATTGATATTTGGGATCATTATTCGCCTTCTCCTTGGCTAGCTCAATGATGGGATTGCTAGGCATTGATGTCATTGTAGTTAGTGTTTGAGCTCTAAGAGGTTCTTCTGAGATAAGTGCATTGAGAAATGGTTTGTGGCTTAAAGCATCTGCAATCACATTCTCTTTGCCCGGTCTATATTTTATCTCAAAATCATACTCTTGCGAGACTTCGATCCACCAACGTTGCCTCATATTTAGTTTGGAAGTGCGTCTTCAAAGTTCCTTATGGGCTCTTGTTAGGCCATGTGGTCAGTTCCGTAGGGATTGTGACTGATCCTGAAAAGATTAAGGTCATAGTCACCATGAGTCCACCACGTACTCCAAAGGAAGTGCATAGCTTTCTGTCATCGGTAGGGTATTATCAAAGGTTTATCAATGCCTTGGCAGAAAGAATGTTGCCATTGATGAACCTATTGTCCTTTAATTGTCAATTTTCATGGAGTACTGCTTGCAAAGTATCTTTTGACGATGTAAAGCGGGAACTTGCCAAAGCACCTATTTTAAAAGCACCAAAAAGGGGTGAAATGCTCTATATATTTTCAGCAGCAACTATGTATAGTATCAACGCTGCTGTTTGGCCCAAATTTGGGAGGAAAAGTGGTACCATCTGATAGCTTTTGCTAGTCGAAAGCTAGGCATATCGGAAATTAACTACACCTATATAGAGAAGTTGTGCCTTGCGATGGTATTTGCGACCAAGAAGTTCAGGCATTATATTCTTTATGAGAGGGTGGTTTTTTATACGAAGGCGGAAGGGCTTCGATTGTTGTTGAATAAGTTACAGCCGCCTGATCGTTTAGCAAAGTGGTTAATCACTTTGCAGGAGTTTGACTACAAGATTAAGAGTAAGCCACCGAAGCTTTAGGGCATTGTCGAGTGTCTTGTGGATTTCAGAGAGTCAAAAGAGGTCATGGTTGAAGGAAGTGACATGGAAACATTGTTTAAGATTGATATGGCATCTATTCCGTCCTCGTATGCTGCTATAATGCACTATCTTTCTATGGGAGAGACTGGAACTACTCTATCAAATCCCGAGAAGAGGAAGATTAAACAACAGGCATTGAAATTTTCCTTGATCGCAGGGACATTATATCGGCAAGGTGTTGATGATATCTATCGCCAATGTGTGATGCCTGACGAGGTTCCCTTTATTTTGGAAGAGTGCCATGACTTCGCTTGTGGAGGGCACTTTGCTGGGCAGTTGACGGCACAAAAGGCTTTACGAGCTGGTTATTGGTGGCCGTCCATCTTCCAGGATTCATTTGACTATGTTAAAAGATGTGACACATGTCAAAGACATGATAGTCGAGAGAATAGGAAGCATCCACTTACGCCTATTATGGCTATCCTTCTATTTGAGAAGTGGGACATTGATTTTGTGGGACCTATTACCCCGTCATCTACTACTCAGAAAAGATACATTATAGTAGCAACTGATTACTTTACAAAGTGGTCAGAAGCATGGGCGACGAGGCAGGACAATGCAAAAGAGACTGCTAGTTTTCTACTTGAGCAGATCATCTGCCGTTTTGGTCCCCCAAAGAAATAGTATCGGACCACGGAACTCATTTTTTGAATAAGGTAATTAGAAGCCTAACTGAAGCATGGAGTATTAAGCATAACAAGACGACCCCCTAAAATCCGCAGGCCAATGGACAGGTTGAAAGTACCAATAAGCAGCTTGTGGGTATCCTATCCAATATAGTATCTGAAAAGAAACGGGACTGGGATACAAAATTATATGTGGTGGTTTGGGCGTATAATACGACGTTTTAAATGAGCCACTGGCCACACCCCATTCAAATTAGTTTATGGGGAGGAATCTTGCCCTTAGAAATTGAGTTGCCGACCTTCACAATCAATCATTCTTTGGGTGATGAAGATGCCTTATTTGAGCGGTTTATGACTATAGCTCACTTGGATGAGCTCAAATTGCAGAGTTTGTTGCACCAGGAGGTAGCTAAACGTCGAATGAAGCGGTTGCATGATCTAAAGGTGAAGAAGTATACCTTTAAACAAGGGCAATTAGTTATGTATTACGATGCGCGTAGGGAGCTATTTCCAAGAAAGCTGGAACCTCGCTGGGATGGCCCTTACAAGATAGTTCGGATAGGTAAAAATAAGTCCACTATTTTATTAGCTGATCTACAAGGAGTGGAATTTAAGAATAAGGTTAATCTTAATAAGATTAAACCTTATTATTTCTAAATATGCTAACGCGCTAAATGCATTACACAGGTCCATGCTGGGCTAATTTGAGACCTGCAGAAGGCATTTAAACTGGGCGATGGGGCGGTTAATCCCTTATTTGGAGCACCCATATCTAGAGCAAAGATATCGTCAGGGGAGGCTTATTTAGTGGAGCAAGGGATACAAAGTGGTTGAGCAAGAAGATGGTACCTTTGTGTGGGAGATTAAAGTTTTCTGCCATCACTGTTTACAAATCTTGACAAGCATCCTTGTTGAGTTTAATGAAGAAGGTGGGATGGAACCATCAGTTCATCCTCTAAATATGTTGAATTTTGATTATCATACTTATGAATAGGGGAGTTCCTGATGGCTGGCTATGTAAACCCCTTGTGGACGTGCATGTTATACTTTGATGGAGCGTCCAAGGGGCCTAATAGAAAAGGGAGTGTTGGAGTAGTCATCCGAGATCCCCTATGTAGAGTTACAATGAAATTAGCTGCTTATCTCGGGGTGGGATTTACTAACAACATGGCAGAGTATAAAGCCCTCATTATGGGATTGAATATTGCCAAGAGAGGTGGTATTCGGTGGTTGTTAGTTAAAGGGGATTTCCAGCTGATCTTAAATCAACTTAATGGGACATATACAGACTGGAATCCTCTCCTTCATATGTATCATCGAACTATTATAACCCTACTTGATGAATTTAAGAGCACATCTCTTCAGCTCATTCCACATTATTGGAATCAGTTTGCAGATTCATTAGCCAATTTTGCATATGAGGAGGACCTCTTTTTCAACTGTGGTCCTAGTCCAGATGTTGTTCTTGATGATGAGATAGGACCTGGTCGCTTGTGGTGAATGTTATCAGATCACGCGTTATATGGCAGGCGATGGTTGATATGGGTAATGAGAAGAGTAGTCGAGACCCATCTACCATTAGTATCTTGGACCCATAGGCTGATTCGACGACATGTGATGCGTACGCCTCTTGCTGTATATGTAGGAGGTATGGGTCATAACTTGATGCATTTAGTTTAGGGCTGAGTGCCCTGTTTTTTCCCTTGGAGTGGAGCGTGTGTTTGTATATTTGCCTTCTTCCAAGGAGGGATCTATATGAGCAGGTTTGCTTGATTTCTTTAGACCAAGAGGGCCAGTTGTTTTCATGTTTTAATAATCTATTTCCTTAGGCCAGGAAGGCTAGCTGCTTTAAAAGTTCGTAATGTCTGTTTTCTTTAGGCCAAGAGGGCCAGTTAGTTTGCAGTGTCATGTGCTATTTCTTTAGGCCAAGAGGGCCATTCATATGTATGGTGCGGGTACAGTTAATGGTTTCTTGTTGTAGTGATTGCATCATACAAGTTGATAAAGTCGCTGGAGGGAGCCTTTGCTGCGAAGGAGCTTCTTGTGGCCATTCGAGGTGGTTTCGTTTCGTTTCCGAGTCTTTTCCCTTAAGCAATTAATGGTATATGTGTGTGTAAGGGTTACTTTATTTTGTTTGTTGGGGACCGACACTTGAGGCATGAAGTCCCAGGATTAGGCTCTGTGTGTCTGGGGGGAGGTCTGAGTAGTCATTGCCTCCTGCAAGGCATTGTCAGGCATTGTAAGACCTATTTTAGATGGGAATTCTAGTGACCCTGTTCTACTGACCTGCTATGCGGCTGTTCTGGGAGTTCCTGTTAGTTGTGAGGCAGTTAGAGAAGCCTACTAAAATAATGATGGAGAGAGACGAAACCCTAAATATCTGAAAGCCAATATATGAATATACTGAGGTGTGTAAAAAGGGGTTCTAACCCCTATAACGGTAGAAATGGAAAGAAAGAAAAATCCTTGAGCTGTTGTTTATCACCTTGCAAAGGCCTGGTAGGTTCTTGGGGACAAATCAAACTTGGGGCCGATGCCTTGTCTTCCTAGGGGTGGCTTCTAGTGGAAAAATAAGAATAAAAGACAGTTGGAGAGAAAATAAAAGTGAGCATTCAAAAAGGACTAAGTGTCGCCTTGCGCGGGCTTGGTAGGTTCTTGGGTGGCGAGACAAGACCTGAGGCCAATGCCTTGCTCTTCTTAGGTCGCTGCACTCAGCTCCCTCCTTTTTACATGCCCAAGTATGGAAAATAAGAAGCTAAAGACCCAATGTGCTAAACGACAATATTTGTTGATCAAGCTATAGGAATCCTCACCTAGTAGGAGCTCCTAGTTGAGTTGTCCTTAGTTAGGTAGGTAGTTCAGACCACCACTTAGGATGACCTCTTTGCTGGTTCTTTTTAGCTTGATTGTGTTGGAGCAGTTGGTTAGTGACTCGCTTTCACTTTCTATCAGATTATGCTAGGCCTACTCCTCGTGGATTTCATGCCTTGGTTTTGACAAGGGGATAGGGTGAGCGCTGTGATGTGTTTTTGTTGTGTATCTATTTTGTATCAGCTTGATACTCTTTGTGGTTGTGTTTATGTGCAGATTTGTTCGTGGGATTCGACGGGCTGAGTCGCCCTATCTGGGGTCGCTAATGATAGATGATTTTTTATGCCAAGAAATGCTTAAAAATAGCCAAAAATTATGAATTTCAGGGAAAAAATAGACTTCGTTGAAGGTGGCAGTGGCAATCAGTATGATTTTAAGCGGCAATGCCCGGAAAAGGCCTAAAAGACCCACTTGACGACAGTTGGTGAATTTTCATAATTTTTTGGCATGTTAGATGAGACCTTGGGAGATGCCCAGCAGTGGGGGACTTCAAGACAAATGCCCAAAATTTTTTGGATCGTAATTTAGACACCAGACACGGAAGAGGGAGTGCCCGAGAGGCCAAGACTAAAGTCAAGTGTGAATGGGACTTGATAAGAGCCAAGAGGCATGACCTTTGGGGGATCCCTAAAGGGGGCCCAAGCAAAAAATGAATTTTGAGGGGGGGAGGGTTCACGTGGTGGCAGGGAAGAAGGCGCCATCCTCTCCAATGATTGATGTGGGATATGGGGGCGGTAAACAACCCCCCCAACCGATTACATGCCTGAGATACTCTTGATCTTCGCCCTGCATTGCTCCAGTCTGCTCCTCAAATGGCTGCCTGGTTCAAGAGATCAGATTTCAGTATTTTTCTCTCCTCCCTCTCTCTTGCAAGGGGTAGTTCCTACGTGTGAAGAAGAATGAAGCCCGATTGATGAATGCTCGTCCGGCGTGGTACTGGATTGCTTCCCAATCGAAGGTGGGTTGAAGATGGTAGTGTGGAGGCAGGCTGAGCATCAAACGAGCTTTGATTTGCAGACCCGCAACAAGTTTCAAAACCCGAAATAATGAAAAATACACTGTAATGACATTTTTACAAAGAAAATTGCTCTTTTTTCGCATTTGATGAGGTTAGCAATGTTCATATGGGCTAAAAATTGATGGACATGTTGTTCGTTATTGGTTTTAGTCTTTCATAATCAAAAAATCAGAAAATATATACTTAAAGTGTGGAAAATAAATGGGAAAAACCTGAAAAGCATGGTTTTTAGAGTAAAAATGGGGTTTTTGGGCTTAAAATTGGAAAAACATGAAACAAAACACCAATAAAATCGATGTTTAAGGTCTCAAGAGCCACAACTCTGAAATAATGCTAATTTTTTTCCATTTTTATTGATAATAAATAGGAAAAAATATGGAAAAATGAGAAAAATGCTCTTTAAAAGGGAGAAAAATAGAAAACTGACGAGGAAAATTATGGAAAATTATGGATGTGTCTATGGATGTATAATGAGGATAAACATGAGGGTTTGCCTCAGTTATCCCCATTTATATATTTTTATGAGTATTTATTGCTTATTTTGTGCGAAATACACATGAAATTACCCTTTTACCTATCACCACAAGCAAAACTCTAAACGGTAGGGAGAGAGGGGAGTTCGAGCATTGAAATATGATATAAAATATGATGTATTTGCTGCATTATTCATATAGGATGACGTTAAGTTAAATAAAGGAAAGTATAGCACGAGTGTAAGGCTCGGTGTCTTCTCTCATAATAGCAATCATGCGTTAGTGTATGGAAGCATGAAAAGAATGGATTTGCACAATGCACAGAGGCTATTTTTCAATTTTTTGAGCACTTCATCATATACACATTTGCATTAAGCATCGTTAAATGGCATCAGTTACAAGCTCTTGGATGCATAGTACTTGGTTTCTTTAGGACTTGACCCACGTAGAGAGAGTGAGCAGCCGAGCTGTAGACCTAGACAGTGGGTAAAAGGGGATGGATAAGTGCATTCCGGGAATGTTAAATATATTGGCACTAAGAGGGGAGTTTGTTTCGAATGTGTCTATGTGTGGAAGCAGCGCATCGAGGGGCCAATCCCCAAGATGTAGGAGAGCTGCAGTGGGGCCATGACAATTAGCCGGTGGGGTGTCCTTGTGTGTGTAATATGTGGCATTCATTGCCGATATATGTATAATCTCCCTCTGAGAAGACAGGGAAAGGGAATATCTGTTTGACTACAGACTATAAACCCGCACTAATTAGTGTTTAGGATAGTGTATCCCTCGGTAGACGCTCCTAGTCCACGAGGCCGTGAGGTGGGGTTGTCTATTGAGGGCATGAGGTCCAGCTAGTGCCTTAGGCCCATTTTAGGTCCCATCAACAGCATTGGCTAAAAATGATACATGGGATTTGGTTAGTTTTCCTAAAGGCAAAACACCCATTGGTTGCAAAGCTTTAATGGAGTACCACAGGGTGCTAGCAGCCTTTGTTGGAGTTCTCACAGGATCCACGGCCAAGTTGGAGGTACTTAAGTCAAATCTAGCACCTCGTTTTCAACTTTGAGGTAAAGTTTTAGTGGTTCTTGGGTGAAGAAGACTCATAGGACTTGGAGAGAGTTTTGACTATAGTTACTTTTCAAAGGAGAGTTTTCTTCTTCATTCTTGAGGAGCTCCCATGGATTCTTAGTCCAACAGAAGAAGGGAGAAATCTTCTTTGTTTCTACATTACCCATAACAGAATTTAAAGAAACTTCTGAGCAGTACCTAGCCAAACTCTTGATCCTTTCTTTGTACCTTGAATTTTTGCCGCCCATTTACCCCATGGTCACTGCATGATACCCCTAAAGAATTGTTTCTTTCTCCACAAGTTCATGTTCTCAACAGGTGTTTCTACTGTGATAGATAAAGGTGTACAAGCAAGGTGGAAAACGTTCCTGCAGGGGTTTGTACTGCACTCACTCTCAGCTCTAAGGCTCCTACAAGAGCAGCTTTACTCACAAAGGCAGAGTCAAGGAAAAGTTTAAAGGCAAAATCACCTACCTAGTTTATCTGACCTATCTATAGAGGAAATTTGGTTCACGGAGCTCAGATGGATTTAGAAGAAATAGGTGGGGCATAACAACAAAATTGGCTTTTGAAGGGGTGGCCCAAGAATATTGAGTATGGCAAATGCTTACCCTAATACAAATGGTAGCCGAATTTTCATTTGCACTATCAAGACATCTTGACTACATAAGCGGCATGTGGTATTCGGGAAAGTACTTGAGGGTATGGATATTGTCAAGCAAATCGAGTCACATGAAACAGATTGCATGGAGAGACCTAAGAAAAAAGTGGTGATAGTTGATTCTAGTGTCCCTTCCATAAGGTGCTAGTATCTATGGGTCACTTTGCCTCTTCTTGCTCTCAAGGCATTTTTGGGAAATTTTTGCAAATGTTTCTTCTTGTGATGAAAAGTAGAGTGTCTTTACAAGATGGTCAGAAAAGCTAAGTGTATCGTGCCATCATAAAAACCCTTATTGATTTTGATTTGATAAATGCAGTAGGATTATTTTTGGGAAAAGTAGACAGGTATTAGCCAACTGAAGGGGGGATGCTGCTAAAGTTTTGATGCTCAGGAAGGAAGTGGCATGCTGCTCTAGGCTAGCATACCATTGGCCAGGGATTATGGGCTTCAAAGGAGTCCAAGTTGGAAGAAAGAAACCCGACTGATGCTTATGCATGGCTTGGTTCACCATAGACTTGGCATTCTAAGTGTTGAGGGGAGATACTCCTAGGGTCAGAGGGATCAATGGAAAATGAGGGATTGATAGGGTTTATGTATTCCATGAGACATGGAGATTGCAATGGAGGGATGCATGGATTGACAGGGGAGTAAATAAAGATTGGGTATCTTTTGCTCAATTAGCACCTTCAATATGTGCTCACAAAGGATGGAACCTATTACATTTGAGGCATGTAGATTTTCCTCTGTGATTATTGTTCAATTTGAAATGATGGGTTTTGAGCTAAATGTGAGCTTTGCTGGAGCATTCTTATACTAAGAAACAAGTTCTTGTGTTGCTCCATCATCAGTTTCTTTTGACTTGTCATCATCTCTTGGCTTGCCCTTCACCTTATATTTGTCCAAATCTTGATCCAGAGCTATTGTCCTTGTTCTTTCAAAATTTTCATTGCACAAGGGAAGCCTAGAAGATTTTCTTTCATCACCCTCTACAAGAGAAATTGTCTCTGATCTTCTATCAGAAACCCCACTATATCTGAGTGATCTATTATCCAATCCAGCGGGGTGTTCCTTGGGTTGTGGACCAGCAATATGTACCCATAGCCATGTTTGAGGTGTGCCAAACCTTCATCATCAATGCTATGGTAAGTAACTAAGCTCAAAGATTTTGGAACCCCAAGAGGAACACCAAGAAAACGGGGTTTCTACTACAAGAAAATCTATCTTATATCATCAACAACCATCTTTTTCATATTTGTTATGATCTCAACAAAGAAAAGAACACCACGAATAAGAAATCTTCATGCAACTTCATAGAAACAATTCTCCCACGGCTTTAACTTTAATAAAATCCATCATTCTCTTCATAGAATTCATTGATAGACCACAAAACCTTCAAGGTTGGGATGGAATGTAAAAGTGTGGGGATGGACGGGTAGGACATGAGTTAGCATGAGAATACCCAAGTATACTAATGGTGTATTTAAGGTGTTGAGAGATCCAATTAGAGTCAAACCCCTTTATGAGATGGAAAAGTTTACAAAAACCTTACTCCTACAATTGTGATCAGCTAATTCTTAAGTACTCCACGTGGACATACTTTGTAACCATCAGCCACAATCAAGTTGTTAAAGTGAACTTAGCCTATTCCCAAACCTTGATTGACTTTGCTAAACCTTGCTTCTATAGCACTGATTCCTCATCCAATGGAGTCACCTAGGGCTTGTACAAGAAGAATGACATTATGCTTAGCTCTCTCCTAGAATGTGTTCATTTCTACATCACCTAGGGTTGGAGTTGGAGGTACGCTAGATACTCTACATGTGATTCACCTAGGGTTGGAGTTGGAGGTACGCTAGGTACTCTACATGTGATTCAACTATTTCACTTCCATTGACAATCCAAGTTTTGAATGTCTTTCAGATGATCAAACTTAAATTGAATAAGGTTGCTAAAGGAACAATGACACCAATGGAGGCCAAATATATAATGAGACTAGATTTCAATATCTTAGTATTTGATTTGATTTTGGGACTCACACTGTGTTGTTGTGATCATAGGGATTCTTCTTGAAGTTCCTCCCGAATTTAGTGTTTCAATAGTAGGTCTCCCAAAGGTATGTGGGACAATGGGGGTTGATAGACATGCTCTGCTTGAGACACCTAGAGCACTCATGCCCTCCACTACTTTCTTTGATGGTATATCTTTCTACACCTCCTCAACCTATTTCTTGGCATTGTTGATTAAACCAATTTGTTTCTCTAGGTCAACATATCCTCACACTTTACTATTGTATCCCTCTCTATGTGGGGTGTACTAGTGGCACTCATTACACTTGAAGTGGTTGCTTGTCCTTTAAGTATAGACAATCATTCACTCTTTGATTTGATTTTAGTACGATTGGCTCTTTTGTTTGTATTCTTCTTGCCAATTGTGAATCCACTTTGTGATAATTTGTCCAAGAATATTGACTCTGCCCTTCCTTCTTCCTTGAAGATTTTTTAAAATTCAATTTTTTATTTGCAATTTTAAAGGCTATTTTTGGAGTTTTTGTGAACAATTGAAAATGATGGAGTAATTTCAAGTTGTTGTAAAGCTTATAGAATGTACAAAACTAATAATAAGGCTATTTGAGGATAAAAGTGATGACATAGAGAGAGGTTATAGGAACATGATAATTAAAAATATGATTAAATCCCCTATACTTTGGGGCTCAATATTCATGTTCTACTCTCTATATTTATTGCACTTGTACAATAAAATGAGCTTAACAACTGTTATTGGGTTCTGTTAAAAAGTTTGTCTCCAGATTATGATAATGTCTCAACCACTTTAATCAACATGTCAAACCCTAAATTGGTTGACATTAAGGCTTCTCTGTTGGAAGAAGAAAAGAAAATTAAAGGTAAATGAGAAATTGTAAAAGATAAAAAACTATTATATGTTAGTTTAACAAGAACAAAGGCAAAAAGGACCAGCTAATGTGTGACTTCTACAAAAGGATTGGACACACTGAGAAGTTTTGGCATGCCAAAAAGAGGTCTCAGAAGGCCTATCTTGTAGCGGTGAAAAAAGAAGAAGACCATGGAGTAAAATAATAATAATAATAATAATAATAAGACCATCATCAGGAGTTGAAGGACAAGCCTCACTATTCTTTCTATTCCTAGTTTTTTTATAAACTTTTTTGAAGCCTTGTATAACCTTGCCCTAATGCTTATGTCATAAGCTTTGTAAACTCCTCATGTAACTTGGCACTATAGCCTCTGTACACTTTGTGAAGCCCCTGTTACTGCCTCTAGATGTCCACCATGGTTTTGGTACCCACACTTAGCTTTGTTTTGTGATAGCCTCTAGATGTTACTATGTTTGTGGTATGCCCACACTTCGCAAGTGGTGACTCACTAAAGCCTCTACACACTTTGTGCCTTTCTAGTTGTGACTGAGGAGAGGTGTTGAGAATTAGACAATCACACCTAGTGTAGCCACTTTTTCTCAAGCAGTTGGGCTAAGGATATACATGCTTGCTCAATCCCATGAGCACAGTTGTAGAAAGTGCTACCTACCTTGAAAGCTATAAAGCATTGTACTTGCCGATCATTTGAATGCAATGCCATAGTACTTTTGTTCTTTCACTCAAGCGTCTATGTCATTGTCTATATACACAAGATTATCTTTATGAGTGCAAGCTTCAATCTTGGAACCTAATTCACTTGTGTAATAATCAATTGTCATGTCTATGACTTCATGAGTCTTATTTACATCTTCCATCCGCCATAGCCATGCTCTAGATCCATGCGTCTCAACAATTGTTAGATTTGTCATTATGTTCACTAATGAACCTCCATCAATCAATGCATATGCTATAAAGCATCCTTTAATCCACACGTCAATCTCTGAGGTACTAGGATCCAAGAATGTGTTAGCCACATCTACTTCTTTCACAGGCTCTAGGGCTTTATTGGACTTAGGGATAGTGGTCGGAGCAATTCCTAGGCTTCTTCTTCTTGTCAGCATGCTTTTGAATTTCTTTCGACAGCTAGGAGGAGACAACATCAGCAAACTCTCGGAATGTTAGGTTTGGTTTAAAGGTGTCTAGGTCTTTGACCAAGTTATATTCTTTAATAGGATCCACGAGGTTCTCTAATTAGCTAGGAAATAGGAAAACTCCCACTTTTATCTTTCCTATTTCTTCTAGTTGTGGCAACATATGCAATTGGAGGTAGTTATGCATCCTCTATCTCTTGGGACCTCTGGTCTTGTCTTTATAACTATTTATGTATCATTCTGTAGTACTGCCAGATGGCTTTGTATTGTACCATTCTATTCTGTATTGTTTTGTTTCTCCTTGTGGGAAGATTGAACTTCACCATTTTGGTAGAGGGATTGTTCTCTTTTAGAATTGTGGGTTCTCTTTTCTTGGCACGTGTTATTGCAGAAACTTCCAATTCCACCAAATTGGAGGCAGGTTCTTGGGTCTTTCGTTGGGTATCAAGGGTAGCTTTCACAGGAGCAGGACTAGGACAATCTTTTGTAGTGTGGCCTTCTCCTTTGCATCGACTGCATAAGGGTTTGTAGTCCATGGACCATTTAAGGTTTGGATAGTTTGATGAGATATATCCCTTTTCTCCACATCTGTAACACTCTACCTATGATCTTTGGCCATCGCTAGTAGACTGTCATCCTCTGTAACTCTGAGTGAAAAACCTCATTGGGCCAAAATTAGGATTGAACTCTCTAAGCTTTGGTTCGATATCCTAGGTAGTCATCTTGGATTCCAACAAGTTGAATCTCACTTCTTTATCTTTCTTCCTTCTTTCATGTATCTCCTTTAGAGAGTAGATGTCTTCTGTATGGTTCTTTCTTAAATAGTATCAACAAAAGGCTCTAGGAGTAGTTGGTTTTCGGGTACATTCAGTGGCTAAATGTCCCGCTTGATGGAACTTTTTCCACCATGTATTAGATTGCATCACATATCGTCCACCTCCTATAGGATTGGATACATTGGTGGTATTCACCTTCAACGTCTGCAGTTGTTCTACAATCACATCTAGTAACTCCTTCTTGATGCTTGTAATTAAATTGGATAGATAGTCCTTCAAATTTTCTCCTTCTAGAGTACTGGCAGTAGGGTTTTGGGAAGCTTATGTAATCATTGATAGACTAGTTGAGTTGATCTAGAGGGTCCTCTGTTTTCTGATTCTGATTCAGAGCTCCTGTTTGAGACTGGTGGTTGTTGGTTCCAATTGGTAGGGTTCCATTGTTGTTGTTGAGTTGCCATTGGGGAACTATTTGAGGCTGCTGCTATTGTGGTTGAACTATCATTTGAGATACTGTTGTTTGTGGCCACTGTGGATTCGGTACACTGTACTGTGGCACTGTTTGCGTTTGAGGTAGGGCTAGGGAACAGTCCCTGCGACTGAATTTGGTGGGTATGCCATTTCTGGCATGGGAGGAGGCAAGAATCCTCTTCCTGAGGCCATTGATAGCCTTGCTTCAACTTCATCATATAGTCTCACACCTTTCACTGTAGCGTGTAGGTTGACTGGTCTTCTCAATTTCACAAACTTTGAACTTCTAGTTGTAGGTCTCTAAAGAAACTTCTGGATGCCATCATCCAACTGATGGTTGGTCCATCTCTTGAGTATAGATTCCATTGTAGAGACATATTCATTAGAGGATAGACTTAAGTTCATAAACTCCTCTTGCATCTACCCTTCAAAGCCTTCACGCCTAGAGGAAGGCCCAACTTCAAGTCATCCCATGTGCCAAAAGTTCTTGCTGCTTATCTCTCATACCACTGAAATGTTGCACCTTTGAAAGTGAAGGGGAATATTGCTAACCAATGCTTGGGGGTTCTAGCTACCATAAACTCAACTATATGAAGATTGGGGTCCTCATTGTACTCTCCCTTAAAAATAGACAACGGGACTACATTCTCTGGCTTGTCTCATCAATATTTCCAAGATGGATGTGACTAGGAAGGGGACCTTGAGTCACCATGGAGACTTCTGTAAAAAGTACCGCAAGGGCATTAAAGGAGACTTCTGTTGCTAGCTTGCTCTTGGCTTTGATTTTTGCCTTCTCTCTTCTCACATACCTTTGGACTCATTCTACTACTTGCCTCTTGATCACGTCATTCATCAAGGAGTTAGCTCCACCCAGTTTGTCTATACTCAACATAACATAATCAAAAGGACTTTAGTCTTTGAAGGAATCTCTTGCCAACATTTCTTCTACTTCTTTTCAATGTCTTTGAATTCATCTTTCATTCGGCTACAAAGGGAAAGACATTCAGTTCTAAAGGTATCAAAACTCATTCTTTCGAGGATTGCTATAGTGCCATTGTTTTGATAATACCAACTTCGGAGGGTTTCAATCGCATGGGTTGTGAATAACACTCCGTCTACTAGCTTTCAGTGGGTTTCCAAGTGTCAGTGCACCAAGCATCCCACATATCTTGTTGTTGAGTACTCACGAATTGATTCCAACTCTTTTGCGTCTTGTTCTTATGAACTTCAACTGACCACAACTCTTGAAGCTTTTTCACAATCTCCCACTTGATGATGTTTGGAAATTCTTCAATGAAGGCCAAATCCCCTGTGGGTGGTCATTCTTTCTATTTTTGCTTCTCTTTTTAGTTTTGTGGGAAACAATTGGCTATTGTGATACAACTTTCTATAGCTTCAAAGGATAGTGGAATCAGTCTATCATCACATAGAGCTTGCATTAAGATAGTGACATGCTTCCACCATTGAGGGATGTACTTCTTGTAAAAAGTGGCTTTGGCAATGAATATCTCCAATTCTTCAATAGTTGAAGGGATTCTCTAATCTTCCATTACTTTTCTTTCTCTTCAAAACAATGCCACTTCTTCAAATTTTAGCCTCTGTTGGTGCTTGTTAATTGCAATATTCCTCAGCTACACATAAAAAATATGGAGCCCCAAAAGAAATACCAAGAAAACATGGAATCTATTGCAATAAAATCTATCTTGTATCATTAACAAGCATGCTTTTTATATTTTAATCAACTATAAGAAGAAAAACAACACTAATCTTCTCGAATCTTCACACACCTTCATATAGCAATTTTTCCATGGATTTATCACAACAAAAATTCAACACATTCTTCATATTCTTTATCAAAAGAACAAGGAAATACAAAATAATTCTCCACTTTGAATGAAAATCATCACATAGTATTCATCTTCAATAGTGTCATAATCTCTCTCATAATCTCTCTCATAGATACATTGTTTTGCATGAAAATTTGGCTATCTCTCACTCTCTACCTCTCTCATACATGCTCTCCCTGAATAGTACATTGGAATAGTCAAGAATAATCATCCATAACCCCTCTTTGGTCATGGATACCCCTCCCAAGAGGTATGTCTAACATGAAAGGTCACCAGAGCCACTACAGTGTCCTTTAAAAGCTCACTATTATCACCATCACTTCAATCTTCACTTGAGTCTTTAACAATTACTTCTTCTACTTCTTTGAGACACTTTGAACTTGTATTCATCTCTTCCAAATATTGAAAGCTTCCCCAAGCTACACATCCATCCAACAAAACACTTACAGAGGCATACAGAGCAAAAATAGAACAAAGACATAGGCTTTATAGATGGTCAACAATAAAGGCTTAATAGAAAGTCATAAAAAAGCATTTAGCTCAACTAAAACCATTCAAAACCATCAAGAATTATTCAATAAGCTTCCAAACACTTTTAGAATCTATCAATCATCATTCCATCCTCTCATATAGAAGGAAAACCGAGCAAAATAGAAGCACAACAGAACCAATCGGACATTCAACATAACCTTTCATCACATCATATCTCCACAAAAAACATCATGAGCTTCTCAATTTTGTTCAACCTTATCCAAAACTCTCTCAAAAACTTCCAAACCAATCAATCATCATTCAAATTATACAAAAATCCACTTGAAAATCCAACAAAAAACAGCAAAAAACACAATCATATCAACCCTCAACATGCAATGTTAAAGAAGATGTATAAGCAAGACACAGTTGCTCACCTACCTACAGTAATTGAAATGAAGGAACTATGTGAAGCTTGTATGATAGGTAAGCAACAGAGAAAGGCATTTCACAAGTAACCAAGAATAGAGCGAAGGTTTATCTAGAGTTGGTATATGTTGGCTTGTGCGGTATAATGCCTACATAAGCCTTGGAAAGATTGTCTTATTTTATACAGTTGATCATTGACGATTATAGTAGAAAAATGTGAGTGTACTTACTTTGTGATAAGGCTCAAGCTTTACCAAAGGCTCAAGCTTTTGGTAAGTTTAAAGAATGGCTAAAGCTTGTTGAGAATGAAATAGGGCAAAGTGTGAAGAAATTTAGAATATATGGTGGTGGTGAGTTTAACTCAAAGGAGTTTGAAGACTTTTTCAAGAGCAA
Organism: Lygodium microphyllum; assembly: GCF_053477565.2. NCBI lineage: Eukaryota > Viridiplantae > Streptophyta > Polypodiopsida > Schizaeales > Lygodiaceae > Lygodium > Lygodium microphyllum. The sequence continues at coordinate 97,432,088 of NC_141154.1, read as the reverse complement.
AGGAATTAAGCATCAATTGATGACGTCTCATATACCTTAGCAGAATGGCATTGTTGAATGCTAAGATTGCACCATTGCAAAAATAGCAAGGTACATGCTTAAGGGCAACCGGTTTTGGATTGAAGCTATTAATATTATAGTCTTCATTCTCAATGGGAGTTATACAAAGGATACTTAAGGGGAAAACTCCTCATGAGACTTGCTCTCGTAAGAAACCATATGTCTCACATTTTAGAACTTTTTTTATGAATGCTATGTACATGTTCCAAAGGATAAGAGAAACAAGTTAAATCCAAAAAGCACGAAATGTATCTTCTTGGGTTATAGTGATGGGCAAAAGACTTACAAATTGTATGACCAAGAGGTAAAGAAAATCATAGAAAGCTGTGATGTGGCATTCACGGAGCAACCATATACAGTGGAGGAGAATATAAGTTTTTCCACTTTATCATCTAGCAAAGAATTAGTCCACTATGAACTTATCCGGAGAGTCATCCCTACCCTCAAGGAGGAGGAAGCATCATCTTATATGGCTGGTGGAAGTGTGCCATGCAAACTTATTACATTGTTTAGTTTGACATTATGCTTTATGGTTGATTGTGTTGACACCATATCATTCAACTATATTGTTGGCATGTGACTATATTGGTTTTTCTTTCCCTATCATTACTTTAGCCAAGGGATCACATGCATTAGGATATTTGATTTGGTTGATTATGTTGAGAATATGCCATATTGGTCTTGTTTTCTTGATGTGTGTTCATGTAAATACAAATGGTCATACTATTTTAGTAATAATGAAGAATTACAATTTTATTTTTATCTCGCTTCATGTCTATAGTTTGAATGACTATGAATTAGTAATCATGCTATGAATGTATGTTGCACGAAAAAGCTCGAAAAAACTAGATTGATTGCAAAAGAACGAAAATAAAAACTCGCAAAAATAAAATCACCCAATTAATCTATGTGTGCATTGGTCCATTAGTCAAGCTAGACAAAACCTATTCAAGTGTATCCATTCTTCCAATGTGAACATTTGCTCGGGGAAGTAACTATATATATATATCCTCTACGTCATGTGTGTTCAAGACCTATTTATAAATATCCTTATCTATGAATTTCTCTTGAATAAAACATAGCCATTTTCTATTCAATCGGTAAATAACTCCTTTATATTACACCCTTCTATATGTAAAAAATGTATAAAAATGGTATTTTAAAAATACCTTATTTTGAACCCACGTGATGCACACATATATTCATGAGTAACTTACTCGAGAACATTTGTCAGCTTGATATGCATATCATGATCCCAACTTGCATCATCCTTCTAAAACATGAGTGTTTGGGGCACGAGGTATATCAATGGCATAGCATGTTATCTTATAGGTGTGCATTGAGGGTGGTGTAGGAGCCATTGACAATGGGCCTAATATTAGGCTTGGGCCTTCTTTATCTATTTTTACGAAGAGACACTACAAGGATATGAGGGTATAGCGACGCCCATTAGCAACGAGAAATAGCGGCATTGCTATTAGCGTTGCAAATGTGATGCTAATAGCGACGCAAATGGCGACGGTATCCAGAGGAAAAAAAGTAGGCCGAAACCCGAGTGCATCATTTTTCACGCATTCACGAAAGAGAGAGCGAAAGGGAGAGCGAGAGGGAGAGCGAGCATCTTGCTAAGAGGGAGAGAAAGAGAGAAAGAAGGAGAAAAAAGGCTTCTCACCGCTACCACCACCGCCGCCGCCATTCACGAAGAAGAGAAGGAGGTGTATGGAGGGCGAAGAGTAGCCGCCAAACCCTTCTTCAAGCCTTTACGGTGAGTACATTGTCCATTCTTGCTTTGCTTTTGTGTTTTCTCTCTCTATCTTACTTGTTTTTGGTATAATTCGTGTATATTGAGAGAGAGAGAGAGAGAGAGGAAATGTGAGAGAAAGAGAGGGAAAGGGAGAGGGAGAGGGAGAGAAAGAGAAGAAGAGGGAGAGGGAGAGGGAGAGAAAGAGAGGGAGAGGGAGAGGGAGACATTAAACATAATAGGAAAATGAGAGAGGGAGAGAAAATGAGAGAGGGAGAGGGAGTAAGACATTAAACATAATAGGGAAATGAGATAGGGAGAGGGAGAGGGAGGGAGAGGGAAACATTGAAAGAGAGAAAGAGAGGGAGAGTGAGAGGGAGGGAGAGAGAAAGAGAGGGGGAGGGAGAGGAAAAGAGAGAAAAAACATTAAACATAATAGGGAAAGAGAGAAAGAGAGGGTGAGGGTGAGGGAGGGAGAAGAAATGAGAGAGGGAGAGGAAGATAGCAAAAGGAAATGAGAGAGGGAGAGGAGAGAGAAAAAATGAGAGAATGAGAGGAGAGAGAAAAAGAGAGAAAAGAAGTTAAACATAATAGGAAAAGAGAGAAAGAGAGAGAGAGGGTGAGGATGAGGGAGGGAGAGGAAATGAGAGAGGGAGAGGAGAGAGAAAAAGAGAAAAAAACATTAAACCTAATAGGGAAAGAGAGAAAGAGAGGGAGAGGGTGAGGGGGGGAGAGGAAGAGAGAAAAGGGAATGAGAGAGAGAGAGGGGAGAGAAAAAACATTAAACATAATAGGGAAAGAGAGGGAGAGGGTGCGAGAGGGAGAGGAAATGAGAGAGGAAGAGAAAGAGAGAAAAAAATGAGAGAAAGAGAGAAAAAAAATGAGAGAGGGATAAAAAATTAGAGAAAAATAGAAAAAAAATGAGAGAGGGAGAGAAGAGAGAAAAAGAGAGAAAAAACATTAAACCTTATAGGGAAAGAGAGAAAGAGAGGGAGAGGGTGAGGGAGGGAGCATATACGAGAGGGAGAGAAATAGAGAAAAGGAAATGAGAGAGGGAGAGGAGAGAGAAAAAATTGAGAGAGGGAGTGGAGAGAGAAAAAGAGAAAAAAAACCCATATACCTAATAGAGAAAG